>NC_073239.2:77285000-77607500 GCF_029281585.2 Gorilla gorilla gorilla | reverse complement strand
ACCAGGGAGGTGGAGCTTGCAGTGAGCCGAGAGCACGCCACTGCACTCCAGCCTGGGCTACAGAGCAAGACTCCGTCTCAAAAATAAAAAAAGAAAAGAAAAAAAGAAAGCTGGAGGCCAGGTGCAGGGTGCAGTGGCACGCACCTGTAATCCCAGCACTTTGAGAGGCCCAGGTGGGTGGATCACTTGAGGTAATGTGTTTGAGACCAGCTTGGCCAACATGGTGAAACCCCATCTCTACTAAAAATACAGAAATTAGCCGGTTGCGGTGGCATGCGCCTGTAATTCCAGCTACTCGGGAGGCTGAGGCAGGAGAATTGCTCGAACCCAGGAGCCGGAGGTTGCAGTGAGTTGAGATCATGCACTGCAGCCTGGGTGACAGAGTGAGACTCTGTCTTAAAAAAAAAAAGAAAGAAAGAAAAGAAAACTGATATGACCATATTTATGAGACAAAGTATACTTTCAGGCAAGAAGTATTACTAGAGATAAGGAACAACATTTCATAATACTACAAAGGTTTGCTTCAATAGGAAGACCCAACAATTCTAAATTTGTCTGGACATAATAACATAACTTTAAAATACATGAGCTGAACTAAAAGGAGAAATAGACAAATTCACAATCATAATTGGAGGTTTTTTTGTTTGTTTTGTTTTTTAGACAGAGTCTCACTTTGTCGCCCAGGCTGGAGTGCAGTGGTGGGATCTTGGCTCACTGCAACCTTCACCTCCCAGATTCAAGCGATTCTTCTCCCTCAGCCTCCGTAGTAGCTGGGATTACAGGTGCCCACCACCACGCCTGGCTAATTTTTGTTTCTGTTTTTTTCAGATGGTGTCTCACTCTATTGCACAGGCTGGAGTGCAATGGCGAGATCTTGGCTCACCGCAACCTCCACCTCCCAGCTTCAAGTGATTCTCTTGCCTCAGCCTCCCAGGTAGCTGGGATTACAGGTGTGCACCACCAAGCCCTGCTAATTTTTGTATTTTTAGTAGAGACAGTGTTTCACCATGTTGGCCAGGCTGGTCTCGAACTCTTGAACTTGTGATCTGCCTGCCTCAGCCTCCCAAAGTGCTGAGATTATGGACATGAGCCACCGCGCCTGGCTTTTTTTTTTTTTTTTTTTTTTTTTTTTTTTAGTAGAGATGAGGTTTCTCCATGTTGGCCAGGCTGGTCTCGAACTCCTGACCTCAAGTGATCTGCCCACCTCGGCCTCCCGAAGTGTTAGGTTTACAGGCTTGAACCATCACCTGGCCTTAATTGGTTTTAACAGACATCTCTTAGTAACTGTTAAAAACAAGAAGACCAAAAAGTCAATACAGATATATTTAAACAACACTATTAAGCAACTTGACCTAATTGATATTTATAGAACACTATACCCAGCAACTGCAGAATACGCATTCTTTTCAAGCACATACCAAAGATAGACCACATGCTGGGGCATAAAGCAAGTCTTAAAAAATTTCAAAGGACTGAAATAATATACAGTATATTCACTGACCACCAGAAACCAATACAGACGGATAAGTAGAAAATTCCAAAATGTATAAAAATTAAGGAACATATTTCCAAATGACCTGCGGGCCAAAGAATAAATCACAAACAAAACTAGAAAATACTTTGAATCGAAGAATAATGAAAATAAAACATCAAAATTTGTGGAATACAGCTTAAACAGTGCTTAGAAGGAAATTTATGTTTTTTTAATTTCACAAAGATAATCCAGGCCCAGATGTCTTCAAAGGTGACTTCTTCCAAATATTTAAGAAGGAATAATGACAATCTTTCTCAAACCCTTTCAGAGATTAGAGAAAAAGAGAACACTGTTTTTGTGGCTAACATATTTTATTATGGCTACCATAAATTTGATGCCAAAACAAAAATCTTTTCTGCATATGGAAAGGATTATTAATATGCTTTAGAAAAATATAAATAATACATTATATATCAGAAAATCATAATACATTTTATTGTAAAAATTATAAATACAACATTAGCAAGTTGAATACAGAGGAATAAAAAAGATAGCACATCATTACCAACTGTGGTTTATCAAAGAAAACCATATAATTATCTTAATCAATACAGAAAAAGCATTTGATAAAATATAACACCCACTCAGGAAAAAAAAGCTCAGCAAATTAAGAATAGAAGGGAATTTTTTTAATCTGACAAAAGCTATCTGCAGAAAGCCCAGAAACTGTGGTTGACATATTTAATGGCGAACAATTGAATGCTTTTCCTCTGAGGGGCCACTGCAATTCTGTGGTAGAAAGTACAGGTTTTGGCATGGTGCGGTGGCTCACGCCTGTAATCCCAGCACTTTGGGAGGCCAAGGTGGGTGGATCAGGAGGTCAGGAGATTGAGACCATCCTGGCCAAGATGGTGAAACCCTGTCTCTACTAAAACACAAAAAATTACCCAGGCGTGGTGGCGCACGCCCATAGTCCCAGCTACTCGGGAGGCTGAGGCAGAGGAATGACTTGAACCTGGGACGTGGAGGCTGCAGTAACTGAAATCACGCCACTGCACTGCAGCCTGGAGACAGAGCAAGACTTCATCCCAAAAAAAAAAAAAAAAGGAAAAGAAAACAGAAAGTACAGGTTTTTTTCAGCATATGAGGCTAGAACTCTTGGATATCCAGATGGAGAAAAATAACACAAAGTTGATGATATGGTTTGGCTGTGTCCCCACCCAAATCTCAAGTTGAATTGTATCTCCCAGAATTCCTACATGTTGTGGGAGGGACCCAGGGGGAGGTAATTGAATCATGGGGGCTGGTGTTTCCCATACTATTCTTGTGATAGTAAGTCTCAGGAGATCTGATGGGTTTATCAAGGGTTTCCACTTTTGCTTCTTCCTCATTTTTCTCCTACTGCTACCATTTAAGAAGTGACTTTCATCTCCTACCATGATTCTGAGGCCTCCTCAGCCATGTGGAACTGTAAGTCCAATTATACCTCCTTTTGTTCCCAGTTTCAGGTATGTCTTTATCAGCAGCATGAAAATGAACTAATAGATTTGACCTCTACCTTATACCATATACAAAAATTATTCAAGATTGCTCATAAATATAAATATCAAATTAAAAAAATCAAACTTCTAGAAGAAAACATAGGAGAGAATCCTCATGATTTTAGGGTAGGCGAAGATTTCTCAAACAGGATAAAAAGACAATAACCATACAAGAATAAAAACATAATTGGACTTCATGGAAATAAAAAGTTTTTTGTTTACTAAAAAATATCCATAAAAGAGTGAACAGGCAAGTCACAGGCAAGGATAATATTATCATTATCTATCCATCTATCTAACAAAGGGGTTCTTTCCAGAATCTATAAAGAACTTATACAAATCAAATAAGACAAAGATATTTTTATAAGGAATGGGCAAAAGGCTTGAATAAGTACCACACAAAAGAGAATATCCAAATGGCCATTATGTGTATGAAAAGATAGACAACATCATTATTCTTCAGGCAAGTGCAAATTTAAACTACAAGACACCATTACATATTTATGAGAGTCTAAAAACTTAAAAGACTGAAAATACTGAATATTGGGAAGAATGTGGAGCAACTGGAACTCTCATACAACTGCTGTTGGGAGTGTAACTTTGGAAAACTCTCTGACAGTGTCTATTAAAGCTACACACACATACTCTATGACTCAGCAATTTTTTGGCCAGCTTTATTGAGGTATAATTGACAAATAATAATTGTATATATTTACAGTGTACAACATGATATTTTAATATATGTATACATTGTGAAATGACTATAATAATTTATACTTTAATCATACTATGATCAAGCTAATTAACATACCCATCACCTCACATAGTTATCTTTTTTGTGTGTGGTGAGAACGTTTTGAGATCCACTCTTTTAGCAATTTTTGTGTATATATTATTATCAACCATATTCACCATGTTGTGCAATAGATCTCCAGAACTTACTCATCCTCTTTACGGAAACTTTGTACCCTTCAACCAACTTCCCCCCTCGCCCTCCCAGCCTCTAGCAACCACTATTCTACTCTGTTTCTACGAGTTTGACTTTTTCAGATTTCACAGATTTTAGTGAGATTGTGCAGTATTTGTCTTCTGTGCCTGCTTTATTTCACTTAGCATAATGTGCTCCGGGTTCATCCCGAGACAGAGTTTCGCTCTTGTCACCCAGACTGGAGTACGGTGGTGCGATCTCAGCTCACTGAAACCTCTGCCTCCTGGGTTCAAGCAATTCTCCTGCCTCAGACTCCTGAGTAGCTGGGATTACAGGCACACACTGCCACACCCGGCTAATTTTTGTATTTTTAGTAGAGATGGGGTTTGCCATGTCGGCCAGGCTGGTCTCGAACTCCTGACCTCAGGCTATCTGCCCACCTTGGCATCCCAAAGTGCTGGAATTATAGGCGTGAGCCACCATGCCCAGCCTTCACAGTTATGTTGAGCATAGACGTCATAAAACTATTTCTTTCATTGATACTATATTCAAGAACAGGCAAAATGAATTAATATTACAAGTCAGCATCTAATATTAGAAGTCTTCTGACTTCTAATAATAATTTATTTTGCCTGATTGTCTCTGGGCAGGTGGGTAAAGTGGCAAGAGAGAACTTTCTGAGGTATTAATAGTAGAAATGTGTTATGTATCTGGATGATGGTTACTCAGATGATACATATGTTAAAAAGCCATTGACCTGTATACTTTAGATTTGTACACTTTCTTATCTCTTTATATTTACTTAGACATAATTTTGAAAGATGCTAACTGCATTAATAGTAAAAATGAAAAATTTTAAATTTGCCGCATTTTCCCAATTATTCGCAAAGATTAAACAGGCATTTAGGGAAAGATAGTTTTTTGTATACTGTCAAGGGTAGTACAAAATGGTACACATTTCTGAAGGCCAATCAAATAATATACATCAAAATTTTAATACATCTACCCCAGTTGGGCATGGTGGCTCACACCTATAGTCCCAGCACTTTGGGAGACTGAGGTGAGAGGATTGCTTGAGTCCAGAAGTTCAAGACCAGCCTGGGCAAGGTAGTGAAACCCTGTCTCTACAAAAATAAAAAAATTGGTGGGGCATGGTGGTGTGTACCTGCAGTCCCAGCTACTCAACAGGTTGAGGAGGGAAGATTGCTTGAGCCCAGGAGGTGGAAGCTGCAGTGAGCTGTGACTGTGCCACTGCACTCCAGTCTGGGCAACAGAGTGAGACACTGTCTGAAAAAATATATATATATGTGTGTGTGTGTGTGTGTGTGTGTCTATGTGTGTGTGGGTGTGGGTGGGTGTATGTATATATGTGTGGGTATATATATACACACACATACATGTACACACATATATATGTAAAAATATATATATACCCTTTGACTCAGCAATTTAACTTTTAGCAATTTACCCTAACAAAATATTCATACAAGTACTCAAAGATATGTGTGAAAAGATAGTAATAAAACATTAGTCATACAAGAAAAAGCTTGGGGAAAAAAGACATGTTCATCAACATGTCTTCAATGATTATCTAAATTATCTAAAATAATTAAAATAATACCCATGAAATATGTTATAGCCATTAAAGAGCTTGAGGTTTATCATCTATATGTTTTGATATACTAAAAATGAGACTGGATTGTGTAAACAAAGATGGGAAAGCTCAGGCTTCTAGCCCCCATATCCAGTTACTTAGCTACTCTGTCTCAGTTTCTTTATTTGTAAAATAAAGTTAATAATATTGTCCTTCCTAATCCATCTCACAAGTGAGGATCAAGTGTAAGAAGCCCTTTGAAAGACAGAAAGTGTTATGGAAGTGCAAAGTGTTACTCCCGAAATAACATTCTCTTTTTAACTAAAACTTTGTTTCTCTTAAATCACCACTCAGTCCAGATTTATTTTCCCTATCACTGATTTAGACCAGTGTTTCTCAAACTGTAGGTAGCAAAATATGGGCACCAGATCAAAATGGATGTGGAAACATTATTAAAACATTATTAAAAGTACTGAGCCCAGTCTCAACCTACCAAAGTTTTTGAAACCTTGTTTTAGATGGAAATGGGCATTAAGGCCATCTTTTCTCTTTCATTTAGAAGAATTTGGGCTGACTCTCATTCATGGAAGCCTTCAACTTTGGCTTTATCTGTCTTGGCTTATCATTGTCCTCAATGCAGGAGTCAAATGGGCTAGTAAAGTAGTACAAATGGTACCCGCATTTATGAAATCCCAATAGCAGCCAAATACATTTGATGAAAAGAACAATGTGATGCCACATTATAGACAAACACGAATCCCAGTTTAGCTTTAAGAACCGTAGCTGCTGGAAAACACCATCTCCTGGGCAGCTGCTTTGGCTACTGTCCGCAATTAATTTAGCAGAGTCTCAAAAATAGAAAGCAGCCTCTGTTCTGTTATATAATAAACAGTGCTTTATTTGAAATGACAATATTTACTTTTCCTATAGTGAACTCCAGCAGTCTACTAGGCAGTGGGCAAACAGTAGAAATACCTAAAATGGAAACTTGAGAAAGCAGTTTAGCTAGTACAGTTTATTTTCTACTTGACCAACAAGTAATTAGAAGAGCCCCTCCATGTTACTCACATTTTATCTAGTTTGTACAGGATCATGGGTTCCATGTGACTTTATGATCACCATGCATATCTTTCTTGTTTTGATGTGTCTTGAAATATGCAAGACATGTGAAATAATGAGGTCTCCAATATTCAAGTGTTTAAGCAGAGCTGAAAGCTGTCCCATCAAGAATGTTTTGTAAAGGATTCTACTAAGATTGGCAGGTTCAACTGCCAATTGACTTCTCAGCCTCTTCCAACAGCAAAGAGTCTGGTGTCTATGTTTCTATTATCTCATTTTCAAGTTATCTTTAAAGGGAAAATATTATAAATTATGATTATTAATTTTTTCAGTATTTAATATCTTCTATAAATGAGAAGCTGTGATTTATGTGTTATTTATTATAAAAACCCTTTATAAACCTTTATAAGCAACAAATGACCTCTATTTGCAATGTAGAAAACCACTATTTTTTGTTTTTGAGACGGAGTCTCCCTCTGTCGCCCAGGCTGGAGTGCAGTGGTGTGATCTCTGCTCACGGCAACCTCTGCCTCCCGGGCTCATGTGATTTTTCTGCCTCAGCCTCCCAAGTAGCTGGGACTGCAGGCACGTACCACCATGCCTGGCTAATTTTTGTGTTTTTAGTAGAGACGGGATTTCACCATTTTGGCCAAGCTGGTCTTGAACTCCAGACCTCAGGTGATCTGCTTGCCTCAACCTCCCAAAGTGCTGGGATTACAGGCGTGAGCCACTGTGCCCAGCCTGGACAACCACTTTTAACTTCTTCATAGAGTCTATTTTCTACTCCTTTTATCATATTGTGACAACTCTCCAGAGCATCTCCATTTCTTGCAAATCTTGAGAGAGGGCAGGTCTAATTGAGTCACACCATTCCACAGGGGTCATGTACAATGAAGAGATGTTTAAAAATTTTTGGACTTTTAAGCTGGCATTTAGCTAGCAATACTGGATACTCTGCAGTGTTCACTGGACGATGAGATTTGCTTAATTTTTGCAACGGTGCTTGGATTTTCTTCAGAGGTTTTTCTTTCTTGTCACTCCTGATCTGGTGTCACTTCCTACTATCTCATTTAGCAAGACCAATCACTTAAAAAGGACAAATGATTTCATACCTAATTACTAGCTAGAAACATTTTAATTCCTACAAAATTCTTCAGAAACCCAAAGATTCTCCTCCCATCCTGCCAAAAATCTAATCTACAAGTCCTCTTTAGAATGGTACAAAGAAAAGTAAATTTTGATTAGGTAAAAATTTGAAGTTTAGATTTTATTCCTGCTGATTTGTTATGCTCTACTCTTAGGCAGAGTGGATGTTTATTCTCAAAGGATAGCCCACCGACCAGTTGCATCAAAATTATCTGGGGTGCGGCCAGGCATGGTGGCTCATGCCTGTAATTCCAGCACTTTGGGAGGCTGAGGTGGTTGGATCACCTGAGGTCAGAAGTTTGAGACCAGCCTGGCCAACATGGTAAAACTCCATCTCTACTAAAAATACAAAACTTAGCTGGACATGGTGGCGAGCGCCTGTAATCCCAGCTACTCTGGAGGCTGAGGCTGGCGAATTGTTGGAACCCGGGAGGTGGAGGTGGCAGTGAGCCGACATCGTGCCATTGCACTCCAGCCTGGGCAACAGAACGAAACTCCATCTCAAAAAAAAATTATCTGGGGTGCTTGTTAAAATGCAGATTTCATGGTCCCACTTTAAACTAAGGGAATCAGAAACTCTTGGGGCAGGGTCCTGTAAACTGTATTTTATAAATGCTTCAGGTCATTTGCATGTACATTACAGTTTGTGAAGCATTGCCCTAAAGATCAACCAAATTCTTAATTTCTAGTGTATCTTATATTTCTTCTCCTCAATAAGCCAAAGAAAGAATTGTAAGCATTGAAAGTACGGGCCAAATCTTGTCATAGAATGTGTATTCTATTGTAACCCTGTTTATGATCACTTAATAGCTTCTGTGTGGGACAGTTAAGCTGTAGTAATTACCTCATGGTTCTGTAATCTGTATGTCTCCTCCCACATGACATTTGTACCAACTAAGACTATGGCTTATTTCCAGACAGAATGGAAGAACTACCAGATCTAGGTGGGCTGATGCCACTTCATGTTACATTATTTTTCTTGGTAATTTAAAGACATTTATCAAATTTCTCACAAATCTTGACCCTGAATTATAGAGTAAAAAAATATTTTACAAAAACTCACTAAATCCAAGTCACTTTAATCACTGACCGCTTTGCGAAAAATTGCCTTTTAAATAAATTGGGAAGGATCTGGGATTTATAGCTCTTGCCCCCAAACTGCCTCTGAATTATATTACCTTAAGCAAATTATGCGACCTCTCTGCCACGGTGTTTTGGATTTTTTTTTTTTTAAACAGGGTCTTGCTCTGTTGCCCAGGCTGAAGTGCAGTGGTACAATCATAGCTCGCTACAGCCTCAAACTCCTGGGCTCAAGTAATCCTCTGGCTACAGCCTCCCCAGTAACTGGGACCAGAGACACATATCACCATGCCCGGCTTTTAAAATTTTTTTTAGAGACGGGGTCTCACTATGTTTCCCAGGCTGGTCTTGAACTCCTGGGCTCAAGTGATCCTCCCATCTCAGCCTCCTAAAGTGTTGGGATTACAGGCTTGAGCCACTGTGCCCAGCTTTTGCTATGTTTTTGTAATAGAGATAATCACTGTTTGTAATAAGGATGATATTTCCCAAAATTTTGAGATGGATGAGATCAGGCTTGTAAAATATTACATGTTCTTGAATGAGGTATGCTAAAAGAAATGAAAATTGGGCTGTGTGCAGTGGCTCACATCTGTAATCCCAGAACATTGAGAGGCTGAGGTGGGTGGATCACCTGAGGTCAGGAGTTCAAGACCAGCCTGACCAATATGGTGAAACCCAGTCTCTTCTAAAAATACAAAAATTAGCTGGGCATGGTGGCAGGCACCTGTAATCCCAGCTACTTGGGAGGCTGAGGCAGGAGAATCGCTTGAACCTGGGAGGTGGAGGTTGCAGTGACGCTGAGATCGTGTCATTGCACTCCAGCCTGGGTTACAGAGTGAGACTCCTTCTCAAAAAAAAAAAAAAAAAAAGAAAGAAAGAAAAAAGAAAAAAATTATTACTATTCCTTGTATAGGCTGTTAATGAGTTATTAACCTATCATTAATGAATCTGCCTCTTGAAGTATTTCACTTCTTGTTTTTTCAGGCTTACTGGAGTGATGCAATCTGCTCATAAATTTTCCTGGAGTATTTGGGGAACTTTAAAATTGAAAAAGCAACATAATCTCCCTCCCAAACACACATGCACACACACATATGCATACACTTGCACTCCCTAAGACCACAGCGTGCATCTTTATCTTCACTTTCTATTGACTAGATTGATTGAACTTACTAAACCATTTGGGTCATCAAAGCCTCAAGTGCCTTGGGTTAGCTAAAGTATCACAAAGTCCACTAGCTCATTAGCAGTAAACCCTAATGTAGAAAGTGATTAGAAATAAATTATTTACTTGATGTCATTTGGTTGTAAAAATAATCCTTCCCATTTATAGTTTCAGTTGCTATTATGCAAAACTGTTATTTTAAAATTTTGCTCATTCAAAATTAAGGATTTTTGAGAATCTGATTAGACACAAAGCAAAACCAACACCTATCTGCATATCGCCATCATTAAATTCTTTAGTAATGAGGAACCCCTAGTTGGCTCAAGAGAATGTTTAAAGATTGTTCCAATATTTTCGATTTGCAGAGTAGGAAAAAGGATTTTAAAGTATCATTGAGTCTACTTGTTTGAAACCGATTAGCATACATTGTTGTGTTATTTTTAAAGTTAATTTTATAAGCACAAGATATGTAACCTTTATGAAAAAAGAAAAAACTGGAAAAAGAATCAGAATCTGGTATATATAAACAGATAAAATGGGTTGACAAGGT
Organism: Gorilla gorilla gorilla; assembly: GCF_029281585.2. Lineage (NCBI taxonomy): Eukaryota > Metazoa > Chordata > Mammalia > Primates > Hominidae > Gorilla > Gorilla gorilla. Next base: position 77,596,963 of record NC_073239.2, on the reverse strand, counting down.
CTGGGTGCGGTGACTCACGACTGTAATCCCAGCACTTTGGGAGGCTGAGACTCGGGGAGGCGGGGGGGGGATCACTTGAGGTCGGGAGTTTGAGACCAGCCTGGCCAACCTGGTGAAACCTCGTTTCTACTAAAAATACAAAAATTAGCCGGTCATGGTGGCGGGCGCCTGTAATCCCAGCTACTCAGAAGACTGAGGCAAGAGAATCGCTTGAACCCCAGAGGCAGAAGTTGCGGTGAGCCGAGATTGTACCATTGTGCTCCAGCCTGGGCGACAGACGGAGACTCCGTCTCAAAAAAAAAAAAAAAAAAAAAAAAGGTTGACAAGTAGCCAGGCATGGTGGCACATGCCTGTAGTCCCAGCTACTCAGGAGGCTATGGTGGGAGGATTGCTTGAGCCCAGGAGTTTGAGTCCAGCCTGGAAAATGTAGCAAGATCCTATCTATAAAAAAGGAAAAAAAAAATGTGTTGACAGATACAAAGAAAAATAAGTGAGGAATACATGTAATGGTGTGTTAAGGCTACTCCTCTTGGACTGTGGGTCCATATGAAAAAAAAATGTTCTGGAACTCAGTAACAAATCACTATTGAGAAGTTCCTTACAGGGTGACATAAAAGTATTATTATTATTTTTGTTGAGACATAGTCTCACTCTTGTCGCCCAAGCTGGAGTGCAGTGGCACGATCTCAACTCACTGCAACCTCTGCCTCCTGGGTTCAAGCAATTCTCCTGCCTCAGCCTCTTGAGTAGCTGGGATTACAGGTGAGCGCCACCACGCCCGGCTAATTTTTGTATTTTCAGTAGAGATGGGGTTTCACCATGTTGGCCAGGCTGGTCTCGAACGCCTGACCTTGTGATGCGCCCGCCTCAGCCTCCCAAAGTGCTGGGATTACAGGCTTGAGCCACTGCGGCTGGCCTACCTAAAGGTATTTTTATCCATCTTTACAGTGGCTGCAAAGAGATCTGGGGATAGTTCAGTTGCTTTGGTTTTTTTGTTTTGTTTTGTTTCGAGATGGAGTCTTGCTCTGTCGTCCAGGCTGGAGTGCAGTGGTGCGATCTCGGCTCACTGCAACCTCTGCTGCCCAGGTTCAAGTGATTCTCCTGCCTCAGCCTGCTGAGTATCTGGGATTACAAGCATGCGCCACCATGCCCAGCTAATTTCTGTATTTTTAGTAGAAATGGGGTTTCACTATATTGACCAGGCTGGTCTCGAACTCCTGACCTCAGGTGATCCGCCCACCTTGGCCTCCCAAAGTGCTGTGATTACAGGCGTGAGCTACCGTGTCCGGCCAGTTGCTTTGGTGGTTGACTTCACTTCTTGAACAAATTTGAGGATGAAACAATCACAAATGTTTCTAATATTTTCTGAACAAGGAAGTGAGATGTTAGCACCTTCTTTTTCAGTACTGTATCTACCATTATAGCATCTGTTGGGTAGTCTTAATTTCAAGACTTCTAGAAAAAGCAGTATATTCTGATTTGAGAGTTTCTCCCACATGGTAAAAATAAAATGTGAAATTTCAGTAACTGGCATAAAAAATTTTAGTAGTACCCAGGAAGTTTTCAGAAACTAGTGTTTTCATATAATATGGAAGTTTCAGTGTTTTGAAGGTTCAGTAAATAATGAGTACACAAGAGTGAAGTCTAAATTACCCATACAGAAGGGTAACCCTATAGCCCACATGTCTGGATTCATGTATGCAGATGGACAGATACACTTCATTTCTCCTGGGAAGTTGAGCTCTAAAAAGCTATCACTCAGAACAGACAGTTCTATGACTGCATGAAAAGAAAAGGAAAGATGACAAAGTTGCTATAAAAACGAAAGGCCTTTTGGAGTATTAACAGCTGAAAACATTAAGATTTCAATGAAGAAACAAAAATCAGCTTTAAACTGCAAATTAAAACGAAAAAGAAAAAAAAAACTTGTGCATAGGGTTTGAAGCATATGGACACCCACCCAGCTAGCAGTGAGGGCAATGGGAGCCCCAGACTTTAGCTTATTAAAGATGACCTTTCCCCTCTCTAAAATTTCAAAGCTGACGTTTCAAGTGCTGAGCAGACTGTGTGCCATATGTAACATGACCTCAGCTCCACTCTGCCTGAGCACTGATGGCATCACTAATGAGAGGTGAAAGGTCCTTTTCTTGCAGCTTTTTCAGAAATCCACCAATTCTTGCCTGTGAAGTAAGGCTCCTCCCTCCCCTCCCTTGGTTTCAAGAGAACGGCATTTAATACACAGCCTCAAAACATTTTTATTACCGTCAATTTGCTTATAGCCATAGCCAAATGGCAGGATGTACAATCACATGCAGAAGAAAATATTTATTTTGACTCAGAAGGCAAAGGGATTAAGAGAACATTGTATTAACCTTGCCTTTCATCTATGTTTTAAAGGGAAAGTCTCTTGAGGCATCCATTGAAGTTCTATTTTTTAATAAAGAGTATCAAAGGCTTTTAGGAGACCAGGTGTGTGTTTAACTGAGAGGAGGAGAGGAAGGAAAGAAGCTTCATTAGAGAGAAAAGGCAGTTTTCACAAAGCTGCTTCAGAGACTGCAAAAAGATGTATGTGCTGGAATCTGTTACAGGCATTCCAAACAGCCAGCCTCCTTCACCGTCCCCCCACCCCTTTTTTTCTGCTGCTTGGAAACAAAATAGCTTTTTTTCCAAGCAGGTTGTTATCATATTCATGGCATGGTCAATTTCCGTTTGCCAAGAAAATATTTAGGCTGATCAAAGAAATTAGAAAATCCGCTGAATAGAAACAGACGTTCCCACAAGAGAAGCGCTTCTCAATGTGAAGAGGCAGGCGGACTGCAGCCCACCCAGTTACTCCTAGGAAATAAGTCTCCTGCCAAAGGCGGAACTACAAGGCCACCTGGATTCTACTGGAGGGGCTACAGAAGAGTCAAGACTTCACAGGAAATTCAAATAGAGACTGGAGTTTGAGGCGCTCTGGCGGCAGAGGTGGATGGAGATGATTGGCTCTAGTATCTATGTACAAATCAGGAGGGCCTTTAAATATGTCCATGAATCCAGAGCGACCTTTCAAGACAGAAGATAAGTGAGTCTGGGATCCTTTTGTTTTGCTTTGCCTGGTTTACTACGCTCATGGAAAGGCAAGAACAAATTATCCTGGGTAGATGACAGAGAAGTATGTACTTTTGGAATGGAGGGATAGCTGTTTCACCCGCATTAATACAAGTTCAGTCTTTTTGATGTGTGGATTTGGGTGGAGAATGGTTGATAGTAGTTGTCTTTGGGACCTTATTGGTCTCTGCGTGTGCCCCCGGCCAGTTGGTGATGGTAAATGAGAGGGTCTTCCATCTCTTTGCTGTTCCTGGGCAATGCGCGGCCAAACGCATTGCCACTTGCTGCGGCGCTTCAACGCGAATGACTGGCTGGGGTCGCGGCTTCCGGTCGCAGATTCCACGAAACCGAGAATCCAACCCGGCTTCACGAAAGGAGATCCCGATTCCCCCGCTCGCCTCGGGCAAATTGAGGCACCTCATTCGCCAGCGAAGCGTCGCCGTCCTTATCCCAACGCCTCCAGTTTTTGGAGGGAAAAAGTGAGGGAGGGATGGCCCTAAAAGAAGGCGATTATGGAAACAGCTAAAGAAGCCAAAGAAAACTCCCTCCTCGCGAGTGCCGTCCGGGGCTACGTGGCGCTGGCGAAGCCAAGGTGGGCTGAGCGGTCCCCGGGCTTTGGGCCGAGAATCCGCTCCGCTACCCCAGACCCTTCCCGCCGCGCGCTCTTCACTCCGGGGACTCGGCCAAGCAGATTTTCTTTCTTTCTTTTTTTGGTTGTTGTTGTGTCGGTTCCTGCCGGCCAGGCGAAAACTCCTTTGCCTGGAAGACAGCGCCCTCTTTCTCCTCTGGCCGCGCCGCCGCCGGCGTGCGGCGGCTCTCCGCTCCACTGACCTCCCCGCGCCTCGTTGTGGTCCCCGCCCTTCAGGCCCCGGCCCCTCTTTCCTCAAGCCCCGACTCCTGTGGGCCCCATGCACCGCCCGAGGGAACAACCCCAGAGAGCGCCGGGCCAGCCCGGCGAGATAGCGCGACCTCTGGCTACAAGCCTGGGCGGAGTCGGCCCCGGCGCAGACGCGGCGCCCGAGAGCTCCCGCACAGCCCGGGGAGGTAGTTTCTGGTGCAGGCGGCGGGGCGACGGGTGAGGCCCAGCTCTGCGAGACCCCGCTCTGCGAGCCAGCGGGCGGGGCCGCCAGCACACCGGGCGGTGAAGCCTCCCCGGCGTCCGCGCGCGGATACTTGGCTGCGCGCGCGCACCTGGCACAGCGAGTTATACTGAGGCTCAGGATCAGTCCGCGAAACGTGGACCCGGGCCTGCACGAGGGTTGATGGGTGAGGGTGGCGGGTGAACTTGAGTAGAGGTAAGGAAAGATCTTACGGCCTTCTTCCTAGTCCTAAAAGCGTCCCTCGCAGCCCGCCTGCTTGCTGGCAGCCTCACCCTGCTGGCTTCCAGGAGGGCTTTGTCAAGCACTGCAGCGGTGTTGGAAACCTTGTTGCAAAGTCCAAGCCTAAGCGAGTGGGCGAGACGCGCAGAGGGGCATGGATGAGTGGGCACCTTCCCAGCACCCTCTACCCAGTATCTCTTTTCCCACTGCTCAGAGGACTGGTGATTCAGACAAACGCCGCTCGGCCCTTTTGGGAACAGGGGCGGTTGAGCTTCTGTCTGCGAAAATCTGGATCCTTTAGAACCCGAGCAATATGCTCGTGTGAGAATGCAAAAACAGATCCCACGGCTTGGGTATGCACCGACTGAGGTACAGGCCTGAAGTGCTCCCACCCCCCGAATTCCTACCCGCTCGTGGGAGCCACAGGGGTAGTTTGCTTCCAGCTGACCCTACTGTACAACACAGGCGGCTCCCAGAAATGCACTAATTGAGTCACAAACCACTGGCCGCCACTAACAAAGCTATCCATCTCAGCAACTCAGCGCCCAATTTGTCCGCAGCACTTTCTTCCGCAATTCAGAAGCATTATCTTGTTTTAAAAAGTATCACGGCAGAGACGTGGCAATTATCCTGAGCTCGGGTTACACTAAATGGCTTAGGCTGAGAAATGGAAGAATACAAATGCCGCGAACGTGCTGATTGCCTCGCTGCCGAGCCTGGACCGGGGGTAGGGGATGCGAACTAGAGCTTTCGGCCGGGGAGAAGGGAGGCAGGCGCAAGTTCCCACTTGTGGTCGTCTCCGGGTGGCACCAGCGAGAAAGGAGTGTTGGCCCTTTATCTCTAAAGGCTAAGGATTCCCAGCGACGAATCCCCAAAGGTCGAGGGAGAAGAGGTCATATCCCAACATGACCAGGCCAAGCTTCTGGTCTCAGGGTCTGGGTTTTGGGTCAGGAACAGGTTGGGAACTTCAGGCACTGCTGGGATGAGGAACAGGAGAAAGGTCAAGGGTTAGTGAATGAGATGGGGGCGGCGGGGCGGGACGGAGATTCCAGTCTCTCTTCAGGACACCCACTCTACAATTGGGCAATTGGGGAGGAGGAAGGCATTGGGAGAAAACAACCCGAAGGAAAAAGACGCTGGCTCTTTGCAATGGGAGAAGGGGTTCACTCCTGAACTAGGGGCAGGCCTGCGCCTGGGCGGACGCTGTAGGGTGGGAACGCTCGATAACTGGAGAGTCCCAGAGACCACCAGGCCTTTCCGCACCAGGAAAAAAAAAAAAAAAAAAAAATCTGCTCTGAGAATCTTCATCTCGGTCCACCAGGGTGAGTTTGGGCCTGGAAAATGGGGGAAAGAAAAGAGAGTAGCGAAAGGTTTTCGGGTTGCGGCGCCCCGCGTGCAGACGTCTGCTCTCCCCAGCCGCCCAGCCTGCTGTGGCAGCCACGCTGTGCGCGTGTCTTTATCCTTCAGCTCAAACCAGCCCCCACATCTTGAAGTAATCAGCAGCCGAGAAGAGACTCGCCCCCCTGGCATCTCAGGTTAAAGAAGGAGGTCCAGGAAAATGTGGTAGAGCCATTACAAGAAACCCGAGCCGCAGTCATCAGGGACTCCAATTGCCATCGCATTAGGATTGATTAGAGACCAGCAGTACCGTAATGACCCGGAAAGAGGGGCGGCCGGGGATTATTAATATCAGAATGCGGGGCGGGCGGGGGGGGGGGGGGTGGGCAAAGTGGGTAGGGAGAAGTTTCAAATTACTAGGATTTATATGTAAGTGCAGGTTTACCTGAGGAAACCAGATAGTCAGTGAATCACGCTAACGATAAATCTAATTGCATTTCAAATTTCACGAAGCCTGATTTTTTTGGAGAGTGGAGTAAAACCATCATGAAACCAAGCCAATATCTTAGTTTTTATAAACACGTAGTTTTATAAGTTTATTGTAAGAATTCAAGTGAAGAGATGGGGAGGGGTGCTAAATGTCTGCTTTCCTTGTCATTGGGCCTCCTTACCATTTGGACTCCAAATAGCTTGATTTTTCTTCTCGTGGGAGTGCATTTTTGAGTCGCTTTGGTTCTTCCCTCCAGGGATATGGGGCAATGGAGTGGACATTTTTTCAGAGCCTGCAGAGGAGTAATAAACCAAAATTTAAGTGAAGCAGTGATACCTGGGTAGTGGTTTTTGTTTTTTGTTTTGTTGAAGACATGAATGATCAGGATCCCAAGGAGATGTGGAGAAGAGTGGTTTGTCTCCTTCCTCCAAATATGAGCCAAAACAAATCAGCCCCTGATGGTCCGGGCTGAAATGCAGCTCACTGGATAATTAACTCCATCTTTCCAGTCCACCCTAACTGTTTATTTAGTGTCACCCTGCATTACCGTCACTAGCACTTTCCTCTGAACAGGAGGAGCTGCAGGCTTTCACCTCCCAAAAGGAAATTCTTTTTAGCTTAGACAGATGTGGTATTCAGGATGTACATAAGTTGAGAAAAAAAAAGTTGATTGGAAATTCAATGGAAGATAAGCGGTTTTGGAGAGTTTCATTTCATAAACCTGCCCTAAGGAGATATTTTAAAAAACAGGGAATGGGGGGTGGGGCGCAGAGTCCCTTTAATTCTTAAGAATTGTTTCTTGTGACACCTTGGCTCCACTTTCCAGAGAGGTAGTTGGCATCTGATGTTGAGTAGGGTCTTCTAGCTCAAACCTGGTGATTGGTCAGAGCTTTCTCAGAGGGCAGTCGGTTAACCCTTTTCTCCCCTAGGTGGCCAATACACCTTTGCCCGCCCTCCGTGCAGGCTACACCATCTATTGCCCGCCCTCCACTCCCTGTGAAAGGTTCTCGCCAAGTAAGGCCTACTACACCGCCCAGACTTGAGGGTCTACTTTCAAGAGAACTTACCTGCGCTGCCTCAGTGGGTGACATAAGCACACTCTGTGAAACCTCACAGCGCCCAGTCCCGGAGAGAAAAAAACGAGCGCCCAGAGCCGAGGGGAAGGGAGAGGGAGGGAAGGAGGAAGAAAGAGGAGGATGAGAAGAGGAAGAGGAAAAACAATGAGAAAGAAAGAGATGAGAGAGAATGAGAAACAGGTTCACATACAGACAGAATGAACGAGCGTCCTCTTTCAGATGGAGAAAAGAGTTAGAGACACACTCTGGGAAAGACCTGCCGCGGGGACACACGTAGAGGGAGAGAGAGGATAACTCTTCCAAAGACACACACCCCAGCTCTGTTCCGCTCCAGTTTGAGCTCCCTCCCAGTGCTTGACCCTCAGTCGGTCCATCAGTCTGTGTGTGTTTCTCTCTTTCTCCCTTCCCTGACCTCGAGACAATACGGAGATGGTATTTTCGGGAGCCGCGCGGGGCGGCAGGGTTTTCAGCGGCGAGCCAGGCTCACAGCTGGCTCTGTTTGTCCAGGTGTGGGCGGTGGAGGTGGTGGGGGGCGTCAGTCGCCCTGAATCTTGGGCCAGCGCAGCGTTTTCGCACTAAAGAAGTAGGAGGCTCTGCTCTCGAGATTCCCGCTTCCAGGAGAAAACTTCCTCCCTCCATACATACATAAATACATTGGAGAAAAGACAAATCTTCATTGTTCAGAAATAAGCTGAGGAGGCCCGCCTGCTCCCCTCAGCCAGGCAGAGCGAGGCAGGGAGGGAGGCGGGGGCCGCGCGGATCCGGTGTCACGTTGCAGATTCCCACTAAAGATAACGAAACGTGATCTATTTTTCAGAACAGCAAGTGGATGGGAAAGAACCTTGACAACACAAAACTCATTTACTAATGGACTGGTTTTGGGTTTCTCTTCTCTGAGTCCGCAAATCTCTCTGCCTGAGCCCCAGGCCTATTCAGACCTCGCGGGGAGCGGCGTCCCCCAGGAGCAGGTGGGCTGCTGCTCCGGCGCCACGCCGGCCATCGGAGCCGGAGTTCCCAAGGGTCGAGGGCACCCGGAGTTTCCGACTAAGCAGGGGAAAAAGAATTTTGGCACTTCAGCCCGGATTTGGGGAGTCTCCGCACTGCCCCAGAGCGATGACACGAATTTATTGAAGAAACACCTCTCTATGCCCTCCCTTTCCAAATATTTGTAGGTAGAGTAGAATCCTCACCGTCGTTCTGGATGGTGAAAGAATTCCAAGAAAGCGGCCCGGGAGCCCCAAAGTATCTTGCTCCAAGCCAGAAGGGAAACAAGTGGGTCCCAGCTAGGGGTGTTTGCATCAAGGCCTGTCAACCCAGCCGAGAAACCCTAGCAACAGCTAATGCTGTCCCACTGAATGCTTTTTCATCGACTAATGCGCACGCGGCCGTTACCTGCACAGAGAGGCACTGGAGAGCCGAAACCTAGCATCGGGCGCTCCTTGCCAGCGGTGTTCCCTCCCGAGCCGCGCTGCAGCGAGGGCAGCAGCCGGCTGGCTAGAGTTGCTCATTTCCTTTAAATCTCCAACGCATCTCTGCTTTTCGTGCGATTTGCATTGACAGCAAAGGTTTTATGTTACGAGAACAACTCAAACCTTTCTGTGTGCGATTTAAAATGGATCATTTGGTTTAGGTGGTTTGTAAATTCATGTCATTTTACCTCTTCCAGCGGTTTTCAGTGAAAGGTTCCATTTTGGGAAACCTTATATATCCGAGCCAATAATTAACATTTATAACAATTGGTTCCCCTAACCGAGGGATCGAAATAGCAGGTAGACTCCTTGGTATAAAGCGCATAGCACTTTCCCTTTCCAGTTACACGATCTATTGGATTAAGCGGGAGGAAAAATGTTGGCCGGCCCAGTCACGGCCTCCGAGGAAGAGCACCTCTTTTCTGCCCGGGTTCCCGCAATCACACCTTCTACACGTCGTCTTCCCAGATGACGGCAATGTATAGTACGTCCTGGTTCCTTTTGAAGACAGATAAAAAGAAATGGGCAGGTAGATCTGGAGGAAGCCGGGAAAAAAAGGTGGTCCTATTTGTGTCTAATTGCCATCTCTCTGCTGTCATCCTCTGTAAATTTATACCTGCCCTTATTTGTGCAGGCTATGCCTCATTTCCTTATACAAAATTGTTAATTACAAAGCACACCCCATACTCAACATACTGTTTGTCTTTTAAGAGACGTGGTTGTGCTTAAAGACCCTCCCCCCATTGTAATTGTGCGCACTTGCTCCAGACTTTAGGGTATTAACTGATTTTTTAGAGCCGGGTTTAAGCCTCCGTTCCGGTCCTCACACAGCTGCCATGTCAATAAGGACTGTTTCAAGCAGAGACATTCCTTCTGGGAGGGCACTGCAGCTCCTTAAGACTTCATGTGAAACATCATAAGCACTAAAATAAGACAGTGAGAGGAAATTACCAGACATGGCTCTGGGTTTAGGAGTGCCAGGCTTCCAGTTTAGAAAGTCATTGGGCATACTATATGGCAGAGGCTCTTTTGAAAGAATGCACACCTATTAAATGCATTTTTTAAAAAAAAGCCTAAGGTAATGAAATATCAGCATCTGCTTCCAAGATCTAATTGCATGGAATAAGCAAGAGTTTCAAGGATGCAGAAAGCATTATGTTCAGCAGAGAAGCAGCTTCCTGTCTACTTGGAATCTCCCACGTGGCAGTCCTGAGGTGGGAACCCTTTATGAGTTTAGAATGTATGTTGCAGGGTGCACTGTACTGGGTGCATCATTTTAAAACCATATTAATAATAAAAGGGGAAACCCAGACACTGCTTCTCCTTCTCCCACTTGCATCTCAATATGCAAAAGGTTCTGTAGTGCTGGGCTCTTTGGCTAAAGGAATCAAAACATATTTGAAGAAGACAAGCCAGTTTAAGGAGTCTACAGTTTGTTCTTCACCACTCACTAAGAGGGCACATTGAAATCAAAAGCATTTTTGAAGTGTACTTAGAATTCTGTTTTGAACTTATCTAATCAGAGATAAGTATAGTCATAAAGTCACTCTCCTTCCACCATTTGGCTTCCCTTATCTCCACGCATTGTTCTTATCTCCTGCTAGTCTCAGCTACTGACAATAGATTATCTTTGTTTAGAGAGGCTAATTGTTTTCAAAATCTTTTTAATAATTGCTTTGGAACTAAGTGTGCAAATGAGGCTTAAGATAATTACAACTTCATTTGTTTGTGCAGTTTTACTAAGCATTCTCCACACATAAACAAAACAGCAGATGATGGGACTTAAATTGCAGTGCATCTCTCATTCCCTGGCAGCAAAATAGGCCAGCATTGCAACACACACACACACACACACACACACACACACACACACACACACACACCCCTCTTTATTTAATCTTCTTGGAGCCGCTGTCGTTCTCGCTTTGAGGGCAGTGTCCCTCTCAGAGCAGGGTAAGGATTATATTACAACCGGACGGTTATTGGAGCCGGGCACAGTTTTATTTAATTTACACCACATCCAGCGCCTTTCGTACGAGGTTCCCAAAGCATTTTTGCTAATAGCAAGTAAAGCCTCTCGGCATTCCTCAGTAGCAGAGGTGGCACTGCAAAACACAACCGCACAGATGGGGAAATTGAGTCCAGAAGCTTCAGGAACCTGCTGGTTTCAATCGCAGAACATTAAGATACCAAATCACAAATGAACGCTCGGAGTCTCTAGGTGCTCAGCAAGTATGCTCTAAACAGCTCTCTGCCTGGTCTCAAATCATGGAGGTCTTTTGTGAACGAGGGAAACGCTGTCCGACTGGGAGTACTTGTGCCCTTTGGAGGGTGGTGTGCAGCAGTGGGGGGAGGACAGTGGGAGTTGGGGGGAGGGAGGAGGAAATAGGGTTGGACTCCTCGAGCTGAAGCCAACCCGAAGAGAAGCCACTCTTCCAGAGGCTGCATGCGCGGACCCTGGTCTGCTCTTGAATTATTTATCGCGTTCCATTAGCTATTCATCAATCCATTATTTATTCATTCCAACATTAAAGTAATTAAATATGAGCTCGCCGGGAGAGGGCAAGTCTGCAAGGGATGAGGACAAGAGTACGGAGGGAGAGGGGGAGGAATTAAGGTTTGGAGTCATTGATTTGTGCGGAGTCGTGCGCGACTCCCCTTAGGTGATACCGGCGACGGGTCCCGCGTTGCAGGGTCCTGACGCGCTCACCCACTCCCTACCTCCCCACACCTCCGCAGCGCAGCTCCCTCAGACCCCAACTGGCTTCCCACCTTTCCTCTTCCTTCTCCTCCCACCACTCCCTACCCGCGCAGCCCCGGCAACACCCCCAACCCCCAGCTCCGCAGCCTCGCCCTCCCCGCGCTGGGCGGTGCGGCCTCTCTGCCCAGCCGGGCGGCGCGCTGGCTGGCCAGCCCCGGATAGGCGCCGCCGGCAGCCAATCAGCGTGCCGGGGACGCTGCGCGCTTTAAGGTCGCTGCGGGGAGAACAGAAACCAAGTTCCCCGGCAACTAGCAGCATCCACCGGGCGGGAGGTCGGAGGCAGCAAGGCCTTAAAGGCTACTGAGTGCAGTGCGCCGGCCGTTCCGTGTCCAGAACGTCCCCTACTCCTCCGCCTTCTCTTCCTTGGCCGCCCACCGCCAAGTTCCGACTCCGGTTTTCGCCTTTGCAAAGCCTAAGGAGGAGGTTAGGAACAGCCGCGCCCCCCTCCCTGCGGCCGCCGCCCCCTGCCTCTCGGCTCTGCTCCCTGCCGCGTGCGCCTGGGCCGTGCGCCCCGGCAGGCCCCAGCCATGTCGATGCTGCCGTCGTTTGGCTTTACGCAGGAGCAAGTGGCGTGCGTGTGCGAGGTTCTGCAGCAAGGCGGAAACCTGGAGCGCCTGGGCAGGTTCCTGTGGTCACTGCCCGCCTGCGACCACCTGCACAAGAACGAGAGCGTACTCAAGGCCAAGGCGGTGGTCGCCTTCCACCGCGGCAACTTCCGTGAGCTCTACAAGATCCTGGAGAGCCACCAGTTCTCGCCTCACAACCACCCCAAACTGCAGCAACTGTGGCTGAAGGCGCATTACGTGGAGGCCGAGAAGCTGCGCGGCCGACCCTTGGGCGCCGTGGGCAAATATCGGGTGCGCCGAAAATTTCCACTGCCGCGCACCATCTGGGACGGCGAGGAGACCAGCTACTGCTTCAAGGAGAAGTCGAGGGGTGTCCTGCGGGAGTGGTACGCGCACAATCCCTACCCATCGCCGCGTGAGAAGCGGGAGCTGGCCGAGGCCACCGGCCTCACCACCACCCAGGTCAGCAACTGGTTTAAGAACCGGAGGCAAAGAGACCGGGCCGCGGAGGCCAAGGAAAGGTACGCGGCGTGCTTCCCGCGACTCGGGCGACCCCAGGAAGCCGTCCTTTCTCCTCCGCCCCCTCCCGCCCCCGCAGGCACCAGCCACCAAGTCCTCCCCGCCGGCCGGAGCCCGTCCACGGGGCGGCGCGCAGGCCCTCCGCGGCGCTGCAGCGAAAGTTCATGAACTCTGAGGTTCCTTGCTAAGGATGGGGCCTCATTTGCTTTGAGCACCCGCGCGTGGGTTTCTCTGGGATGTGAGTGTCGGGAAATATTGGCGCTAGGTTTGGTCTTCATGCCTCCCTGGCTGGCCGCGGCTATGAGTGGTGGGTGGAGAGTGAGTTTCTAAATCAACGGGCAGTGAAATGTTGATTGGTGTCGCAAGGAAAGGGGTTTGGTGGGAGCTGAGGTTCGCGAACCTCTCTCCTCTTGCTCCCCAGAGGGGTGAAGCTGGCCTGAGACATTGGCTCTGCCCCCACTCCCGCCCGGTTCTCCACAGCTCTCGCTTGATAGTCTTTTGGTTTAGAGGTAGCCTGCTTCATTTGTCACTAGCTGGACAAAGGGAGGAGTCTTTTAAAGATACAACAAAAAGAGAGCTTTGGGGAGAGTTGGCGCTGCATCTACTCCCCGGCGCCCCAAATTAAGAAAGGGTTGATCCTCGCCGTGCTCGCTCGCGCGTGGCCCGGCACTGCAGCCCGTCGGTCTGGCTGACCGCGCCGCATGACCAGACGAGGAAAGGGTCTCCAGTCGCAGCCCTCTCTCGCACTGGAGCTCACAAGGCAATATTTTAAAAATTGGTCTCTACCTTCCCCCACCTCGGGGCAACACCTTCGGCCACCTGGGCAGGCTCCTTCTGTTCTCTATAGAGTTTCGGACAGAGATTCAGAAGGACGGTGGGGAGGTGGCTGTGGCGGGGAGAGCTCTCCGCGAAGCCAAAGAGTTTGGGGGAAAACCTGAGCGCAGGGGCCGGTTAGGTTTTCCTTTGTTCGCTTCCAAGACTAGGGGCCGAAGATCTTGCTTCCTTTCTTGTCTTGGTGGAAAACCAGAGCCAGGATAAATTCTGCTGAAATGGGCTTGTCGGGAGACAGAGACTGTGAGGATAAGGAGAAAGAAAGGAGACAGACAGGCGCTAGGAGTCGGGAGGACTGACGAGCACTCGGAAGGCGGAAGCGGCGAGGGAAGCGAAATCCTGAAGTTAACCGGTACCGAGTGCCGGGACTGACGTCCCAGCGCGCGGCGCCCGCTGGCAGCCTGTGCGGGGCGGCGAAGTTTCCTCTGCCCAGAAAGGATGGGTTGGGGTGGGTGTTGGTAGGAAGTTTGAGAGGGGGACACGAAGGGCTGAAGAGTTAGCAGGTAACACAGGAACAGGGATTGTATGGTTGCAGTTAGCCTTTAGTTGCAAAACGGCCGTCCTATAAGCCAGGCCCGAGGGCCGACTCCAGATGAAATCAGAGACTGGCTGCGCTCCCTGTGTTTACTCAGGTCACTGGGCCGCGCTGGGCACCACTTCCCATGACCTGTTCTGTGTCTGCAAAACCACCAACTCTGGGCTGGGGCAGGAAAACGGGATGTTTGTCTCCTCATATGCGAACAAGGCAATGGACTTGATTCACCCCAAACATTTGTGCATTGGACTCTGTCCTCTATCATTTCTTTATCACCAATATCTATTTATTGAACGATTTTCAGTTACATTTAAATATGTTGCTAGTTTATATGTATTTAAATGTAACTGCTTGAACAAAATTTAAAACATATATTTTGTATGTTTTATCTATCACTGCTATCACTGCTAATCTATCACTTTCTGAAATCTGGAAGAGAAAAGGACCTGGCTCCTAACCGGAGGCTCTGTCCGTAGCTCTCCATTTCTCCAGGTTCCTCTGACTCCTCACCTCCCCCATTACCCTTGGGGATGGGTGGAAGGGTAGAGCTCCTCCATTTGGGTTGGTGACAGATTGCACAATGGCCCTTTCCTCCTTCCAGCTCCCCTCCCTCCATCTCACACTTTTTTTTTAACCTACTTTTTTTTTTTTTTTTTTAACCATATGGTGTTGTCCTCTATTTCTTAGGGAGAACACCGAAAACAATAACTCCTCCTCCAACAAGCAGAACCAACTCTCTCCTCTGGAAGGGGGCAAGCCGCTCATGTCCAGCTCAGAAGAGGAATTCTCACCTCCCCAAAGTCCAGACCAGAACTCGGTCCTTCTGCTGCAGGGCAATATGGGCCACGCCAGGAGCTCAAACTATTCTCTCCCGGGCTTAACAGCCTCGCAGCCCAGTCACGGCCTGCAGACCCACCAGCATCAGCTCCAAGACTCTCTGCTCGGCCCCCTCACCTCCAGTCTGGTGGACTTGGGGTCCTAAGTGGGGAGGGACTGGGGCCTCGAAGGGATTCCTGGAGCAGCAACCACTGCAGCGACTAGGGACACTTGTAAATAGAAATCAGGAACATTTTTGCAGCTTGTTTCTGGAGTTCTTTGCGCATAAAGGAATGGTGGACTTTCACAAATATCTTTTTAAAAATCAAAACCAACAGCGATCTCAAGCTTAATCTCCCTCTTCTCTCCAACTCTTTCCACTTTTGCATTTTCCTTCCCAATGCAGAAATCAGGGGGGAGAAAAAAAAACCCAAACAAACAAAAGCACCCAGGCACCCAGTCTGAGTTCTGGGCAACTGATACGCCTGTTTCAGCAGCCTTTCTTTTTTTTTCAATGAATGGGAATTGCAAATCAACTGGATTTTCATTATTTCCTTTTAATTTATATATGGAGAAATGTGAAGAGGGAAAGGAAATGGAAAGAGAAAGAGAAAGGGAGATAAAAATAGTGAAAATAAGAGCCTCCAGGCTCAGAAGAACTGATTACATTCTTAAGGTGAACAGGAAAAATACAATCTATAACTTTCTTTGATGAGGAAAAATTAAGTTTACATTTTTCATATTTAGTGTTAAACAATTTAATGTAGATTAAAATAAAAGACCAGTATTAGGAGGAAAAAACAAGTGCCTAAATGTCTTAATGCTCTCTATGTGAGACAGAAATAGACGTGACCATTAGTAATGCAACTATTTTTGTCAAATTTAGTGGGATTTTTTGGTTGTTGTTTGTTTTCTTGGGGTTTTTTTTTAAATGACAAACTCTAAAGATGTACCAATGTGAAAAAACACTTTCCTGAATGCCATTACTCATGCCCTCAAAGCTTTCATATCTGTAGCCTACTCCTGTAAAGGGTTTCTCCTGTTTCTAGTTTCTAGTTTGCAAAGGTATGCCAACGAATCTGGCAACCTGGTATTTGTTACTAAAACAGCATGTGTTTTCAGGTTTCTTTTCTATTGTACCTAAAGCAGTCTAAATTAAAACTTAGTAGAACACCAGGAGTATGATTCTGTTTCTGAAAGGTGAGTGGTGTATTGCTGTCATTGGGCCCTATTTTTTTTTTTAAATATATTTTTCTTTCTTACTTAATGGTGGCTGTGAATTGCAGGGTACTTTGAAGGCCGTCATCTGAACCAAGAGTAATAACTAGATTAATTATATGACAGAAAGAGTGAATTTAGCCTTGGGGTATTTATTAACTTCTATTATTTAGATATGCAATTTTGTTTACCACTATCTCTTCACAGCATTCATATGTTAACTAAGCTCTTTTGTGTTAACAAGTTTATGACAAGACTGTGAAAGTAAAAATAATTTATCTGCTTGAAGACAAAAAAGGGAAGGAGAACAAGGATAGAAACATTGTGAATTAATTTGTACAAATAGAAAGCAGACCAGCAGGACAGGAGCTCTTTTGCAGTGCTGCCGGATGGTGTCTAGAAAAATCCCAGTAATCATGTAGGCTCCATATTATTTTTGCCTGGGGCAAAATGATGTATCTTCTGTATTTAGCTTTTAAAATTAGTGAAACAAATGGCATTATTTATTAAAATTCTACTCAGGATAACAGGATTGGCTTGCTTGTGCTTTGTAAAATATTGTTCCCCAGGGAGAATCTATTTATTTTCTGACATGACAGTTTCATAATTTTGATTTTTTCCCATCTATAAGTGTCACCATTAATATATTATTTCTTTCTTACTCTTTCCTATTTCTGTTCTGGTCTAGAAAACTGAGGTGTGCTTGGGGAAATCAAGGCCTTCTTATTTTTTAAAACTGTCAAGTAGCTTTGAGTTCCAGGGAGAAATGGTCACTGTACTTAACTGTACACACTTTTACTTATAAAGTCGTTTTTCCCCTCAGTGATGGACAGATGTGCACACAGCCACTCAGAGACCATCATTTGGTTTGGGAGCTCAGGGTCCCAATCTCCCTTGTTAGTGTTTTGGATCATTAAGTCGGTGTTTATTTAAGTCACTAGGGTGTTTATTCTCCCTGTCTTGGGCCACGGAGAAATGCCACCCTCTGCAGGAGGGGCTCTCATAGGGAATCTCCTCACATTCTTCACATTCACTCCCCAAAACAAACACCCTGCACAAAGATAGCTTTCAATGACCCTGACAGGCTTCAAAGGACGCTGCGGAAATCTCTCTGGAAAATAGGAAGGGCCAATTACTTTAATTTCTTACATGCCGTCTCTTCCTACTCCGGTGACTACCCCCCACTCTCCCAGCTCCGCTTGGGATAATTTTAGGCTCGTGGAAGTTGTGTCTCGCAGGGCGTCCCGGCCCACTTCCTGCTCCCTTAGTTGGTGAATCTTGGAAATGTCTGCAGATCCGGCGAGGAGCAAGAGGGCTGGTCCTGTAAAAGCCACCGTGATTACTGCTTGTAAACTTGTTAAAAGGACAATTTTCTGTCACAGTCATAAACTCTTTGTAAAACCCCTGGCACTAAATCCAGAGCGCGCATATTCCAGATGTGTTTAATAAGAAATTGCACAATGTGCCTCCTTCCGCCATCCTTGGCTCAGTCTGGGTAAAAGGGGCGAGCAGGAGGAGGCGAGAAAGCTGGATATTGCTTTGAGTTTTTTTGGCAATCATTTCAGAGAGATCATTAGGGGAAACTAACCATATTTTTTTCTTCCCTCGAGGAAATCTTCGAGAACCAGCTGTTAAGGGACCTCCAGTTTACCTTCTGGGCGTCGCAGTTTAACTGAATCTAAAGCCACTTTTCGTTTCTCCTCTACAGATGTCATAACGGTAGCCAAAAGTAATGAACAACGGCTTATAAATAGTTTGTAGGACGAAACCATACAGCATTGTGCCAAGTGAAATGAAAAAAAAAAACACTCGGGTGATGTTTATTTTTTAACGTTTTAAACCTAAACACGCGATTGTTCGAGTCCCCACTGTCTGCTCGCCTTGACCTCTTGGCTGAAAACGAAGCTTCCTAAATTCTCAGAGGCCAAGGGGTTTGGCTCCCGGTTCCCGAATTTTTGGCTTAGTGGGTAGGGGCTCAAGAGCCCAGCGAGCTACAGGGACGGAGAAGGGCACCGCTGGGGCCGGGCACCACCGTTCTTGAACCTGTTCTCTGGGCTAGGACAGCGTGGCTGGGGCCGGACCCCGGGCCGGAGTGGAAGCTTCCAGGAAGAGGCAGTGGCGTTGGCACTTATGGATGAGCTCTGAGTTTGCTGAGCAGCGACCCTTATTAGCGGCTCTCCCTTGTCCGCTGAGGGCCAATGGGACACCTGGCACAGAACTCGCGCGGAGCGGGCCTTCCTCTGCTCTGTGGCAGTGGCACTGCTGCTGCTGCTGCACCGAAGGCGGCGGCGGCTGAGGCTGGAGGGGGCTTCATTTCCTACTGCCTCCCCACCGCCTGCAAGTCTTTGGCAAAGTCCGAAGGCAGGACTCCAGGTTGTGGATCCAATAGAGGCTTGTATCCCGCGCTTCTCTAGCGGCAGAAGAACTGAAGATCTTTTCCTGTCATCCGCGCACTCCGGAGGCTGTTCTTGCCATTGGGCCCTGGAGAGGCGCGGGAAGCTCGGGCGCCGCTGTCCTCTGCTCCGCGCGGGGCAGAGCCTCCTCTCCACCGGTTCAGAGAGAATCGCGCGCATCTCAAGACCCGGATCATAGCGCAGCTCCAGGAGCAGGGGGCCTAGTGGTCCGGCCCGCGGAGTGCCTGAGAGGAGAGGCTGCCAGTATGGATTCGAAGGCCAGACAAGGGAGGAGGCCTCGGCCTGAGCTTCGTGGTACAACTCAGCTGTCGTCGCCTTGGGTACCCCGAAGCCAACTCCCAGGCCCAAGTCTCAGTCGCCCTCTTCGGAGTCTGAGAGCTAAGCTCCAGGCGAAGCACGTGAGCGGCGCTGGACACTCGGCTCCCGGGCTGGTCCCCTCCCTGTGGCGGCAGGATAAAGCCGCCCTGGCAGCGCTTGCGCCTCCTGCCCGACCGCAGGTGTGAGCGCTCCCTGGCTCCCAGGCCCCGCGCTTCCCGCACAGGGCAGATGGCGCAGGCCTTGGATCCTGGTTCGGAGGCGGCCTAGGCCCTGCTGCCGATTCTCCAGTGCCCTTCTTGCTTCAGACACCTCCTGTCTCCTTCTTCGCTTCCTGGGGTCTTGGCTTTGGTTTTCGGACCCAAACTCTTCACCCGCGCACTCTGAGGAGGGGTGCCAGGTAGAGAGGGCGTCACTTTCTGGGCTTGTCGCTAGAACTTCCCGCGGCAGAGAGAGGGGCCCTGGCTTCTAGTGTCTCCAGCAGAACTGGGGGTGGAGGAGCTCCACTTTCTTGGTGGGGCCAGGTCAGGTATTTCCTTCTTAGCCAGCGGCCCTAGGGCGAGCAGCGGCCTTGTCCCCCACGCACAGCCCTGGCCCCAGGGGGAAGGCACCAGCCTAGGTCTGCAGCGCGCTTCGGGTCAGGCTGTCGCGGCTCACCTTCTGCCCTGATTTGTTAGGGTGGCGTTGACAGGGACAGGTGGGTTAGGTTTAAGGTGAGGGTGGTCGCTGGTAGCCCACGTGCTCTCTCCGCTCCATTTCTCTTTTTTCCAAGCTTTCCCTTGGAGGGGACTCTACAAACTCTCGGAGGCTACCTCCTTCAGCTGCCCGAAGCCATCGCACTAATGTGTGTCCCCACCTCGCCCCCATGGACAATTCACACTGAGGGGCCCGAAGGCTCAGCCTCATCGCCTGCACGCGTGTTCCGCGACCTTAGCCAGGTAGGCACTTCTGAGCCTCTTAAGGGCATAGTGGCCCCTCCCCCATTCTGACCGAATCCAATAATTCCACCTGGAAGAGTCTCTAAAGGGGTTGAGTTAGATACGAGTGGTGTGAGCCAGCCAGGAACAAAAATAGCCAAAATCATAGGCGAGTTGTTGGCTATTGGTCTACCCAGAAAAAGCGCTGCCCTGGAAAGGCTGCATTTTCTCTAATATTTTAAACCAAGTACTCATACACACAACTTGGGTCCAGCTGATGAAATTGGAAACCTGTTCTCCCACTGAGGATGACAATCAGGGTTTTAGACGCTGTGGTCCTTTCAGACAGCGAGAAACAACACTGCAGTAGCGTTTAAAAACAAAGAGAAAGAGACTGCTTGAGGCGCGTGGACGCCTGTCTCTTCTCCAATGGAGTTTAAGTTTCTCGCCTTTTAACTTGTTAATGGACAGCCGAGACCCCAGTTCTCAGCAGGTAGAGTCCAACCCATCACCTTAAGGTTTGCTCCCTCCCGCTTTGCTACCTGAGAATCTTCCCTCCTCCCCTCTCCTTTCGGGAGAGTGCTCACTGTTTTCCTTTGCCATATGTTAAATATTCTTGAAATAACATTCTTTTTTTTGTGATTAAACAGAAAAATGCAGGAACAAGCAAAAACCTAAAACCCAAAACTCAAACAATCTTATCTTGGAAAGAGAAAACAGTTACCTTCAGATTTAACACATACTTAAGCTTACCTGAAGTGGCTACCCAACTGTAATTAAAGTATGGTTAGGTGATATTGGGTACTCTCCCTTCTTTACTGCCATTAGTGGTTGCCATTAAAAAGATAAATAAGTAGACAGAGAGACTCTGGCTCTTTGCTTACTATAATAAGGCATGGAAATTAGTTACTATAATAAGGCATGGAAATGTGTACCACCTCCCTTCATCTGGTCCCCTGTCCTTTCCATGCTACTTAGAAGATCAGTGTTTTATGAGACTGACATAAGTAGACCCAAGTAGAAACACTTGTGGATTAACACAAGGCAAATTTACTTTAAGTTGCTATATAATTTATTTTAATTAGTGATTTAAAATTGATTATTGGTTTTAAAATGCCATGGCTTATTTACAGTAGAAACATTCTTTGGTGGGGGGGGGGGAGGGGAGCAGTGGAGGGTTGGTGGTGGTTTAAGACCTGAGCTGATATGCATGTGGGATATTAAAGGGGGGAAAAACAGTCTAGACTACATATTTTTACTGACATAAGCCATTAAGTGTCAGGATTCTTAAAGAATATTGAAATGTTAAAGAACATTTCATAGACATCCTTGGTAGAAAATCTGCAGATGCCAGCCAGGATGCCTGTAAAATCAACCTTCTAGATGTTCTTTTCTTGTTATTAAGTGTTTTTACAAACTTAACTACTCTCCTTTTTTTCCTCCTCAAGGAAAAACTTTAGTTGCTTTGCAATACTTCAGTTTTAATTTGAGTTGCCAGTTTTCCAAATAGTCTAAATACCAGGAAAAGACAATGGGATTGTGAACACCTCCTTACCTCTTCCCTTCCACCCCCCAAAAGAGCCAACAAACCAAACCAAACCAAACCCACATAATTGTGACATTTTGTGTTGGCCTTCACACAGCTATTATATTAAACTCTGTATGCAGTCATATTCCTCTTAACTTTTGCAGCACTTTTGCCTGTGATAGTGGTGGGGACTGGTAGTGGTGGGGACTTGGTGGAGTGCTTGTAGAGAAAATGCACATTTATGAGGGTGAGATGGCAGCCTGCAATACTTTACAAAAGGTAATTTTACCTTTAAATCAAGGAGGTAGTTACAAGGAAGACAGCATTAGCTCTGTATTTATTTAAAATGCCTTGGAGATGAAAGTAGGTAACAAGCTTTTTAAAAAATTAAGCTCGATAGAAGATCAACATGCCTTAGTATCTATGAAGTGAAAAGAACATTTAAACAATTGAAGCTTTGTCTTCAGATATGTGTGGTGAATATTTTCTATGCATTGCAGATGTTATATAAACATAACATGCTTCCTCCTAAAGTCAAGTTCTTGATTTTAATTGAAGAATAATATTGCTCAGGGCTCTACCTCTGAGTACAAATAGCTAATCTAAGAAAATCAGCTCTGGGAATCTGGAACCAATGGCTATTTTAAAAATAAACAGACAAAATCTTCATGAAGAGGACCAGGAGGATTATTTTACATACAGTATATCTCCTGATTCCTCTCTCTGTCTGTCTGTCTGTCTCTCTCTCTCTCTCTCTCTCTCTCTCTCTCACACACACACACACACACACACACACGCACACAAAACTTTTATGGAAGAACTGAAAGGCAGAATGACAATACTGGCCCCTTACCATATTTCTACTTAAAAAAAAAAAAAATCAGTCTGGTTGAAGATTCCCAAGCCATCTTGCCTAACTTTTCCAGTATCAATATATCTTAGAAGCAAGTCCAGATGAATTTCCTCTTTTTCTTTCTTTCTTTATTTTTATTTTCTTGGGAAGGGAAAGAGATGTAAAAAAGGGAAAAGTAGAACTAAACAAAATAAAGGTACACTTTGAAATTTGTATTGTAATATTTAATAAGTAGCCATTAAACAGTATCTACAAAAACAACACCAGTATGCTGAACTTTCTTAGTTCAACTAAGGCAAGAAGTAATTTTTTTAAAAAAAACTGTTAGGATTAAGTTAGAATTGAAATGAATGGGGAGATTTCAAAAGCATTTGGATTTTCTAACACAGAAGCCAACATGGATGCTCAACATGATTGACTTAGGGAAGAGGCTGGGGGAAGCAACACACTAATTTACAGAAATTTCTTAGAAATTCCTGTTGGAGTAGAGATTTTCTGTTTTAGTAGGATCAAGCCCAACTGCACTGACACCCAGCCAAGAAGGAGATGTTGAAATCTACCTGAGTTCAGGGACCACACCTGGGGCTCCATCCAGTAGTAGGACCAGGTAACATGAGAATGCCTCATTCTCTACCAGTTTCCCCAAGTTCTAAATCCTACCAAGATGAGAATCCCACAAACTAAGAAATTGCAAGGTAGGGCGGGATGTAAGATGTTCCTTCCAACTCCCATTTTGTCATTTGGTGAGAAACGTGTGTGTTTTAGTTATTTTCTAAAACCGTATTTTTAGTTCCCCTGGGTGACAAGAAAGAGTTAATTTGTTTGCTGATAGGTTTCGCACTGTGGGCAGGTCTGCCAAAAATGAGAGGAAACAGAGAACAGTCCTATGATTAATTCTACCTGTTTTTCCCATGAGCGATCACCTGCTCCAGGGGTCATGAATAGCAGGTAGCTCTCCCTCTCCTGGGCTCTGAGAGCTTCGTTTGTTTGGTGACAGCTGAGTGACAAGGCCTGAAACTCGAGCCCATCGCCCGGCCTGATGTGGGGATAAAAACCCTGGATGTTCCCTCAAACATTTCAGGAAATGAAAGTTGTAACGCGATCCCTCCTGCGCCCACATCTCCCCCAGCAAACACAAAAGCTCAAAGGAGCCTTCTCGGATTGAATTCGGCTTGGAGTTGATGGAGGGAAAGCGGAGCCCAGCACAGGCGGGGGGGAGGGCTGGGGCCGCCGCTGGAAGGCTTTCTGAGCCCGAGAAGGAGGAGGAGGAGAGCTGGGAGAGAGCCGGGCGCGTGAGGCCTGGGCCCCCCTCCGGGCCAGCTTCGCCGCCGCATCCCAGGCGCCCTGCTCCTCCAGACAGCGTGGGCAGCTGCCGCCGCCACGTTAAATCGTGTCTTCAGGGTCAACCCGGAGTGGGAAGGAAAAGCCGCTGCCTCCGGCCCTGCGCCGACCCCTGCAGGCTAGCGCGGCCTCTGCTCTAGGGGCTTGGGCCGCGCGGCCTCCAGGCCATGAGGGCCCAGAGCCCCCCGAGGGCCGCAGCGGAGGCCCAGCCCAGCCTTTGCGGCCCCTACTTGCCCGCTTGGAGGCTCCAGGACTCCAGGCCAGCTCTTAGGCGAGGCGTCCCTTCCGATCGGGCCCCGCGGGCTGGCTCAGGATGACTGCGCACAGCTCCGGCGTCCACAGCTGCAGGGGTCCGGGGTGCAACCGCCTAGGGCGCAAGGGCCTCACTCAGCTCCCTCGCGCTCGGCAGCCCCCATCAGTCAGCAGCTTCCATCTGCCAGGGGGCCTCGCCGGTACTGGGGGGTGGGGGTGGAGGAAGCTCCCAGTGGGCGGCTGAAGATGGTGTGGGGGTGAGGGTCATGGGAGAAGGGGAGCTGAGAAGTTGGCGCTCCGACCCCCATGCGGCCATCTCTGCGTGGGCCGTAGGCGCCTGCCAAACACCACGCCTGATGCAGGCGCAGCCTAGCCGTAGATAGGAGGAAGTATACCCAGGACCCCTCAAGGCGAGTTTTCCCCCTTAACCCAAACAGCTGCGACTGGTTTGTTTTGTTACAGAATTTTCTTTTTAAATTTCCCCTTGTGTTCAGAAATCTTTCTCAGACAACATTATCAACCCCCATCTCTCTCCTCAACCTTCACGGATGATTGTTTTTTCTTTCTTAAACGTACAAACACATTGTGGAGAGAATTAATGGGGCAATGTCACAGATGCATCGCTGGCACACACAAATTGCATTGGTTTGAATCAAGTTAACTAACATCTCTGAGCCTCGATTTCCTCTTCGGGAAAATAGGAACTACAATATTTAGACTGCAAGGGAAGCTTAAAATTAGCCAAAGTCTTGAATGTAAAGTGCTTGGCACAATAGACGTTAAATGAATAGCAGTTATAACATGCTTGGAGCCTCCTTAGACTGCCACAAAGCCGCCTGGGAAAATTCCCGTGATGCTAGAGTTTCTAGTAAGGGCAGATTATGGCCATTTCCTCCTTTTCTGGATCACGAAAAGAAACGCAAGTTATTCTATGAAGACATAGGGCTTGATTAGACTTTGAGGGTAGTCAAAGCTGAAATTTATTGAAACTGTGAGTCTGGAATCTAGAAGTTTAACTCCAGTAATTTAATTCCAGAAGAATATTTAAATCTGTAATGCTTGGATTTTGCTATCGCTGTTTCTCATGATTTGAACTTTTACGTAAATGTCATTATATATGGTAGAATTCTATTGATAAAAAATAAAACCCACTTAAATGTGACGGAAAATGACAAATTACTTAGAAGAGAACTAAAGCATTTAGCTGAGTAGAGAATTTAAGGCCCCACCTAAATGTGTCAACATAAGTGTAGAATAAGAAACTACTTTTAAGATTTAATGTCTTGCTGATGTTAACACAGTGCTGGATATAATGGCACCTGATAAATATTTTTGAGTAAATGAATGGGCTGCTGAAATGATGGAGAGTCTTTAGATAGAACACAATTCCCAGAGTTGGAATTTTGCAAGACCCTCCTGGGTACATTTCTTCTCTTGTGACACTCTAATGATCACCAGGGATGAATAGCTCATTTTGACATATAATACATCCTTCTCTTATTTCAAGGACTTTCTCATTCAGGTATTATTGAAAGCAAAATGCATAGCTGAAATTTTCTTGGGTAAAAGTGGGAGCGGGGAGAGAGGAACAGGAAGGGGACTGTTTCTCCCTAGAATGATGCAGTGGTAGAACCAGAGAACTATTGGTAGGAGGAACAACCCCAGCACAAGTAGATATGAAACCTAGAGAGTAGGTGGAGTATGCCTGTGGTAGGTGTTTTTAAGGATGCATCCTCATGCACTGCAATCCCTTCACAGTTATTTCACTGTTATTACTACTGGAAAGATTTTTTTTTTTTTTTGACAGGCTCTCACTCTGTTGCTTAGGCTAGAGTGTAGTGGCACGATCATGGCTTGCTGCAGTGGCACAATCACGGCTTGCTGCAGCCTTGAGCTCACAGGCTCAAATGGTCCTCTCACCTCAGCCTCCTGAGTAGCTAGGACTACATGCGTGGCTAATTTTGGTTTTTATTTTTATTTTTTGTAGAGATGAGATCTTACTATGTTGTCCAGGCTGGTCTTGAACTCCTGGAATCAAGCAATCCTCTGCCTCAGTCTCCCAAAGTGCTGGAATTATAGGCATGAGCCACTGAGCCTGGCCTGGAAAAGCATTTTTTATTTAGTTGTTTAACACTACATGTTCTTCCATCATCTTTATTTTCTTCAAAAGTATCCTGGCCAACTAAAAACTGTGTATGTTTAAATTTTAAATTTAGAGAAGTTAATCAATTTGTAGTCAATCACCATATAGGCTCAGAAAGAGTTGAACACTTTTTTTTTGTTTGTTTAAAAAATTCTGGGGTGGAGGGAGGGGGGAGGGATAGCATTAAGAGATATACCTAATGTAAATGACAAGTTAATGGGTGCAGCACACCAACATGGCACATGTATACATATGTAACAAACCTGCACATTGTGCACATGTACTCTAAAACTTAAAGTATAATAATAAAAAAAAATTCTGGTCTTGAACTCCTGACCTCAGGTAATCCACCCATCTCAGCCTGTAATTCCAGCTACTTGGGAGGCTGAGGCAGGAGAATTGCTTGAACCTGGGAGGCGGAAGTTGCAGTCAGCTGAGATCATGCCATTGCACTCCAGCCTGGGCAACAAAAGCAAAACTCCATCTCAAAAAAAAAAAAAAAATTATGTATTACACTCACAAATTCCTTGAAGTAGAGCTGGAAACAGCAGATGCATGTTTAATAATTTACCTAAAGACTTGTTATATATTTACACTCTACTTTATGCCTGCAAAATTACACTTGTTTACACACATATTTTTCGCAAATACATGTTCTAATACTACTTTTATTTGCAAAGCAAAGATTTAAATGTAATCAGTACACAGAAATGGATAGAAGATAAAGTGAAACTTCAGGTCCATCACTTTTAAGAATGTGTCTAATAATCGGAGAAACATTTGGTAGGAACTGTGATTACATTGCAGCTTAATTATTTGCATATTGTGAAATGATTTGCATAGTACCAGGGCCAGGAGTTCTAAGAATTATATTTTTCTGCCACAACTTTTAACATGACTAGAATAAAATATGTAGTATTTTTTCTTTTTATATTGTTCCAGCATCCAAATGTTTAGAAACACAAAAATATGTCCATGTGCTCACTCGAAAAAACAAAGAGAAATAAGAAAGAGCACTTTATGCTGAGGAATAAGTAAATTTAAATTAGATTAAACTTTGCAGAGGGTTCTTCAAGGAGGTTTGGGTAGATTCCAAACCTTAGCATATCATTCAAGAAATGAAAGGCCTCAGGGCATTCCAAAAGGCATGTCCGCTCTAAATCAGCTTTAGTTCATTTCAAATAAAAAAATATATGACTGAACTTGAAGGCTGGATAAAGAGGGGAGTCTTATTTCTACTCAGCAGATCTATCATGGTGAAATAAAATAACTGTGGAAATCTAGGCCCTTCAATTGTAGAATTTCTTCAAAGAATTTATATATATAACTGCCGAGATAGTAGTTCCTGTTCAATCACTTAGCCTTCATGAAACTGAAAGACTTGTCAGTATGCTCAGAAGTATGGTAACTCTCTTTCTACTGGAAATTAGTTATAGGTAAAATGAATTAGCCCTCATGGAGTGCTTAGAAGATAACATACTAGACGTTTTCAGCATATTTCATGATGCATAACATTTTATGATTTTAATTATAGGTGAATCTCAGATAGCTGACTGGTCTGTCAACTGTTAAAAATATTTTTCCTTTTGATTAAAGCCCAAAACAATGGAAAACTAAGTCAACTTCAAATAAAATGTAAAAATTTCAGCTGGGCACAGCGGCTCATGCCTGTAATCCCAGCACTTTGGGAAGCTGAGGCAGGTGGGTCACCTGAGGTTGGGAGTTCGAGACCAGCCTGGTGAACGTGGTGAAACCCCATCTCTACTAACATACAAAAATTAGCTGGGCATGGTGGCAGGTGCCTGTAATCCCAGTTACTTGGGAGGCTAAGGCAGGAGAATCACTTGAACCTTGGGGGGGAGGTTGCAGCGAGTTGAGATTTTGCCATTGCACTCCAGCCTGGGTGACCAGAGTGAAACTCCGTCACAAAAAAAAAAAAAAAGTAAAAATTTCAACATTAGTTAACTGAGCTAAACAGAGAATATAATGAAATATCAGCTTCATTTCTCAAAGTTCAACTTTTCAGCATTTTATGGTGGCAAACTTGCTGTAAAAACATGCTCATGAAAAATATTGTAATTTGTGATCTCTTCCCCTTTTTATTACTAGATCATGTATAACTTTAGGACAATGAAGATTTTGATATGAATAACTACCTTAAATAGATAATAAACATAGTAAAACAAAAGTACAAAATCTTTGTGGAGATATAAACAAAACTCACAAACAAGACTTAAGATTGATTTTAATCTTCCATTATGCTTTTTGTGAACAACACGAGCGATTAAGAAAGACCTATTTTCTTTGCTGGTGTTCTCAGCCATACTTCCCTTGAAAAGTATACCAAAGGAAGTATGGTAATGAGGATTAGGAGAGTCAAATACTGCTAGCCAGTGGGTGAACTGTGGATTGTGTTACCTGCAGGAGTGGAGGCAAAATACCCATAAAATAGCCTTTCAGATTCAGTTTGTCTCAAGTTACATTGTGAAATTCAGTGGTTTGGTGCAGTTGTATACCCGCTGGCTCTGAGAATTAAACAGAATTGGGGTGGGCCAACCCTTGTACAGAGGACATGCAGGTGGGACCAGAGGTATTGGGGTTTGTGGTTTCCTACGGGAAATGCTTTTGGTGATTGCATGCCTCCCTGGGTAGAGTGGGTAAGAGGCAGCAGGTCCAGAGCCTGATCTGTAGCTCCTTCTTTGTCCACAAGCCAGTTTGTATTGTGAAGGCTAATTTGATGCCAACTATTATTTTTAAGTCCACCATTAGCCCTTTCTGACCCAGTACATCAACTGGTCAAAAGTTGAAATTACAGTATTTTATCCATTAAGAGAAGAGAATTCTAAGATGCCACATTTCTTAAGAGCTGAGAAATAAAACATGAAGTCCTGACCACACAATTCACCTTAATATTTTTTAGTTCTCTTGGAAGTAGTATCAACGATCCTGGCATCCTGGCTGGAATTCAGATGTAAGACCTGGCGTATGCGCCTTCATGTTCCAGTCATAACTGGAAGTGGTATTTATTCTTTACTTCCTGTTCTAGATTTTAGTGTGGTATCTTTTGTGTGTATGTGGATGGCTGTTAAGCTGATGGCTGAGGAAGCTTTGAAGACTTTCTATTCATATTTTAATTGATTTAACCTCTTAAGATTGAACAAAAAGTTATAATGTTTATAAATACTTTTTATGGAAGAAAAATATAAGCTTGCTTAGTGTAGGTGAATTACTGAGACTATAATACCGATGGCTATTATATGTATACTGTATCTCTTTATGACTACCAGATTGGTAAATTTTTTCAGTAAGAAAAAAATCGATTATTGAGTTTTATAGAAATCAATGGGTTATTAAGATGAAGTACCATCTTAGACAATGTGCACTCACGAATCAGCTTAATGTCAGAAAAAAATTTCTTATCTTGGATCAGCTATTTGGAGACAGTAAACAGAACCAGCAGTGAATTCCTAAGGACCATAGTTTTTGGTAATGTATGTGAAGTGAGAGATTACTGTAACTTACTTATTTTCTCAGCAATTTGACCTATCTAGTAATCTCTCAAAAGCTTGGCTCTTTCTTTTCCATATATCTTCCTCTTTCACACATTCTCATAACCATGCCAGGTAGAGTCTATGCAATTGTCTTTACTAATGGAAATAAACACTATTGAATCATTGACTCATTCATCAACAGTGGGTAATTAATTAAGGCTTGTGGGGGGGAGACATTGGAGTTGGTAATGAAGTTGAATCAAAAGGGGTAAGAAAAAACGTTTTCTCTCTTTTGCTGATAAAGTTGTGCTTATAATTAGCTAAAGATTTGAAAAAGTAAAAATGTAATGCTAGAAGGGATTAGATAATTGAGTGAACTTGTGCTGCCTGGTTGAGCC
Organism: Gorilla gorilla gorilla; assembly: GCF_029281585.2. NCBI lineage: Eukaryota > Metazoa > Chordata > Mammalia > Primates > Hominidae > Gorilla > Gorilla gorilla. The sequence continues at coordinate 77,567,283 of NC_073239.2, read as the reverse complement.
AAATGCTTTGCATCTAGAAAGCAGACATGTCAGCACAGAGATCTCTTCTAAACTTCTGGCCCCTTTGTTTTCATCAGAAATGAATCCAAATATTTAGATATGCTCTGAGTGTTACAGTTAAATTAGAAATTTTGCCTAGAATGAAATCTCTGGCAAAGTGAAATTGCTGGCCATGTATGTACAAGCAATGATAATAAAAGTAAGGTTGAAAACAGTAAGCATCTCATGAGAATTCCAACTTAGTACTGTCTTTGTTTGTGAACGCAAGGAAAAGAGGTAGTGGAGTGTACCTCTAACTCTTACAGGAACACTTTTCTACCTTGAGAATTTGGCAATAGTTAGAAAACCACCATCGTGAAAGGCCTCTGCCCTCCTGGTAGAATGATTTAATGTGGCTGTCTCAGAAAGAATCTGCTCATGGCCACTGGTTAATTCATAGAGTTGAGGTCACATTTATTTTAAAGAGTTGACCAGTTAAATATAAAGAAAGCTCTCCTTTCTAACAATGAGTAGAGAATTATGGTTAAAAATATTATTCATGAGCAATCCACAAAATGGTTCTTGGGTCAACTGTAGCACTAACAGTGAGGATTTGGCCATGGCCTCCAGATACAACTGTATATGGGATAGCCTTATCACCCTGCCTGATCTCTCTTGATAAGATTGTGGAAACTAAAAACCGTCCAGGTAGCCTTGGAGACAAATTGTCCCTGAGAAATGGGAAGTACAATTACGTAGAAAAGCATCATGGTAACATCACATATTTTATAACAAAGGTGCAGGCTGGTTTCATTAAGTTGTATCTAATATATATGTCATTCATGTTTGGGGGAGGTAAGTATTTTTATTATAAAAAATTTAGAAAAATGATCTTTGTCTTTAAACTGTGACTCTTTACCTTTGCTAGCATTTTTTTTAATTAAAAAAAATCCAAACAAAAATACTGCCAGATTACTCCAGGAAGGTGTTAACCATAGTAAATGTTCATAAGGTAATGAGAGCAAGATTTTTATCTAACTACATTCAGTGAATTTATTGGTGTTTAACTCTGTATTAAACCAGGAAAAACAAATCTAATATAAACAGTGTCTTTTTGGAATAATTGTAGTTGTATTGGTTAACAAGTATAAGCATGTGTATAAACTATGGTTACACTTTTTAAACTAGATTCTTCCAAATGCCTAAGGCTGTGCCTATAGAAAACTGGCATCACATTCCCATAAAACAACAACTACTTCAAACGCAGTGAAACTGGCCATTTGCAGTACAGAAAGCATAATGTTTATTGGACTGACTGCTCCAATTTTATAAACAGTTTGTAAATCTAGATTAGGCAGGCAGCTTCAGTCAACCTTTTCCCTCACCCCTTAGTAAATTACAGGTCTGTTAAGGTACACAAAAGCTTTCAGGCCATCAGGGTTCTATTTCTATCTTTTTATGTTTTAAAATTTCTTTCTATATTTTTAATAGAATCATATCTTAGAGATCTACTAAAGAGTACACCAGCTGTCTGAACGCCTTACTGTACTCAGCATGTTGGCAAAGATAATTTATTAAGAGTGTAACTTGTACATAATAAATAACATCCTTTATTGCAGTTGTCTAACCTGTGGTTTGTCATCTTCTTGTTAAGAGTTCAGGGTGGCTAGAAAAAAAAACATTTAAGGTTCTAGATAACCCATCAGAACAGGCTGAGTTAACTACTGCATTGTGGTTACCTTTTAAGGTTCTTGGCAGAAGTTCACTGCCACCTTTGATGCCCACTCAAAGCACCTCAGTATTTATCCTTTAAAAAACATTTTCTGGTGTTATTTCCAGAAGCAGTACTTATGCTCTCAATAAACCCCTTCTAGTCTTGTTCAGAAAGGGTTTAGAGGGGCAAGTATCATTTCGAGTTTAGCACATTAGTTAAACCTCAAGGGGTCTAGGACTTGGGCTAAAATCTGGAAAATATCTCATGGATTTTCAAATTGTCCATACTTTAGATAGGATCAGCTTGTGATGATTTAGAGACTTTGTCTTGGTCAACTTCAGAAGATAGCATTATCGTTCCTTTTTCTTTCTTCCTCCCCTCAACAAGAAAACCTTGACTCTGATGGTTTATAAAGAACCTAGACATGTAGTTTTCTTTTCTGAATATTGAATAAATGTCTCTGGAGTGTTCTCAGGTTGCCAGATGTCATCCTGATATTAGAGGCTGACTGTTCTTTGTTTAAAGTTCCCAGGTAAGAGATTTCTAGTAAGACCTGATCGATATGGAGCACCTGAGGAGAGTCTGGTCGGTTTTATATTTTTCCAAACTTTTGTTCTTTGACATTCCCCTACTCCTGTTTATTACTGAACCTAATTTCCCTTTGTGTTCTTTATTTTCTCGTCCATAATTCTGTCTAAGTTTTAAGGCATAGATGGCATCTGAGGGAAGATAAATAGAGGAAGAAGATGGGTATCTATCATATGAGAGGGTGCACTTTATTTATCTTTGTATGACCAGTGCCCAGCTCAGTGCCAAATACCTAGATGGTGCTTCATGGATGCTTTTTGAATAGATGAAAGAATGATGTTCAGGAGTATACGGGACAGTGAGTGATAGGAACATTTCTCCTATTAATGTATTTAAAGGGTAGGCCTAATGCCTAGCAAATAGTAGGTGTTTGAGAAATGATAGCTTAAAACAGAGACACACACAGAAATCTTGGGGGTCAGAAACCTAAAACAATGTAATTTAAATCAATTTACTTTATCCTGATAAATAAGGAATGGGGTTTCATTGAACTATTTTAATATACTGATACAAAACAATTTCACATATGAATTCCAAGGCAGCTAGAAGAATGGCAAATGCGTGAAATTAACTTGGTGGGTGAACTAGAACCATATCAAGAAATATTTCAAAAATCACACCAATCTTACTAAGGCCACTATTCAGAGAACTTGTCCCTTAATGCCATGGTTCAGCATCACCATTCACTGTGATTTATATGCCTGAACTACATAGTTCACTTGAAGTCACATTGCTGGTACTGTATCAGCCAGGATAAAGACTTGGCTCTGCATTCTATGGTGTGGTCATCTTGGCTCAATATTGGGTGTTTCTGGCTTGCACCAGTCATGTTTCTTCATTAACTTCTAGTTCCTTACCCTCCTCCCTTGAGAAGGATATAGTTTTATGACCATCAAGATATCATATTTTGGTCAGATAGATAAAAGGTCATCTTGACCTGCAAGATGAGTGGGAGGAGGCATTTGCTTCGTATGTGTGTTTGGGTCTGGAAGGAGAAATTTTAAAGAGATGGGTTTCTATTGCTGGATGACCATTCTTGTATGTTCTCTCCATAAAAGTGTTAATATGAAATAACACTTTCATATTTCTAGAAGTGTTATTTTATTCTCAGAATTACCCTGGATTTGTCATTTAGAGGCATCATCTCCTACTGGCTAAGCACCCAAGTTTTGGTGTCAGATAGACCTGAGTTCAAATTCCAACTTTGTCACATACTGTCTGTGTGACCCTGAGCAAATAACCTCTATACTACTACTAATAATAAATAGTAGCAGTTGGCTGGGCGTGGTGGCTCACACCTGTAATCCCAGCACTTTGGGAGGCCAAGGCAGGCAGATCACCTGAGGTCAGAAGTTCAAGACCAGCCTGGCCATCATGGTGAAACCTGGTCTCTACTAAAAATACAAAAATTAACTGGGTGTGGTGGCGTGCACCTGTAATTCTAGCTACTTGGGAGGCTGAGGCATGAAAATCGCTTGATCCTGGGAGGCGGAGATTGCAGTGAACGGAGATCGTGCTATTGCACTCCAACCTGGGTGATGGAGTGAGACTCTGTCTCAAAATAAATAAATAAATAGTAGCAGTAATCCTTGGGTAGTTGTAATAGTAATCACATATTCAAGAGTTACACTTATCATGCTAAGTGCTTTGTAAGGACTTTTTTTTTTTTTTTTTTTTTTTTTTTTTTTAATGGGACAGAGTCTCTCTCTGTTGCCCAGGCTGGAGTGCAGTGGTGTGATCTCGGCTCACTGCAACCTTCAGCTCCTGGGTTCAAGCGATTCTCCTGCCTCAGCCTCCCAAGTAGCTGGGACTACAGGTGCATGCCACCAAGCTTGGCTAATTTTTGTATTTTTAGTAGAGACGGGGTTTCGCCATGTTGGCCAGGCTACTCTCGAACTCCTGACCTCGGGTGATCCACCTGCCTCAGCATCCCAAAGTGCTGGGATGACAGGCATGAGCCACTGTGCCAGACCGGGACTCAACTACACGACATGCCTATGCTGTTATTCACAGTTTAAAAATGAGATGAGGCTTACGTAGATTATGTAACTTACCTCTGACCTTTATTTTCCTTTTCTGCAAAGTGAAGATAATTGTGCTACCTTCCTCATAAGGTTGCTGTAAAGATTAAATTGCTGTATGTTGCAGGTTTTTGACAGCGTATGACATGTAATAAGTGCTCAGCAAGTGGTAGTGCTAGCTAGTAGTATACCTGGTCTTATACAGTCAATAAGATTTTATTGTATCTCTATTTACTAAAATAATAGGGTGATTGATTTTGCTTCTTCAAGGTGGAGATATATGGATTATTAATAATAATCAGTATGGCCAGGAGAGGTGGCTCACACCTGTATTCCCAGCACTTTGAGAGGCCAAGGCAGGAGCATGGCTTGAAGGGAGTTCAAGACAAGCTTGGGCAATGTAGCAAGACCCCTGTCTCTACAAAAAATTAGCTGTCATGGTGATGCACACCTGTAGCCCTAGCAACTCAGGAGGCTGAGGCAGGAGGATCGCTTGAGCCCAGGAGCCTAAGGTTACAGTGAGTCATGATTGTGCCACTGTACTCTGGCCTGGGCGATAAAGCAAGACCCCATCTCAAAAAAAAAAAAAATTAGTACATGTGACTCAGTGGTAAATATATTCTAAGCATAGTCTATGGATAATTATATTTCAACTCTTTACAAAACAATTTCTAGACCTTCATGAACTATGACTTGGCAAATGTAGCCACTATTGTTATATTAAGAGACTCTTTAGCAAGGACTGTCTTTATTTATTTCTGCTTAATTCATTCTTATTCAAAAATGGTTTTGGCTTGCTTTTTAAACATTCAAATTAGTATGTGAGTCCTTAATCCTATTCCAAATATTGCCAAGGAAAGGGATGACAGAAGTACCTTGGGCCAAATAATGGTGCTCACAAACACATATTTTCAGTATGAAATTTCTCCATTCGCATTACTTCATGCGAAAAAAAAAATGACATAAATAGAGTGCCTGCTTATATCCAATGTCAACATTTTTTTTTTTTTTTTTTGAGATGGAGTCTCACACTGTCGCCCAGGCTGGAGTGCAGTGGCCCAATCTGGGCTCACTGCAAGCTCTGCCTCCCGGATTCACGCCATTCTCCTGCCTCAGCCTCCCGAGTAGCTGGGACTACAGGCGCCCGCCACCCCGCCCGGCTAATTTTGTGTATTTTTAGTAGAGACGGGGTTTCACCGTGTGACCCAGGATGGTCTCGATCTCCTGACCTTGTGATCTGCCCACCTCGGCCTCCCAAAGTGCTGGGATTACAGGCGTGAGCCACTGTGCCCGGCCTCCAATGTCAACATTTAAGAAGACACTAGGAGTGAAATTCACGGTCTTTTACTAAAAAGTCATCTACCTAGTATTTACTGAACTGTAATGAACCAATATTTTGTGAACAAAGATTTCCTTGGCTAGCAGGAAAACGCCTCATAGCCTTGGATGTGAGTGCCACCTGCTGGCCAATGTACAGAAACTCTTTCCTGAACCTTAAACCAAGAATGGTAAATCATTTACAGTTTTCAACGAGAAAGAGCCCAAGTAACACCCCTTTGATTTTAGGTCACAAGGACAGCTGTAATGCCTAATGAGTTATGTGGTCTTTGGATAAGCATGCAGATTTATAAGAAAAACATACTCAGGAAACAAACTCAATGCAAAAATATTCCACTGAGCTATTGTTTATAAGTTCGCCAGTGCCAAGAGTATAGTAAATAGTCCTCTGTTTATATTATGAGCTCACTGAATTTTATACATTGGTGACATAGGCAGTTGGTGGGTGGCTTTTTACCATAGGGAGCCTATATGTATATCTTGCAGAAGGGTAGGAAATTGGGGCCCGTTGGCTGTGATGGCTTTGATGTCAAATATGTGATCTTGTCCTAGAATTTTAGTTTTGGAGCCACAGCCCAGGGTTGGTATTTAGGGGAGAAGTGCCTCTTTGTATCACTTTATTGTAATCAGTTCCTTGGAGGTAACTTGACCTGTGACCTATGGGGCAATTCAGTAGATTGGAACTCATAGCAGCATTGGGGCAACTTGTGATTTTCATTGAGGTCAAGAAGGTAGAAATGACTCTTTAGGATAAATAAATACACGTCTTGATCTATTAGAACTTCTTCTTCTTCTTCTTTTTTTTTTGTTTGAGACAGAGTCTGGCTCTGTCACCCAGGCTGGAGTGCAGTGGCGTGATTTCAGCTCACTGCAACCTCCACCTCCTAGGTTCAAGTGATTCTTGTGCCTCAGCCTCCCGAATAGCTGGGATTACAGGCGTGCATCACCACACCCGGCTAATTTTTGTATTTTTAGTAGAGACGGGGTTCCACCATGTTGGTCAGGCTAGTCTCAAGCTACTGACCTCAAGTGATCCGCCTGCCTTGGCCTCCTAAAATGCTAGAATTACAGGCGTGAGCCACCATGCCTGGAGTTTTTTTTTGTTTGTTTTTTGTTTTTGTTTTTTTTGTAGACAGTGTTTCGCTATGTTACCAGGCTGGTTGTGAACTCCTGGCTTCAAGCAATCCTCCTGCCTTGGCCTCCCAAAGTGCTGGGATTACAGGCATGATCCACTGTGCCCAGCCTTGATCTATTAGAACTTCATGAAGTTTCTATCAGTCTGGCCCTTGAGAAAGACATGAAAATTGCATAGCACACTTTGTATGCTAGCTACCTGGGAGAGGTGGAGAAAGAGGGGCCCTGGGGAAGTGACAGTCATCTATCTAGTCTTCTCCTTGGGTCATTCTTGATCGCTTTTGCAGAAATTTTAAAGTTCCAGGAATTGGTCTGTATATTATCACTGACCCAAGGATTGTCCCTAGTATATTCTTGACATGAGACTGGTTTTCTGCTTTATGATTTTATAGTAGTTGGTGGTGCCTATCTCTCCTTCCCTGGTTTCCCTTTTACTATCACCGAAAAACATCATACATAATTCACAGAAGAGTCTGTTGGGATGAAGCAAAAATTCTCTGTTCCAAGGTTGGTTAATTAGTTTTTGTGGCTAAATTTCTAAACCTACAAAATAGGATTCAGATTTCGAAGGGGCTTAAGGCATATGGAGCTTTCTGTTTTCACTTTTAGTTATATTCAGCTCAGGTACCTCATAACTGAAGGGGGTTAGAATTCACTATTTTTATGAGAAAATGATGGGTGCTTGGTGATATTTTCCCAAAGATTTCTAGTGATGACAATCCGTATTGGATAAGACCACTTAATACTTGGCATGCTTATTTTTATCAACACCAATTCGAAGCTAGAATACAGAATGAAGATGTTACTTTTTACACCTACAATGGCACAATCAGCTCATGAGACTAAAGTACTCTGTCCTTGCTAATGACTGCACATTCAGATTTTTGAATTTTCTCTACATGTGTTTCTTGATTTAACCCAGATTTGTGGGGTAGAAACCATGGAGCTACTCTTTATTGGGGGTAAATCCCAGCCTCTTATTTGTCTCTTGGGTTTCTCACAGTGCTATGCCAGTTCTGTGTTTCTTGTACTTTTAGTCTGGGGCAACATTTGTCAATTCTTGGGTTTCTTTCCTCCAACTCCTTTATGCTATCATACCCAGCCCCCAGCAAGTTTTTTCTTTACTGTGTTTCAAATTATTTGAATTGTTGCTTTAGTTGGTGTAATAGTGTGGTATCACATAGATTTCTATCAGATCTGTAGAATCTTCTTGATGTTACACTGACTGGATTTTAGTGATATTTTCTGCCTTTTCATCACTGGGCTCTCAAAAACTGCTTCTGGGCAGAAATTTGGTTCTAAGCCCATGCACAACAGAAGAGAAATATTAGGGTGATATAGTCATATGCCTCAGAACTCACCAGGTTTTGCAAAAATAACTTGAAACAAGACAAGAATGGAAGTACAAATCTCAGTGGGTTCTTAATGTTTCATCACAAAGTTTTGTGGTAAAACCAAGATGAAACCACAAGCTTCACTGTTGGCCAGAGCAGCACTGGAAGAACGATTGATTTTAAGGTTAGCCAAGGTCAGGAGGAAACTTGGCTTGTTTTATTCCTATGTACAAACTCCAGACCTACCAAGTTTTGCGTGGTTTGGGGTTTCCAAAACAGAAATCATTTTGGGACCCAGTACAAAACTAAGGCCTGAGGACTAGTGGCAGGGAAAATTCGTTCTGTCTTGGCTTGCATTTCAGCAATGCCAAGGTAAAGGATTTTATCTCCAGAGTTATTAGTCAAACCTTATTTACTTAAATTGTTCTTTGGAAGTTTATGAGAACAAAGAATATCTTTTCTTTCTGTCTCTCTACCCAATGGGAAGTCCAGGATTCTTTTCCCAGAGTCTCCAGACATATCTATAGGCCAGAGAAAGATTTATTTCTTGAAAAATTTCATGGGTATGATTACTGACTCATAGACTATATTCAATTTCTTTGGCTCAATACTTGGGTAACTCTCCAGGGGTGAAAGTAGCAAGATTGCCTTGTCTGAGAGAATTGGACCTAGTCCACAGGTCTGAAAAAAATCATGTTGCTCTTTTGGAAGAAGGATTTGAAGAAAATAAAAGAAACAGTCACGCTTAGAACCTAAGATCAGTCTCTCAGTGGAGTGTAAAAATGTGGCACATGAAAGACTCACTCCCTTGGTAACTTGTGGGCAGCCCAAGCTCTGATTAGGTTATCATGAGTGGACAGTATGAGTCTGGGAGTGACTCTTGTTATGCCAGGACCAAATCTTCTAGAAGGTGATAAAGTTCGTCAAGTCAGTGAGACCTGCTTTCAGCTGCAAATTATAGAAAACCCTTCTATAAGGTTTCACTCTTAGGGGCCATTATTTATTTTTCTCAAAAGGAATTCCAAGGCTGGCAAGGTGGCTTACCAGTGATATCAGAAACCTAGACATTTTTCTTCTTGCCACTCCACTGTCATTCTTCTTTGGTCACCTCAGAATCTCTAGAAGATTGCTAGAGTTCCAGAACTCATGTTTACATTGTAGCAGGAAGACGGAAAAGGAGTTAAAGGCCAAAGGACAAAGGCTTAAGGGTAAAATGGTGATAAGGCCCATTTAATGAGGAAAACAAGAATTTATTCAGAACTCACCCACCAGATTTTCACATATGTTATAAGGCTAGAACTGTGACATATGCCATCTCAGGTAAAGGTGGCTGGGGCTAGGTGGCTAAGTTGTGACTACTGGTGGGGTCATCCAGTCAACAATACCTACCTTGACTAGTTCAAGACAGGTGGTCAACAATAAGAAGATTCCTGGAACTGCTGAAAAGAGTAGGGGTGAGGTATTTATGCTGAAGCAGATCTCACCTATAAATCAGACCCACAGAATGGCCAGAAGAAGATTACAGCTAAACTTTAGAGGATTCTCAGAGAAGTTGCTCTGTGAAGGTTCACTGAGAAGTCTAGTGGAGCTGGTATCAAATTTCACAAAGTGATTGTGTAATTTATAATAATTGGACATAAGGTGATTAAAATGTAATGTTGTAAGCTATTGTTGACCATGGAAGCTCTCAGAATGAACAAACCAGCTAAACACTACATCTTCAGGGGGTCTGTCTTAAGAAATCATTTATTTCTTCCTTTCTTCTTCTGTTTCTTTTTCTTTCATTCTTTCCATCTCTTCTTTCCTCTCATTCATTCTTTTAAGTTTTAATCATAAAAAATGTCAGCATACAGAAAAAGTGAAAGAATAATACACACATACTTTCCATTATATTTTAATAAATTATTTTTTAACTATGCATATATCTATCTAGGCATCTATGTATCCATCAATTTATCTATCTATGAACTAATGAAGGAGATTGCAGACTCATCATCCCTACATACTTGAGTATATTTCTCTTAAGAAGACATTTATACTGGAATAACTCTGTGGTAAAACAATTGAAAAAAAGGAATATAATTTATAAAAAAGCGAGACAAGAAGAATCCATGAGGCAAATATGCACAGAACAGGGAGTGACTGCACAGTTTCTTCCTTAGCAATCCTCTGGAACATGTCATGCTCACTGTATACCAAACTTGCATCTGGGAAAGGGATGTTTCAGAACACATACATTTCATTTTCTAAATAGTAAATTTTCTAACTGTATCCTAACTTCGAGGAAGAGAAAACAGCCAGAATGCGCAAGTTCTTCTATTACCCTTTCTTTCCTTTTTTGTTATGAAACATCTTCAAGTTAGAGGAAGGTTATTAAAATAACAAATACACATGTATTTGCCATCTAGAATTAAAATGAAAATTTAGGAGTAATTTTGCATTTTCAAGAGCGAACAACAGGCCGGGTGTGGTGGCTTAGGCCTGTAATCCCAGCACTTTGGGAAGCTGAGGCAGGCAGATCACTTGAGGTCAGGAGTTCAAGACCAGCCTGGGCAACATGGTGAAATCCCATCTCTACTAAAAATACAAAAATTAGCTGGGCATGGTGTGGCGCATGCCTGTAATCCCAGCTACTCGGGAGGCTGAGGCAGGAGAATTGCTTAAACCGGGGAGGTGGGGGCTGCAGTGAGCTGAGATCCAGCCACTGCACTCCAGCCTGGGTGACAGAGCAAGACTTCATCTCAAAAAAAAAAAAAAAAAAAAAAAAGGAAAGAGAACAACACACAACACATCTCTTCAACCAACTGCAAAAGCATTGGAGGGAAAGAAACAAAGGTGTAAGTAAAATATTCCAGAGAAAGGTTGTTTTGGGAACCAAAACAATGTAAAACAGCTGGAGAAAGAGAAGGGTTATTTTGTAGAGACTTAAAATCCCCAGGAAGAAGTCACATGAAGAGAGTAAGACAAAGCAAGATAAATTTGTCACAAGCACTCTTTCATGCTTATCTCATGGAAGGAGTTGCCATTTTTTTCTGCCATTGGTTTCAAAGTTTCAGAAACGTGGTTCAGCAAAGAAGTGCCAGTGCTGCCAGTGCTCATCCCCAACAGCCCTGGAGACAATGGATGCGCCGTGCCCTCATCATCACCCTATCTCAGGCTGAGGTGTTCCTTCCTCTTGCATTAGTGGAACATCGAGAACTGGGAGGGAGACAACCGGCAGTGGTAGTGCTCAGGCCTGTCAGATTCCCGCTAAGGCAAGCTGCTTTCAAGTGATTTGTGGTGGTAAAAAATCAACAACAGGCCTGGCATGGTGGCTCATGCTTGTAATCCCTGCACTTTGGGAGGCTGAGGTGGGCAACTGCTTGAGCCCAGGGGTTTGAGACCAGCCTGAGCAACATGGCAAGATCCCCATCTCTACAAAATATACAAAAATGAGCTGGGTGTGGTGGTGAGCACCTGTAGGCCCAGCTACTCAGGAGGCTGAGGTGGGAGGATCGTGTGAGCCCAGGAGGTTGAGGCTGTAGTGAGCCAAAATCAAGCCACTGCACTCCTAGCCTGGGTGACAGAGTAAGACCCTGTCTCAAACAACAACAAAAAACGAATTAAAAAAAAACCCCAAAAAACCAAAAAACAAAAAATCAACAACATTAACAACAGTAGGATTGATTAAGAAACAAGAGTGAAAGATAAGATTAGAGGCTGAAGCTCAAACAGTCAACATGAGGCAGGAGAGGATTACAGCATCGGTGCCCAGGATGCAGCCAGCTTTCTCCGCCAGTCTTCCTGACCCCTCCTCACGTCTCTGGGCATCTTGATTCCAGAAGTCATCCACCACCACCTTGATAACCAAGGCAGAGGGCTGTGAATGGACCTTGGATGCATTCCTTTCTAAACCACTCCATTTACAACATTAGGTTTTTAGGTGGTTTAAAGGAATGCAAAATTGTTCTGTTTACTTCCTCTTTGAATTTTCCTTTGTCACACTCTTTTATTTTCTTCTGGCTGACCTGCTGTGTCTGCTTTTGTTACTGATTCATCAAATGTCCACTCACACAGGCAGCATGTTTTTAGGCTGCTAGGCTAAAGAAGTGAAAAAGGTTTCCTCTGCCTGGGCGTGGTGGCTCACACCTGCAATCCCAGCATTTTGGGAGGCCAAGGCGGGTGAATCACCTGAGGTTAGGAGCTCAAGACCAGCTTAACCAATATGGTGAAACCCCGTCTCTACTAAAAATACAAAAGAATTAGCCGGGTGTGGTGGCATGCACCTGTAGTCCCAGCTACTGGGGAGGCTAAGGCAAGAGAATTGCTTGAACCTGGGAAGCGGAGGTTGCAGTGAGCCGAGATAGCGCCACTGCACTCCAGCCTGGGTGACAGAGCGATAGTCCGTCTCAAAAAAAAAAAAAAAAAAAAAAAGATTTCGTCACTGGCAATGACTCCCTCTGATATTTCTTTGGGGCCAATATACTCTTTAAATTATTTGATTTCCCCTGACTCTCGAAGTCCCCCTTCCTTATAATTAGATGAACCTAACCTGAGGCCTCTATTGATGGGAAAGGGCTTTCAAAGGCAACATTCAGAGAGTTTGCTTGACCAGAAAGGTCAGCAGCAAGCACCCAGCTCTGGTACAAGGCCATATGTTCTTTAAGGAATAGGACTCCATTAACAGACTTTGTTACTGGAGAGTTTTTTATTCTTTCCTTTTCAGACCTAGAAGGATATCTGAAGTGTTTATTATTAGTCTAAACTGAGAGCAAGTGAGTGTCCTTATCATTCAAAAACAAATACACCTGTCTGGCAGCAGGAACTCTGCTTGGCTTTATGAACCAGGAAAATCAACACAGTAGTCAGAACCCAGCCAGTAAATCCGAGGGGCCTGTAAAGTCATGTTGGAGAAGGGGTTCTTTGTGGAAGGATTCAAACTTCCACGGGCTCTAGAGTTCCCAATGGAAGATCAGGCTTGGTAGTCATTTTATTTGCACAGACTCTGTAGCCTGTTTGTGTATCCGATACTACTAAATGTGGAATATAAGAACTTCGATGGGTGGGAACATGCTGAAAAGTTAGTAGGGAAAAACCTAAAGGTTAAAGGAAAACAATACTCTCTGACTGCAGTCAGGTTAGCACTTCTTTCTGCCATCTCCCTAGGTCCTAGCTGTTGACTACTTTCCTTATGCTGAAAAAGGAACTAGTTCAGTTCTGAAACTTAGTTATGCCATCCTGACTTCCTTTATTCTATGTTTAAAAATTTAAGAGTAATTTTACGTTTTCAAAATAAAATGAGTATCCTGATACTCCTCAAATTCACAAGGATGTAATGTAAGACTCTGTATTCATTCATTCATTGACTAATCTTTGAGTGCCTTTGAAGTTTAAGGCATTGTAGTGTTTGGACAAGATAAAGGTGCCCTGTTGGAGCTTATGACCTAACAGGAAATAAGATATATACCATTCAGGTCCCCCAAAACACACCAAATCCACACATTCATTGTCCCCACAGTTTCATCGTTAGCTTCAAAGACGTTTTCATATTAGAGTCAGTCTCAGTCACCTACTGACCCTGACTCTCCCTCCTGTAATTTTAGTCCTTCCCAGATTGGTCCCAGAAGAGTATTTTTCTTGTGTGTGTGTGACAGCTTTAGAGTCACCTGAACAGGTGGGTAGTGTCAACTCTTTTGCCTTAGCTGCTTGTGTGTGGTTAGATGGTTCATCTATGTGGGAGAGATTCTTAGGTCTATAAGTGGGAGGATGAGTGGGGTGAGAAGTATAATGTTTTGGAAGAAATAAAAGCATTCGACTCATTTTAAGGAATTATCCAAAATAAAGGAATAATTAAAAATATGGTTACTAGTATTAATGAATGTAATCAACCAAATTTAAAGTCACATTTGTCACATTTTTAAACCCAGGGTAGGCTGCAAGAGAGTGTAAGTTTTGAAATTAGCAGAGTCGTGTTGAAATTCTGCTCTACCATTTTCTATCTATATAGACTTAGACCAATAACTTAAGCCTGTAGGCCTGTGTTTTCACCTCTGCAAAATGGAGATAGTGATATCCACTTTTCAGAGTGATGTGAAGATTAAGTGAGCCAATCTATGTAAAAGTTCTTAGTCCTGTACCCCAAATGCTGATTCTCTCCCTGCCTTTTCCTCTACTTTTTTTTGGAGAATTATGCCTGTATTTTATTTTAGTCTGTCCTTTTCTTCCCCCTTGTTCTTGGCTTTTCTCATTGCTTTTGTTCTTATTTTTGCTGGCTGATCTTGTCTCTTTGGTTTCCCTCTTTTTCCTCTCTGTGGATGTTTGTTTTGCCTGTGTTTATTTTTCCATCATGAACTTTCCTTGAGTTCCTTTCTCATTTGCCTTTTTGCAGGCGTCTTTTGTTTTACCTGGGGCTCTAAGCCGTTTGCACGTTGATGTCAACACTGATTGCTGATTTTGGACTTTATTGGAGAAAGGGGGTGGAAGGTGTGGGAAGACAGCTCTTAAGGGGCCTAGAGAAAGGATATTGGGAGGTTGAAGTGGTTAGTTGCTTGGCTATACATATTTTGCAGACATACATTTCAGTTCCTGGCCAGAAGTCTGACGGTTTTTTCCCACAGGTCCTCAGGGTTTTTGAATCCGCCCCGATTTCACTTTCCTTGCCCCCTCCCTGTTTCTCTACCCGGTTTTAGTGGAGCCCAGCTTTCCCCTCCCCAACTTCCTGTTGCTTTGCTTTCTCTGAAACATGTTTTACCTATTACTGCTCTTCTTTACCGTTTCACTTATGTGGAACACCCACTTGCAAGGGGGGTTGTTTCTTAAGAGGGGGAGGTCATTACTGATAATAGGAGTTAATAGTTGCCTGTGATGCACCAGTGCTCACACAAGACCAAAACCAAGACAGCAGGAACTCATAACCCTGGTTAATTGGAACAGATTCTGAATGTAGCCCAGTGAATCTAAAGGACAGAAACAAACTAAGGAAGTGGTGGATGGTGACAGGATGGAGATGCCACGGAGTGTATCTTGCATTTTAATTTCCACAAACATTTACTTATCATCTATCCTGGGCCAAGCAGTGAGCTAGACTCTGGATATAATTTGATGAACAATATAAGAAAAGCTCTGCCTTTAATCACTTTTAATGGTCAAATTGTGCTCTAAACAGAATCTCCCTGCAATTCATATCTATGATTTTAAATTTGGGACTACTTTTCTATCTTGGGAGACATCATGGAAAGAAATCTGGGACTTGAGTGGCAACAACAGATCTTGTGGTGCTTGTGGGCAATGTTTGGTGGCACATCGCAATTACCTGTCACATGTCCCTAATATTTTTATTAAGGAAATTTTAAGCAAAAATAGTGATAATGCTAGAATAAGCGCTTATCATCCATCACTCAGCTTCAACAATTAATATTTTGTCAACCTTGTTATATTTCTCCTCTCTTCCAGTATTTTCCTGGAATATTTTAATGAAAATTCCAGACACCATGTCATTTCCTCTTTATTTCAATATGCTTCTCAAGTAGGGAAGGACTTTTTTTTTTTTAACATAACTACCATGCCATTATTACATGTAATGAAATCAATAGTAGTTTTTTTTGTGTGTGTGTTTTTTTTAGATGGAGTCTTGCTCTTGTATTCCAGGCTGGAGTGCAGTGGCGTGATCTTGGCTCACTGCAACATCCACCTCCGGGGTTCAAGTGATTCTCCTGCCTCAGCCTCCTGAGTAGCTGGGATTATAGGCACGTGCCACCACACCCGGCTAATTTTTGTATTTTTAGTAGAAACAGTGTTTCACCATGTTGGCCAGGCTGGTCTCGAATGCTTGGCCTCAGGTGATCCACCCACCTCAGCCTCCCAAAGTGTTGGAATTACAGGTGTGAGACACCGCACCCAGCCTATAGTAATTTTATAATGTCATCTAGTACTCAGTCCACAAGAACATTTCCCCAGTTATCTCAAAGATGCCTTTTTTTAAAAAAAATTATTTTTATTTTTATTTATTTTTATTTTATTATGATTATTTTTTGAGATGGAGTTTCACTCTTATTGCCCAGGCTGGAGTGCAATGGCACGATCTCACTTCACCACAACCTCCACCTCCCAGGTTCAAGTGATTCTCCTGCCTAAGCCTCCTGAGTAGCTGGGATTACAGGCATGTGCCACCATGACAGGCTAATTTTGTAGTTTTATTAGAGACGGGGTTTCTCCATGTTCATCAGGCTGGTCTCAAACTCGTGACCTCAGGTGATCTGCCTACCTCGGCCTCCCAAAGTGCTGGGATTACAGGCATGAGCTACCATGCCCGGCCGGTATTTTTATTTTTATTTTTTATCTTTTGGAGACGGAGTCTCACTCTGTTGCCCAGGCTGGAGGGCAGTGGTCCGATCTTGGCTCACTGCAACCTCTGCCTCCCAGATTCAAGCAATTCTCCTGCTCAGCCTCCCGAGTAGCTGGGACTACAGGTGCATGTCACCTAGCCTGGCTAATTTTTGTATTTTTAGTAGGGATGGGGTTGTGCCATGTTGCCCAGGCTGGTCTTGAACTCCTGAGCTGAGGCAATCCACCTGCCTTAGGCTCCGAAAGTGCTAGGATTACAGGTGTCAGCCACCTCATCTGGCCTCAAAGATGCCTTCTTATAGTTGGTCTGTGTGGATTGGGATCAAAACACACATATTACTACTGGTCATTCTCCCTTTTAATCTCCTGTTTTGTAATTATAAACCCCTTTCCATTTTTTTCTCCCACACCATTGATTTCTGTAGAAATTTGGTATAGTGGGTATGCTACCCAGATCCCTTCCTTATGACCAGAGCATTCATGGTGTAGCTGTCAGGAGTGTGGGTGGCTGAAGGCCCACAGCATGTATCTGGTTGTTTTTGGGATAAAAATACCTGGCCTTTTTGCCCCAGTTTGGGACAACTCTGAAGGACCATCCCAACTCCAGAGCTCACTGTGAGATTGCCTGAGAACTCTGCTGTGACTGCACCAGTTCAATTTCTTCCTCTTCCCAACCCTGTTTTCCTCACTTTCTTTTAGGTATGTTCCTGAGGCTACTCCCATTAAAATTTCTGAACACAGTCTCCTTGTCAAAGTCTATTTTCTAGGAAACCTGACCTGGACAGTTGACACCAGGAGTGATTCTAGCAAGCAGAATCTAACATGGGATGTTGGAGCTGAATCACCTGCCTGCCAGCTGGCAATACAAACACCATTAGTGGTAGTTGGTGGAGTACCCATAGCTCTGGTGTGGTGAGAGGTGCAATTAAAAAAAAAATCACTGGTGGTGAGCTAGGATGGGATACCACGGAAGGGAAAGAACTGCCAAGGGCAGTATCACAGAAATTTGATAGGTTGGAGGGAAGTAGCAAGCATAAAGACTGTGAGAGCTTGGTTGTCTGTTGCTAGGGACTATTGATACATTGGACAAAGATGGTGAAAGCCTGAGGGTGATTAATCACCAGAGGGCTTCCTCAGCAGCCTATAAAGGAATTTGTTTTTCTTGTAGCCAGAGGGCAGAAGAAGCAGATGATCAGATCTGGGACTTTATAAGAGTAACATAGCTCTAGAGGAGATTGAATTTTTAAGTCTGGCAAATGTGCTATGCCAAGGTCAGGCCCCAGTTGGAAAGAAGTAAGGTACTGGGACTGGGATGGGGACATCTGGATCAATGGATTTGAAAATATTGAATCACCAGATTTCCCTGGACCCTCTGGGCCCACAGAAATGATTAACTCTTCTCTGTAAAGCAAACTCTCCTCTTGCTTGAAAAAGATGCAAAGGTCTCTGTCTTATAACACAACACATAGTATAGTATGAAGGGACTTGAATCAACTAGGAATTCTTCAGAACATCATACTATTTAATGACACACTATTTAATGACAATGAACAGTATTAGAGACTGATATGGGTTGGCTGTGTCCCTATCCAAATCTCATCTTGAATTATAGTTCCCATAATCCGAATGTGTCATGGAAGGGACCTGGTGGGAGGTAATGTAATTGGTGCGGTTACTCTCATGCTGTTCTCACGGTAGTGAGTGAGTTCTCATGAGATCTGATGGTTTTATAAGGGGCTTTTCCCCCTTTTGCTCAGCACTTGTCCTTGCTGCCACCATGTGAAGGAGGACGTGTTTGCTTCCCCTTCTGCCATGATTATAAGTTTCTTGAGGCCTCCCCCAGTCATGCTGAACTGTGAGTCAATTAAGCCTCTTTTCTTTATAAATTTATAAATTATCCAGTCTTGGGATGTCTTTATTAGCAGCATGAGAACAGACTAATAACAGTAAATTGGTACTGGGTACTGGGGTGCTGCTGTAAAGATACAAAAAAAAGTGGAAGCGACTTTGGAACTGGGTAACAGCAGAGGTTGGAGCAGTTTGGAGGGCTCAGAATAAGACAGAAAATGTGGAAATGTTTGGAACTTCCTAGAGAATTGGAGGGCTCAGAAGAAGGCAGGAAGATGTGGGAAAGTTTGGAACTTCCTAGAGACTTGTGAATGGCTTGACCAAAGTGCTGATAGTGATATGGACAATAAAGTCCAGACTGAGGTGGTCTCAGATGT
This sequence comes from Gorilla gorilla gorilla, assembly GCF_029281585.2. NCBI lineage: Eukaryota > Metazoa > Chordata > Mammalia > Primates > Hominidae > Gorilla > Gorilla gorilla. The sequence continues at coordinate 77,548,628 of NC_073239.2, read as the reverse complement.
AAATGAGGAACTTGTTGGGAACTGGAGTAAGGGTCACTCTTGCAATGCAAAGAGACTAGTGGCACTTTGCCCCTGCTCCAGAGATCTGTGGAACTTTGAACTTGAGAGAGATGATTTAAGGTATCTGGCAGAAGAAATTTCTAAGTGGCAAAGGGTTCAAGAGGAAGCAGAGCATAAAAGTTTGGAGAATCTGCAGCCTGATGATGTGATAAAAAAAGAAAAACCCATTTCTGGAGAGAAATTTAAACTGGCTTCAGAAATTTGCATAAGTAATGAGGAGCCAAATGTTAACACCAAGACAATGAGGAAAATGTCTCTCCAGAGCATGTCAGAGACCTTCACAGCAGCCCCTCCCATCACAGGCCTGGAGGCCTAGGAGGGAAAAATGGTTTTGTGAGCAGGCCAGGGCCTCCCTGCTCTGTGCAGCCTCAAGACATGGTGTCCTGTGACCCAGCTGCCTCAGCTCCAGCTGTGGCTATAAGGGGCCAATGTACAGCTCAGGCTGCACATACAGCTCAGGCCATTGCCTCAGAGGGTGCAAGACCCAAGCCTTGGTGGCTTACATGTGGTGTTGAACCTGTGGGTGCACAGAAGTCAAGAATTGAGGTTTGGGAACCTCTGTCTAGATTTCAGAGGATGTATGGAAATGCCTGGATGTCCAGGCAGAAGTTTGCTGCAGGAGAAGTTTGCTGCTGTGGAGTCCTCATAGAAAACTTCTGCTGGGGTAGTGTGGAAAGTAAAGGTGAGGTTGGAGGCCCCAAACGGAGTCCCCACTGGGGCACTGGGTGGCAGAGCTGTGAGAAGAGGGCCACCACCCTTCAGACCCCAGAATGGTAGATCCACCAACAGCTTGCTCCATGTGCCTGGAAAAGCCACAGACACTCAACACCAGCCTGGGAAAGCAGCTGGGAGGGGTTGGGGGGAAGCTTTACCCTGAAAAGCCACATGGGCGGAGCTTCCCAATGCCATGGGAGCCTACATCTTGCATCAGCATGCCCTGGATGTGAGACATGGAGTCAAAGGAGATCATTTTGGAACTTTAAGGTTTAATGACTGCCCTGTTGGATTTCAGACTTGCATGGGGCCTGTAGCCCCTTTGTTGTGACCAATTTCTCCCATTTAAAATGGATGTATTTACCCAATGCCTGTACCTCCATTGTATCTAGGAAGTAAGTAACTTGCTTTTGATTTTACAGGCTCATAGGTGGAAGGGACTAGCCTTGTCTCAGATAAGAGTATGCACTTGGACTTTTGGGTTAATGCCACAATGAGTTAAGACTTTGGGGAACTGTTGGGAAGGGCATAATTGTGTTTTGAAATATGAGGACATGAGACTTGGGAGGAGCCAGGGGCAGAATGATATGGTTTGGTTGTGTCCCCACCCAAATCTCATTTTGAATTATAGTTCCCATAATCCTCATGTGTCATGGGAGGGACCTGGTGGGAGGTAATTTAATCATGGGGGTGGCTATCCCCAGTTGTTCTCCTGATAGTGAGTGAGTTCTCACAAGATATGATGGTTGTATAAGCAGCTTTTCCCCCTTTTGCTCAGCACTTCTCCTTGCTGCCACCATGTGAAGAAGGATGTGTTTGCTTCCCCTTCTGCCATGATTGTAAGTTTCCTGAGGCCTCCCCAGCCATACTGAACTGTGAGTCAAGTAAACCTCTTTCCTTTATAAATTATGAAGTCTCAGGCATGTCTTTATTAGCAGCATGAGAACAGACTAATACAGAGACCTCGTTAAAGACTTCTGTACTCCAGAAGGTAGGACATAATCCCTACAGACATTCAAGGGTCCACCACATCTGTGAAGTTTTAAGGATCCTAGTAGTCTGGGACATGCCAGGACATTTTCTCCAAAGTAAACGACAAATTATAGTATCTTCCACCTCCTGCTACTAAGAAGGAAGCAAAACACTTGGTAGGTAGCTTTGGGCTCTTGGGGACAGTATATTCTAGACTTAGGAATACTGCTTTAATCATTTGCTAACAACCATGGAATATTTCCAGATTTGATAGGGGCCCAGAGAAGGAAAGGGGTCTGTTGCAGGTGCAGGCTGTGGCGAAAGCAGCCCTGCCACTTGGGTCATGTGACCTGCAGACTGTGGTACTAGAAGTATCTACAGTGGGTAAAGGTGTGTATCACAAACTCCAGTAGAAAAATCACCCATAGATGCCCAGGGTCTGGCACAAAGTCATGCCCTTTGCAGTAGAGAATTACACGCCAATCACAAACACAGCTCCCTGAAGCTACTGTGCCCTGGTAATGCTGGAATATATAATGACCTTTTGGTCAGGCTGGATTTTGTCAGAACCACCAAGTCATAAGATTTGGTGGGCCCATAAGGAATCCATTGTAAACTGGAAGTAGTGCATATGGGATTGGACACGAATGAGCGACGGGGCACAGATGAGCTGCAAGAGCAGGTGGCCAGACTCTGTGCCCGGCCCTACTTTTTTACACAGTGAGTGAGTATATGAGTAAGGTCACTGTGAGGGTAAAATGGCCTGGCTTCTGGCCTCTGTGTAGGATATCTTGGAATGGCCAGAGCACCCTGTGGGATTGGCCCAGTTCTCCACTGCAGCTGTGTTGCAGTTTAACTTCTCCCTTTGCCCAATCCTGTTTGCCTCTCTCTCTTATAGGTATATTCCCTGAGATCACTTACAATAAATCTCCCGCACATGGCTCTCTGTCTCAGAGTCTGTTTGTTAGAGAACTCTACCTAAGACATTAGGTCATTCATCCCATAGAATGTCTGGATTTGGCTGATGTTTCCTTGCAGTGTGGTTTTACAGTTACTTGTTTTTCTATCCCTTTGTTTCCTGTAAAGGTGTGGTTGTAGCCAGAGACTTCAAGTAGATTCAGGTGGCAAAGTGTGAATGCATCATATTCCAAGGCATAAAATATCCGGATGTCTCACTTTTGGTAATGTTAATATTGATTGGTAGGTTCAGGTATTGTCATATAAGTTCTTTAATAGCCCTATTTTTCCTTTTTCTCATTTTCCCTTATTCTTTTCATTTTTCATTTCTGTTTCCTCCTCACCTCTTTTCACCTCCTCCTTTCTATATGTCTCAGATTTCCCAATGGCACCATGTTTGTTGGTGTGGAAGAACTCAGGGCTCTTGTGATTGCTGGTAACAAACTTGACCTCTTGAGAAAGAGGAAGAATAGCTGACCAGAGAGAAAGAAAATCATTAGTTTTCATGTTCAAATCATTGAATATCTTACTCTAACTCTGTAAAAATGAGTTTTTGTTTGTCCTTGGAGTGAATGAGAAGGGTGAGTTTGAACTGGATATGGATGATCATTTCATACCCTACTCTATCACCACAAATCATCCCTTTCCCTTTCTGCCCTCTACCTTCTCAAGGAATCATTACTGGCATGACCCCACTGCTCACATTTTATTGAAATGTGATGGTACTTGCTGCAGTGATAAATTATTCTGGTATGTCAAATGAAAGGAAAGGAGACAGGTCTGGTGTCCTCCTTTTAGGATCTCTCTTCCTTGTATGATAATGCATAGCTGGTATCTGAAGATAATGCTTCTATCTTTATTATCCCATCAAAAGAATAACTGCAGGGATGGGAATTCATAATCAGGGAAGAGGGAAACACCTCGACAAGCCATGGCGGCAGCTTTTTGGTAGGCATAGCTTTGAGTGTTGTGACCAGCCATCAACCTGATGGGCTGCAGCTTACTTCATTTACATATGGGGCTGGCCAGAAGACTCATGTCCAAAGGCATTAAGAAGTTCGTTCACCTGGAAAGAAAAAAATTATTTGACAATGACAACTGAACTCTCTCACGCAATGGGTTATAGTCAGTATCTTAATTAAAGAACATCTTTTCATTGCCAGTAACAGAAGATAACTGGGAATAGCTTCACCAAAAAGGAAAGGGAAGAAAAAAGATATATTATGAAATCCAAGGAGAAGCTGAACATTCAGTAGGTTTCACAAAAGGAAAGAACCAGAAGTTAGAAAGCTGTTAGAACCCAGGCCACAGTTCTCACTTGAAGTGTCTCTCTGTTCACAGTCTTGAGAGAGACAGACTGTGATTGGCTGTCTTGCATCAGCTGTCCATTCCTAGTCCAGTCAGCTATGGTCAAGAGGTTTTGGTACAAATATGAGGGGAGGGCAGCTCTTTTTTTTTTTTTTTTTGAGATGGAGTTTTGCTCTTGTTTCCCAGGCTGGAGTGCAATGGCACGATCTCAGCTCTGCAACCTCTGCCTTCCGAGGTTCAAGCTATTCTCCTGCCTCAGCCTCCTGAGTAGCTGGGATTACAGATGCCTGCCACCATGCCTAGCTAATTTTCTGTATTTTTAGTAGAGATGGGATTTCATCATGTTGGCCAGGCTGGTCTTGAACTCACGGCCTCAGGTAATCCACCTGCCTTGGCCTCCCAAAGTGCTGAGCCGCTGCGCCCAACCAGGAGGGCAGTTCTTACTGAAGGAAATTTGAGTTATGGTCTGGACAGATACCCCCAAAGCTAGTCAATATCTGATAAGTATCTGAATGGATGAAGGATATTTGGGTGGGTGTGTTTACACAAATACATGGAAATATGTGAATATTGTCATACATCACTTAAGAACAGGGATGCAAGGGATACAATCTGAGAATGGATTGTTAGGTGATTTTGTCATTGTGCGAACATCATAGAACATATATACTTACACCAACCTAAATGGTAATAGCCTACTACACACTTAGGATATGTGGTATAGCTTATTGCTCCTAGGCTGCAAATCTGTAGAGCATGTTACTGTATTGAATAATTCAGGCAAGTACAATGCAATGGTAAGTATTTGTTTATCTAAACATAGAAAAGGTACAGTAGAAATGTGGTATAAAAGACAAGAAGTGGTACACCTGTAGAGGGCACTTACAAATGGAGCTTGCAGGACTAGAAGTTGCTCTGGGTGAGTCAGTGAATGGTGAGTGAATGTGAAGGCCTAGGACATTACTGTACACCACTGTAGACTATGAACACTGTAGATTTAGGCTATACTTAATTTCTTTTCTTTTTTTTTGAGATGGGAGTCTCGCTCTGTTGCCCTGGCTTGAGTGCAATGGCACAATCTCAGCTCACTGCAACCTCCACCTCCTGGGTTCAAGTGATTCTTGTGCCTCAGCCTCCCAAGTAGCTGGGATTACAGGTGATTGCCACCACGCCCAGCTAATTTTTTGTATTTTTAGTAAAGACAGGATTTCACCATGTTGGTCAGGCTGGTCTTGAACTCCTGACCTCAAGTGATCCACCCACCTCTGCCTCCCAAAATTCTGGGATTACAGGCGTGAGCCACCATGCCTGGCCAATTTCTTGAAAAATGTTTTCTTCAATAATAAATTAACTTTAGCTTACTGTGACTTTTAAATATTATAAATTTTTAAGTTTTAAAAACATTTTGACTGTTTCATAACACTTAGCCTAAAACACAAACACATTATACAGATGTACAAAAATATTTTCTTTCTTCTTATCCTTATTTTACACATTTTTTCTGTTTTCAAGTAATGAGCTATAGAAATGATCCCTGAAAGTATAGTCTTCTCTATTTTCATTTCCTATTTTAAAATTAAAAAATTCATTTTGTACTTTTTAAACTTTGTTGTTAAGAACACACACACACACACACACACACACACACACACACACACACACAACTAGCATAGGCCTGCATAGAGTCAGGACCATTAAGAAGTCACTAGGTGACAGGAATTTTTCAGCTTCATTATTATATTATAGCACCACCAAACTGTCATTTACTAGTATGCTGTTTTGAAGTACATGACTGATACACACACACACGTTACATACATAAATAAAGATTATATATAAAATGTAAAATTCAAAAGCATGTGTAGAACGATTATTAAAATGATAATATGTGAAAGCTTCATGAAGGTGAAGACCTTACTGTCTTCTTCTTTACTTCTTGGGATGTGCCTAGAATCTGGAAGGGTCCCTGGCTCATAGTAGGTGTTTGGCTATTATTTTTTGACTTTATGAATATTCATAAATTATGATAAAATAAAGTAATACTAAGTATCATTAAACGTGGGGCAATGAACCTGTGAGCTTCCTGATAAGATGCAGTTTGAAGTATACAGCACTACCTATAAAATATTCTTGCCAAAATAGTTGAACATGAATCTAATCAAGGTTTTAGAACTAAGCTCCAGTTTACAGAAAATGGAGAAACATACAAGTTAAATGATACTTCAAAGAAGCAAACAGATAAATCCAGAATATGGGACATTTTACAGAATAATTGACCTGGTCTCTGCAACAAGCGAGTGGCATGGGGGATAAAAATGAGAAGGAGATTTAGGAGACATAACAACTAAATTCAAACACACTATAAAAAGAGTTTTTGGAAACAATTTTGGAAATTTATTCATAAACTCTTGTTATATGACACTAAAAATTATTGCTAATTTTGTTAAGTATGATAATGGCCTCATGGCCATATAAGTAAATGTCCATTTTTTGTTTAGAGATTCATAACGAAGCAAGAGGTAGGCTCCCATGGCATTGGGAAGCTCCGCCCATGTGGCTTTTCAGGGTAAAGCTTCCCCCCAACCCCTCCCAGCTGCTTTCCCAGGCTGGTGTTGAGTGTCTGTGGCTTTTCCAGGCACATGGAGCAAGCTGTTGGTGGATCTACCATTCTGGGGTCTGAAGGGTGGTGGCCCTCTTCTCACAGCTCTGCCACCCAGTGCCCCAGTGGGGACTCCGTTTGGGGCCTCCAACCTCACCTTTACTTTCCACACTACCCCAGCAGAAGTTTTCTATGAGGACTCCACAGCAGCAAACTTCTCCTGCAGCAAACTTCTGCCTGGACATCCAGGCATTTCCATACATCCTCTGAAATCTAGACAGAGGTTCCCAAACCTCAATTCTTGACTTCTGTGCACCCACAGGTTCAACACCACATGTAAGCCACCAAGGCTTGGGTCTTGCACCCTCTGAGGCAATGGCCTGAGCTGTATGTGCAGCCTGAGCTGTACATTGGCCCCTTATAGCCACAGCTGGAGCTGAGGCAGCTGGGTCACAGGACACCATGTCTTGAGGCTGCACAGAGCAGGGAGGCCCTGGCCTGCTCACAAAACCATTTTTCCCTCCTAGGCCTCCAGGCCTGTGATGGGAGGGGCTGCTGTGAAGGTCTCTGACATGCTCTGGAGAGACATTTTCCTCATTGTCTTGGTGTTAACATTTGGCTCCTCATTACTTATGCAAATTTCTGAAGCCAGTTTAAATTTCTCTCCAGAAATGGGTTTTTCTTTTTTTATCACATCATCAGGCTGCAGATTCTCCAAACTTTTATGCTCTGCTTCCTCTTGAACCCTTTGCCACTTAGAAATTTCTTCTGCCAGATACCTTAAATCATCTCTCTCAAGTTCAAAGTTCCACAGATCTCTGGAGCAGGGGCAAAGTGCCACTAGTCTCTTTGCATTGCAAGAGTGACCCTTACTCCAGTTCCCAACAAGTTCCTCATTTACATCTGAGACCACCTCAGTCTGGACTTTATTGTCCATATCACTATCAGCACTTTGGTCAAGCCATTCACAAGTCTCTAGGAAGTTCCAAACTTTCCCACATCTTCCTGCCTTCTTCTGAGCCCTCCAATTCTCTAGGAAGTTCCAAACATTTCCACATTTTCTGTCTTATTCTGAGCCCTCCAAACTGCTCCAACCTCTGCTGTTACCCAGTTCCAAAGTCGCTTCCACTTTTTTTTGTATCTTTACAGCAGCACCCCAGTACCCAGTACCAATTTACTGTTATTAGTCTGTTCTCATGCTGCTAATAAAGACATCCCAAGACTGGATAATTTATAAATTTATAAAGAAAAGAGGCTTAATTGACTCACAGTTCAGCATGACTGGGGGAGGCCTCAAGAAACTTATAATCATGGCAGAAGGGGAAGCAAACACGTCCTCCTTCACATGGTGGCAGCAAGGACAAGTGCTGAGCAAAAGGGGGAAAAGCCCCTTATAAAACCATCAGATCTCATGAGAACTCACTCACTACCGTGAGAACAGCATGAGAGTAACCGCACCAATTACATTACCTCCCACCAGGTCCCTTCCATGACACATTCGGATTATGGGAACTATACATAATGAAGCCTGGTGAAGTAAAACGATATGTTGTCTATGATTTGGTATAAAGTACTTTAGCATAGGAAAACAAAAAGAAAAAGGAACAGATGATACAATAGCAAAATCTTGATAATTTTGGGGTATGAATGAGGTGTATATGGGGATTCATTTTCTACTCTCTTGACTTTTGTGTGTGTTTGAAATTTTTCGTAAAAATGGGAAGAGAATAGCTTTTTCTAAACTGCTGAGTCTTAAGTATGTTTGCACATTATAATGTCCACATTTAAATGGAGAAACACTTCCTGGACAAGGTGAAATGTGGAAAGTGCCTTGATTTGGGAGTCAGATGAACGTGGTTTGAATCCTAGCTGCATTCCAAGGACTTGAGGAGGGAGGGAGCATGCCTGTAGCAAAGGCAGCAAGGGCAGAGGAATGGCTGGTTTGTAACACGTGTGTGTGTGTGTGTGTGTGTGTGTGTGTGAATATATATATATAGGATTCCTAGGAGAGGACTAAGTTTTGAGGAGTGAAAGACATGGTGATTTGTTTTGAGCCACGTTGAGTTTGAGTTTAAGGTCTTTGAGACATACAAGAAGTGATGTCAACAATGCGGTTCATGTCAAAGTCTGGAGTACAGATGAGAGAACAGTGTAAGTCTACTAGTTTCATAGAAAAAGGCAGTTTACCTTTAGATGTTTCCATGTAATTGTGTTGTTGCTACAGCACATGCAAGCATTTCATAGATATAATACCTATGAGAAGCAAGGACTCATATAAAGCAATATAAAGCTGTGTTTTATTTGTTTCACAAATGAGCAAGTTCATTTTTATAGGAAAGCAGTTACCTTTCTCCTGCTTTTTATCCTTTACTGCAGACGTGGGGGATTTCTGGCAGTAGCTGAGACCCTTTTGAGCCAAGTCTGCCTTTATTTTTTCCTGTTATTACAGTTTATTTTTCGTGATGTGAATCTGCCGGTTACTAGTTAGATAGACTTTCCGTTGAAGGAGGTTGCTCTGAATTGCAATCTAGCAACACCTAACCAGGAATGCCCCGTTTGCCCCATTAGAGAAAGCCACTAAGAGAACTGTTGCAATTATCTAAGAGTCAGATCCCAAGTTGTTTTAGGTATAAAGCAGAATGAGGTAAGCTAGAGTGGGAGGTAGAGAGTAGTGGTGGTAATGAGGATGTAACTTCTCATCCCATTTTTAAGAAAGTTTGTAAAATGTTGCTTATGAAAATGACTTGGTCTCATAAAGGGGTATAACTGCTTCAGAGTCTTTCAGAAACTCAGATGTATCCTGTGGCTAATTGTCCATTTTTGGCTTAGTTTTGCTTAGCCTCCCAGAGAACCATTTTAATAACACTGTATTTTTAACTGGGAAAAAATGATTTGATGGTGCATTAATTGCTCCTTTGAAGACGCTTAGATTTCACCACTGTTCCCTTGCTACACCTACCTATTCACTTCTAGCTTTTCCTAATGTTTTCTTAGTTTTGCAGAGCAGTATATGATAGACAATACAAATTATCAAAACACTACCTCCGATTTATCTAATTGTTTCTCCTGAAGCATTTGGCATGATTTCACATGTACAATTTCATCAGAATTTATATGACATTTCTGTCAAAGAGTTAGGGAATGACAGGTGCTACTATTCCCATTTTTTGTTAGGAACAAGAGTGACCCACAGAGTTAGTAAATATCAGAACCAGGGCTAGAATATAGGTGTTTTTATTTCTATCCAAACATATGAAAAAGAAAGAAAGACAGATCAAAGGACAAGGAAGGGTGTAGAAGAAAGACCAGCAAAGAAAAAGTAAAATGAGTTTGTTTACTTATTCCTTCAAGAAACTAAAAAAAATCATCTTCAGTGTTCCCATTCCTGAGACTACATGATGAATGATGAATGGTTACATGCCAGGAGCCAAAGCTCTAGTGGGAGAGGCATTCCCATAAATATTCCAGTATACACATTTTCTTTCCATGCTGCCATAATTGTGCACATGAATGTCTTGGCTGATGCTCTCAAGAGCATCAACAATGTCGAAGAGAGACAAACCCCAGGTTCTTATTAGGCTGTGCTCCAGAGTCATTATCCAGTTTCTAACTGTGATGAAACATGATTACATTGGCAAATTTGAAATCATTGATGATTTCAAATTGGGAAATTGTTGTGAACCTCACAGTCTGGTTAAACAAGTGTGGAGTGATCAGCCCCAGATTTGATGTGCAACCTAAAGACCTAGAAAGATGGCAGAATAATATGCTCCTGTCTCATCAATTTGGTTTTATTGTGCTGACCACCTCAGCTGGCATCACAGACCTTGAAGAAGCAAGACAAAAACACACAGGAGGGAAAATTCTGGGATTCTTTTTCTAGGGATGTAATACATGCTTATAAGAAAAATGCCTCAATGGACCAAAAAAAAATTGCAGTATAATGGAAGAATTAAAGAAGTGCCATGGGAGAAATAGTGAGCAAAATGAATTATAACATTAAAATTTTTTTTTTTTTGAGACGGAGTTTTTGCTCTTGTTGCCCAGGTTGGAGTGCAATGGGCTCACTGCAACCTCCACTTCCCGAATTCAAGCGATTCTCCTGCCTCAGCCTCCTGAGTAGCTGGGATTGCAGGCATGCGCCACCACGCCTGGCTAATTTTGTATTTTTAGTAGAGACAGGGTTTCACCATGTTGGCCAGGCTGGTCTTGAACTCTGACCTTAGGTGATCCGCCCACCTCGGCCTCCCAAAGTGCTGGGATTACAGGCATGAGCCACCGCGCCCGGCCTACATAAAATATTTTTTGCTGATGGTCTCACTTTCTCAATTCCAAATATCTAAGATCTTCTCATTTGTTTGTCTTGTAGTGGATACCATGTATTATCTGATGTTACTATTTTGTATTCAGGCACCACTGTCTCTTAATACTATTTTGCCCACATTTTGGTATAAGATTTCTTGATTTTTCTCTAAGGAACCTTTGAGATCCTCTCTTAGCCACATTTTGCCAGTGAAGTCATTTTAAACTTCCGAGTTTTCAATTTCATGCTCTTATAATTATGGGATGTAGAGCAGGATAGGACTACAGGAGATTGTCCAACCCTACCCCTTGGACTCTATCACTATGGCAAGCCTTGATGAAGCACTATGTTGTACTCATGGACTTCCAAAACTGTCAGCTTTCCACATTATAACCTAGCCAATCAATGAATAACTGACAGGCCAAATACTCTTACACTTGCCTAGTTAAAAAATATATATTTCAGAAGACCTTGTTATAGGGTTAAAAAGTAGAATTGGTTGGATTTGAGTGAGGAAAAGGCATAGTAACTAATGTGACTTATTTAATAAAATATAATTAATCCCCTCCACCTAATGCATCATGCTACTTCGTGTGTGTGTGTGTGTGTTCATGGGTGAATTGTCAAATAACAAATCACTGCTACTTCCTTACATTTGAGGTATGATGGCTCACCTATTCATGTGGTCCATTTGAAGAGGGAAGTTCACCTAATACACATCTATTCAAAAAGCATTTATTGAGTACTTAGAATATTTAAGGCACCTTTTGATACGTGGGGCATACATATAGAGGTACCCAGCTCCCAGGGTGGTGGCACCATTTAAATGAATTAATAAGATAATGTGTTTATGTGAAGGCCATTTTATAAATTATGAAGTGCAAGCAAAAATTCTACTATTGTTACAAAAATAAAATCCATAAACCTTTTCCTATTGCCTGTTTGGCATAGAAGTGAAATCGTTTCAAATTTGCCCCTTTACAAGCCCCGGGCACGTGAGAATGCACTAAATCTGGCTTGGACTTGGTTCACTGTCTTAGATCTCAGAAACTGTGGGGACTATGATTGTGACAGTACCATTCATCTTGTCTTCTGTAAACTCACAGTTATAACTTTTCTCCAATTTGGGTATAAGAGGAAGACGAGACTAGTTTTGCCTTTTGAATCACGCAGCCATCAAGTAACTTGGATTTTCATCCTCACTGATTTCCTTTGCAAAATGCCCTTGAATGTCAGGTGTGGGCAGAGAAACCACGGTAGGACTCTCTCCTCTTGCAAAGCAAAGTGGAGTGTTACTGTCATAACAAATGCATCTTTTCTTTTCCTCTAGTTTTCATAAATGCCCAGGTGTATAAGCAAATGTCCTCGGACTCTCTGTAGCTTGCTCAAGGTTGTAATAATTTTTATAGTTTTTATTTTAAGGTCTCTTTTATTTTTCTCCTAAATCCTGTTATGTGGCCTGCCCAGGAAAGATGCTTATTTTCAAAATATAGGTACAGAAAAAGTAAGGCTCCATATGTGGAAATCAGTGACAACTCAACCTTTTTGGGCTTTGTTTTCAATGTAGGAATTGTACACCTTGGTTATGGTCTGTTAGTTGTTCTAAAATTTTTGCTACAAATTAGTAATGACCTTAGTTGTGCTTGGCATTGGAAACAGCAGAGAGTAATGCACATTTTATCCTACAGAGTAGTTCCAGCTGGTGCTGAATGGAGCAACCTGACTTCTAAACAGTGTTTATTGCAAGGGTAATCTTACATCATTGCTCTATTGTCCAAGGTTAATTGTCAATTTGCTTTTAAATGTTATGCAAAAGTATTGGCTTAGCTGTAGAAAACTTCATCTTGGGAAATTTGACCCTCCTGGAGATGAATAATTAATGTCCTATGAAATCACATGCCTGAAAGAGAATTCTAAAGTTCACCATGACCATCCTTTTTTCTCCTAAGTGTATTCTATTTTTAAGAATTCCTGGAAACAACTCTATGTTAAAAAAGAAGCAAAGATTTAAAAGCAAACATGCTGAGAAAGTATTTACAGAAAACATTATAGACAAAAGATGGCTACTTTTGTTATATAAAGAGCTTTACATAAAGTTATAAGAAAACCATTAAGAATACATTAGATAAATGGAGTAAAGATATGCACAAAATTTTACAAAAGAGAGAGATCAACTAATAAAACTGGAAAATGGGTCAGTCTCACAAGTGTCATAAGCATATCATAACTAACAGGTACTTTTTTGTTTTTTTGCTGATCAAGTTAGCACAGACTTGAGTTTATAATACTGTTGAGAATATGGTGAAATAGGCACTTGTTCTATGTCACTTGTGGATGCATAAATTCTTAAGATTTTTTTGCAAGGTAAGTTGGAAAACTGTATCAAGATTCTTAAAAATACTCTTAGCCTATTTTCAGTAATTCCACCTCTAGAAATCTGTTATAAAGGCATATTGTTACTTAAAACATATAATGCATAAATATGTTCAAATATAATAGCAAAAAATTGGAACCACAATTAACATGTTCAACAGTGAGAAATGGGTAAATAAACTATGGTCTATTTGGTATATCATTGAGTAATATTGTAATGTTAAATTGCAAAAGCATTCACAGAAAGACAAATATCTATCTGAGGTACCTAGAGTAATGAAATATACAGAGAAGGAAAATAGAATGATGGTTGCCAGGCACTGGGGGAGCCAGTAATGGTCAGTTATTATTTAATTGGTAGAGAGTTTTAGTTTGGGATGATGAAAAAGTTCTGGAGATGGTTAGTAGTGATGGTTGCACAACAAAGTGAATGTACCTAATGTCACTGAATTGCACATTTAAAAAAGCTAGAATGTTATATATATTTTATCACAATAAAAAAAGCAAGATCTTTGTAACAGCATGAGTAATGTTTGTTGTATATTGTATGATTTTATTTTTAAAAAGCAGCAGCATACGTGCTCTGTGAAAGACACTGTCAAGAGAATGAGAAGATAAGTCACAGACTGGGAAAAATATATGCAAAAAACTATTGGATATGACTGTTATCTAAAATGTACAAAGAGCTTTTACTACTCAAGAATAAGAAACAACCTGATTAGAAAATAGGCAAAAGGTGGCCGGGCACGGTGGTTCACACCTGTAATCCCAACACTTTGGGAGGTTGAGGCGGGTGGATCACCTGAGGTCAGGAGTTGGAGACCAGCCTGGCCAACATGGTGAAACCCTGACTCTACTAAAGATACAAAAATTAGCCGGGTGTGGTGGTGGGTGCCTGTAATCCCAGCTACGCGGGAGGCTGAGGCAGGAGAATCGCTTGGACCCTGGAGGCAGAGTTGCGGAGAGTGGAGCTCACACCACTGCATTCCAGTCTGGGCCACAGAGTGAGACCCAGTCTCAAAACAAAACAAAACAAAAAAATGGCAAAAGACCTGAATAGACACCTCACCAAAGAATATGTACATCATCTACCAGCATCTATCTATTATATATAAAATATATTATATATGTGTGTGTATACATATATATATATATATATATATATACACCCCCACACTGATGGGAAAATGCAATAGCTTGTAGCAAAAGAAAAAGAAGCAGAAGTAGTAAAAAAAAAATATGAATAATGATTGTATTAGGAAGTGGGACTATAAATGAGCTCTTCCCTTTCCAACTTTATTATTTTTTTCTAAATGTTCTCTAAAAAGCATGTATTAAATTTACAGTGATTATATAAACTTTTGATTTCAAAAGTAAATGAATAGGACTTCCAGTTGAATATGGCTGATTGAACACAAACATTTTACGTTTGCTCCCTCCTGGAATTCCAGTAAAACAATAATAAAGGCTTTAATAAAAGACCTGAGCTCTTCCAGACAAGAGAGGTACCAAAAGCAACAAAATCAGATGGGCTAACTTGGGATGGAGACTGACTTGGGCAAACTGTAGAAAGCAGGATTCTGACCTAGCAGTGAGAAAAAGCAAAAAATACGTTAATTTGTACCTGAAAGTTCCCCAAAAACGCCAGGATGAAAGGAGATCATTTGCTCTGAGAGAGCAGGTAAAGATGAGGCTTGAAAACAGGGGGACTGGTTGCAAATTTGTTTAAGAATCAGATCCTAATTCTAACCACAAGGAAACAATCAGACAAATACAAATTTAGAGACATTTTGCACATATTCACCCATTTAAATTGTATAATTGGTTTTTGGTATGTTCTTCATATGTGCAACCTACACCAGGCAAATTTAGAACATATTCATCACAGGCTTTAAGCTCCTAAAAAATGTCATTGTCATGTGAATAAAAAAAGGTGGAGAAACAGTTCAGATGAAAGGAAATGAGATTAACAAGGCCTAATGACTAAATGCAATGCATGATCTTTGACTGGGTCCCGGATTAAAAAAGAAACAGCTAGAAAGGGCACTATTTGGGCAACTGGGGAAATGTGATTATGGTGCGTACATTAAATAATACTGATTTCTTGGGTTTGATATTTATATTATGGTTTTGTGTGAAGATTGTCCTTGTTTTAGAAGATACTTGCTGAAATATTTAGAGAAGTGACAAACTTATTCTGAAGTGGTTCAGCAAAACAATCTATATATTTCCCTTTCTCAAGAATCTACTGTAGATTGTGTGCCCAAAAGGGGAGGGGAGTAAAGCAAGAAAGAGGAAGACATGGAATCTGGGAATCAGGGGATCCAACGGGAGTGAGAGGGAAGGGAACCCCAAGATGATGGTGACGGGAGGTCCTGAGGTGACAGATGTACAGCAGGCCCAGAAAGTAATCAGCCCAGTCCAGAGGCTCTCAGGAAGATTACTTCAAGGAGAAAAATATTAGTAAAATAGATTACACATTTGAATGTATGGAGAGAAGGTTTACATAAGAGAGGAGTTTATAGTTGAATTCGTGATACATACCTTAAAATCCAAGCAAACGAAAAGCAAAACACATTAACTCCAGGCAGAACATAAAGTTATGGAGGAAAGGAAAAGCAACAGTGTACCACATGGCTTAGTACTCAATAGTCTTTCCATAGTCATAAGATATGGAATATTTATCTATGCAAAATTACAAGGTATTTTTATTAGAAAGATGGTGGAAGAAGAAATCTCTCTGTGTGTGTGTGTGTGTGTGTGTGTGTGTGTGTGTATAATAGAGCGCTGCAAAACGAGAGCCTCAATATTATACCTACAAAAGAATAATCACAATAGCAATATAAACATGATATTTAGTAATAAGGAGGTAAATTCCACAAACATTGGAAAAAAGTGTTAAGAGAAAATTTGTAGTGAATGGAAAATGGAAGTGGGAAAGAGGGCTCCTGTTTGTTGAAATAAACCTTGTAAAACTGCATGACTTATTTATGCATATTATGCATATGCATATTTAACTTTGAAAAAAAAGTTGAAAACAAAAGAGCATGTGTTATGCAGTATGGCTTCATGGAAAGAGCCCTGGTTTAGGGACAGGTGATCTGAGGTCTAATCTTGATTCTACCAAAGCTTTGATATCTATGTGACCCTGAGCAAGTCATTTGCATTCTTGGAAGTATATGTCCTTATTTGATAAAGTGGACTTAACAATGTTTAAGGACCTTTCCAGCTCCAAATTAAATAATATGATAAAGTACTTATCGAACATAAATATTTGATTGAAGAATTAAATATTTTACTAATGATAATTTGTTTCTATCAGGCTTACATTTAATGCATCTATATTTTAAAAACTGTTTTTATTAAGATTTATTTTAATATGTTGGTACAAATATCTTCAAATGAAGTAGATTGCTATGGACTGAATTGTGCCCGCCCCCCAGCGTGCTGTCCCCACAATGTGATGATATTTGAAGATGGGGCTTTTGAGAGGTAGTTAGGTGTAGATGAGGTCACAGTGGTAGAGCCCCCGTCATGGGATTAGTATCCTTACAAGAAGAGAGATCAAAGCTTACTCTCCCCACATACACGCAACGAAGAGGTTATGTGAGCACACAGCAAGATGGTGGTTGCCTCTTTTCAGAGGCCAGGCGTGGTGGCTCCAGCCTGTAATCCCAGCACTTTGGGAGGCTGAGGCGGGTGGATCACCTGAGGTCAGGAATTTGAGACCAGCCTGACCAACGTGGCGAACCCTCGTTTCTACTAAAAATACAAAAATTAGCTGGGCATGGTGGCAGGTGCCTGTAATCACAGCTGCTTGGGAGGCTGAGGCATGAGAATCACTTGAACCTGGGAGGCGGAGGTTGCAGTGAGCAAATATCATGCCACTGCACTCCAGCCTGGGTGACAGAGCGAGACTCCATCTCAGAAAAAAAAAAAAAAAAATTATTGAATCTTAAAGAAACATTTTTAAAAAATCATTTTGTAACTTAAAAGTCATCCAATTTTTTAAAAGGTGAGAACATAAGTGTATTCAATGTGCTTTCCTCATAGAATCTTGACCCATTTACAATGTTTCTATTAAACAATTCTAAATATAATTTTTGAGGAATCAATTCAAATACTTTCCTTTGAGGATTTTTCTACATGATACTAATAAAGGTGTGTTTTTTTTGTTTGTTTTTAAGAACAATAAGCAGACCTTTATTAAGCTGAGAAATAAAAATGAATGTCATTGGATTACTTAGATTTTGCTGTATTTTTAGTCATTGTACAACATTTTTCATTTTTTTCCTGGTCAAGGTGTTGTGTTTTATAGGATTTTAAGAAAATAAAACATTCTTAAAATGAAGGCCATAAATCAGTAAGTGGAGGCAGAACTCACTTATATAATAGCAGTAGGTTTGAAAGAAGTCTGAAATTATACATATGAATAAAAATGCAGAGTTGGAAGTACTCCTGTAAATACAAAACACTTAGAAAGAAGGAAGTGGGAAGAGAACGACTGCGTAAACACTTTCATGGATTATTTATGGGTATGATTGCTTTAAAGTGTGTATTGGCCATAACTTAAGAATTTAACTCTCCAATCTAAGACATTTGCTGAACTGAAAATCAGATGACAGTAGGCCTAGACGGTAGGTAGACTGAACTACCCTAGAGGGCATGCAGCTAGGACCCTGGGGACCTCAGGGGTAAGGTATATGCTCTGTACAATGTCAGTCTTGGTTTGTTGGGGCCATCTGACTCTGGGTTTAGCAAAATAAAAACAAAATGGTGAATTTTAACATTTCCTTTTGAGTTGGGAAACCAAACCAAAAAACCACTTGACCCTCACAGTTGCTATTTGCCTCAGGATAATGTGATCCTGAGCCTGTTTCTCCACGGCTTTGAGATCACATTCATTTTCTTGATATTTCACAACAAGTTTTAAAAAGTGATAGGAACAGTTTGAAATGACAAAGATGAAACATCAGCAGGGGAAGAGCAGCCAGAATGGCTCCTGTAGGAAAACGCTCGACTGCACATACAGAAAAAGCACACTTAAGACAAAAGGTACTCATATGGGGCTTATGAGAAAACCTCCAGCTGTGATTTGGATTTCTGGACTCATGTCAGAGGAGCCTTAGGAATATGAAGAACATGGGAATTGTTTTAGTAAGACTTGCCTCTTTGTTAAGGCTTTCATAGTCAAGGGGCGGGGGTGAAAGGAGACCTCATAAAAGACCATAAATTACCAGACTCTGTGAACATTCAGCTCTACAAATACACTTAGTACCTAGTTTTGAATTATGAAGTCCTAAAAAATGCTTTTGGGGATGACAGTGGGGGTGGGAGTAGAGTAAACATTTTTTATTGAAGAATAACATATATACAGGGAATTGCACCAATAGTGAGACAGTTTGATGAATTTTTACAAAGTGAACATATCCCACTAATGACTACCTAGATCAAAATATAATTAACACATTACCGGCACCCTACAAGCCACCTTTTTGTTCCCTTCCAGTCATTACTCACCCTTACAAAGGGCAGACACTATTTTGACTTCTGTCAAAATAGGTTAACTTTTGATGGTTTTGTTCTTTATAGAAATGCAATCATACAGTAGGCACTCTATTGTAATCATCCTTATGTCTGTGGAATTCATCAAGTTTCTTTGCATGTATAACTGTAGTTTGTCCTTCTTCTTTACTATATTTTATTAGTCCATTGAATAGAGTGCAATTTATTTATCTTTTCTACTATTAAAGAACATCTAAGTTGTTTCCAGTTTTTGGCTATTGTGAGTAATTCTGCTATTAACTTCCTTGTACATGTCTTTTGGTGCACACATATCAATGAATTGCAAGAGTTAAACTGATGGAAAATAGGGTATTTGAATGCTCTGCTGTAGTACATACTGCCAAACAGTTTTCCAAAATGGTTGTACCCATTTACACTCCTACTAGCAATATGTAAAAGTTCTTGCATTGTTCCATATCTTCTCCAGTATTCGGTATTGTTAGTTTTTTAAAAACCAACCATTCTAGTGAGTGTGCAGTGGTATCTCATAGAGGTTTTATTTCACATTTCTCTGATGAGTAATGATATTAAGTACCTTTTTATATGCTTATTTTATTTTATTTTTTAGAGACAGAGTCTCACTCTGTCACCCAGGCTGGAGTGCAGTAGTGTGATCATAGCTTACTGCAGCTTCAACCTCCAGGCTCAAGGAATCCTCCAGCCTCAGCCCCCTGAGTAACTGGGACTACAGGCACATACCACCATGACTGGTTGATTAAAACAAATTTTTTTGGCTGGCACGGTGGCTCACACCTGTAATCCCAGCACTTTGGGAGGCTGAGGCAGGCAGATCACCTGAGGTCAGGAGTTTGAGACCAGCCTGGCGAACATGAAGAAACCCCGTCTCTACTAAAAATATAAAAATTAACTGGGTGTGGTGGCACATGCCTGTAATCCCAGCTACTCGGGAGGCTGAGGCAAGAGAATTGCTTGAACCCGGGAGATGGAGGTTGCAGTGAGGTGAGATTGTACCACTGCATTCCAGCCTGGGAGACACAGCGAGATTCCGTTCAAAAAAAAAAATTTTTTTTTTTGTAGAGATGGGGGTCTCCCTATGTTGCCCAGGCTTGTCTCAAAACTCATCAAACTATCCTTTCTCCTTGGCTTCTCAAAGTGTTGGGATTATAGGCGTGAACCACCATGCCTGGCCTTCATATGCTTATTGGTCATTTGGATAGCCTCTTTTATGAAGCGCTTGTACAAATCTTTTGGCTATGTTTTTGATTTTGTCTTGTTCTTATTTATGGGAGTGGCTATGAGTTCCTTGTCAGATATATGTATCATAAATACAGTCTTGTGTTGCCTAACGATAGGGATACATTCTGAGAAATGTCTCTGTTAGGAAATTTCATCGTTGTGTGAACATCACTGAGTGCATATACGTATGTCAACCTAGATGGTGTAGCCTACCACACACCTAGGCTATACAGTATAGCCTATTCTCCTAGGCTACAATCCTATACAGCATGTTACACTACTGAATACTTCAGGCAATTGTAACACAGTGGCAAGTATTTATGGACCTAAACATAGCAACATAGAAAAAGTACAGTGAAAATATGGTCTTATCGTCTAATGGAACCACAGTTGTATACGTGGCCTGTTATTGACCAAAACGTCATTATGTGATGCATGACTGTGTATGCTTCCATTCTGTGGCTTGTGACTTTTCACTCTTCTGATGGTTCTTTTGATAAACAGAAGTTTTAAATTTTAACAAAATCTGACTCATCTTAAACTTAAACTGCTTTTTGTCCAGTTTAAGAAATCTTTTGGCAGGGCGTGGTGGCTCACGCCTGTAATCCCAGCACTTTGGGAGGCCAAGGCAGGCGGATCACGAGGTCAGGAGATCGAGACCATCCTGGCTAACATGGTGAAACCCCATGTCTACTAAAAATACAAAAAATTTGCTGGACGTGGTGGTGGGCGCCTGTAGTCCCAGCCACTCAGGAGGCTAAGGCAGGAGAATGGCGTGAACCTGGGAGGCAGAGCTTGCAGTGAGCCGAGATAGCGCCACTGCACTCCAGCCTGGGCGACAGAGCGAGACTCCGTCTCAAAAAAAAGAGAAACCTTTGCCTATCCATGGACATGAGATTTCTTTGCAATGTTATCTTCTTGACTTAGAAGCTCTATTGTTAGAATTTCTTGTTTCAGCTCCAACATGTAAGGAGCTTGGAAGTTATTATTCCTGTCCTTACAACAAGGATGAAAATTGAACAAACTGAAAATCAATTACTTTTCTTATTTTTTCTGTCAGAGAATTGAGGTCACAGGACAAACCAGCACCCCAAAATCTGGAGTGACAGGTTAATACAGAAAATCATAGCTGGGATCAGCTTGCTGAAATTAAAAACTGCTGGAGTCATTCAACCAGTAAGAATGCATAAGTAGTAACTTTGATTAATTGTTGTAGGCTGAGTCTGAACTAGCTTGGAAGTGAGAAACTTCTGAGAATTGCACTCTTAGGAAGTCTCCTTTTATGAGTTTTACCTCCAGGAATTCCACCAGATTCTTACAGTAAAAAGCCAAGCAAATTCTTCATGTTTCTGGCAGGCAGAAGGGAAAAGCAACCATGCTGAAATACACCCAGAGTGTTCCCCATAACAGAGGCCTACTCAGCAACAGAAAAGACTACCAGAGCCTTATCTGACGTGAGGGAAGGGAAATTCTCCACCTGCAGCCTCCTCTAGTCTTTCTGTGTCACCTAAGGGGAAGAAAAGAGATTACAGCCTGGGGACACAGGCTCCTTGAAAGACTTAATCATAGGGCTATAGAGCACTTCCTCTCCACTCTTCTGGTTGGAGACCTCAATACCTCTCCTTCAGTAACTGATCGTTCACATAGGCAAAAAAATCAGTAAGAATATAGTTGAGCTGAACAGTGTCATCAGTCAATTTGATCTAATATTGACATTTCTATAGTACTTCATTTAACAACAGCAAAATACACATTCTTCTCAAGCTAACATGGAATATTTGCCAAGACAAACCATATTCTGGACCTTAAATCATACTTGAATAAACTTAAAATAATAGAAATGATACAAAGTATATTACATATTATTTGTATATTATATATAAATATATATATACACAAAGTATATTATATATAATATATAATATACTATATATAATATATAATATATGATATATAATATATTATACTATATATAATATATAATATACTTTGTGTATATATATAATATATATAATATATAATATATTATATATATTATAATATATAATATAATATATATAATATACTATATAATATATTAATATATATCATTTATTATATATAATATATGATATATTATATATAATATATCATATATTATAATATTATATATAATATAATATATTATATATTATAATATATAATATAATATATATTATTATATTATATGTTACAATATTATAACATATAATATAACATATAATATTATCATACATAATATTATAACATATATTATTATATAATATTATAGTATATCATATAATAATATATAATATTATAACATATATTATATAATATTATAATATATATTATGATATAATATATTATAATATATAATATAATATATAATATTATATTATATATTATATATAATATTATATTTTATGTTATATTGTAATATATATAATCTTATATATTATATGTAATATTATATATAATATTCTATTATAATATTATATATTATATATAATATATATTATATTATATATTATATATAATATATATTATATATAATATAATATTGTAATATATATTATAATATATGATATATTATATAATATATAATATATGATATATTATATAATATATAATATATGATATATTATATAATATATAATATATAATATATCATATAATGTATTATATATAATATATAATATATCATATAATGTATTATATATAATATATAATATATAATATAATGTATTATATATAATATATAATATATAAACATATATATAATATATAATATATGATATATAAATATATATTATATTATATTTATATAATATATATAATATATAATGTATATATATATATCATATATAAATATAATATAATATATATTATATATAATAATATAATATAATATATATTATAATATATGATATATATTATAATATATAATATATATAATATATAATATATAATATTATAATATATAATATATATAATATTACATATAATATATAATATAATATTATATTATAATAATATTATATTTATAATATATAATATATATTATAAATATAATATAAAATATATAATATAATATAATATAATATAATAATATATAATATTATAAATATAATATAAATATAATCTTATAACATATAATATAATATATAATATTAAAATATAATATAACATATAATATTATAATATAATATTATATTATAATATTATAAATATAATATTATAATATAATATTATAAGATAATATTATATGTTATAATATTATAAGATAATATTATAATATAAGATATTTATAATATTAGAACGATAATATTATAATATATAATATTAGAACGATAATATTATAATATATATTATTAGAACGATAATATTATAATATATAATATTAGAACGATAATATTATAATATATAATATTAGAACGATAATATTATAATATATAATATTAGAACGATAATATTATAATATATAATATTAGAACGATAATATAATATATAATATTAGAACGAGAATAGTATAATATATAATATTAGAACGAGAATAGTATAATATATAATATTAGAACGAGAATAGTATAATATATAATATTAGAACGAGAATAGTATAATATATAATATTAGAACGAGAATAGTATAATATATAATATTAGAACGAGAATAGTATAATATATAATATTAGAACGAGAATAGTATAATATATAATATTAGAACGAGAATAGTATAATATATAATATTAGAACGAGAATAGTATAATATATATTAGAACGAGAATAGTATAATATATAATATTAGAACGAGAATAGTATAATATATAATATTAGAACGAGAATAGTATAATATATAATATTAGAACGAGAATAGTATAATATATATTAGAACGAGAATAGTATAATATATAATATTAGAACGAGAATAGTATAATATATAATATTAGAACGAGAATAGTATAATATATAATATTAGAACGAGAATAGTATAATATATAATATTAGAACGAGAATAGTATAATATATAATATTAGAACGAGAATAGTATAATATATATTAGAACGAGAATAGTATAATATATAATATTAGAACGAGAATAGTATAATATATAATATTAGAACGAGAATATAATATATAATATTAGAACGAGAATAGTATAATATATAATATTAGAACGAGAATAGTATAATATATAATATTAGAACGAGAATAGTATAATATATAATATTAGAACGATAATATAATTTGCATATAATATACAAAGTATATAATATATACTTAAATTAAACTTAAAAGAATAGAAATGATATAAAGTATGTAATTAGAAATGATACAAAGTGTATGATATGTAAAAGAATAGAAATGATACAAAGTATATCAGACCGTGATGGAATTAAGCCAGTAATCAATAACAAAAAAATTCCAAAATATTAAACAATGCTTTATAACGCAGAGGTCAAAGAAGAAGTCTTAAGAAATTAGAAATTCTATTATTTTATCTTTGTCATTTAGGTTTATAGTTCATCACAAATTGACTCTGTGTATGGTGTGAAGCAGGGATCAACTTTTGCTTTTTTTGTTTGTAGATATCTGTGAAGCATATGCAAGAGAAGGCAAGGCCAAGAGCTGAATGATTTGGTCATAAGGATACAATGTACTACTTCTATATTCAGACAGTTTATTACTTACATAGACAGGGAAAGGTTGAAAGCTCCTCCATGGTCCTTGTCCCACCCACCAAAAAAAAAAAAAATGGACAACACCAAAACAAAAGGGACCAGAGATTTATGGGATATCCCACTGAAAAAGAAGCCAATTCTAAACTGCAGCCAAGTGGGTTTATATTCTGCAGCTCTATTCTGAGGTGGAAGGGCGAAGCAGAAAGACTTGAACATCATCAGAATCCAGGAGGCAATGAGAACCTGTCTCACAACAGCTTCTCAGGGGAGATAGGGAAGTAATTAGAAGATAGAATTGGAGCAGACCCTCACAAGCCTCCCATGCTCTTATTCTCTGGGAGGGTCACAAAGTGTTCTTCCTTGACGAGCCAAGACACAGATTGGCTGTGGTTTAGTTCTTTTCCTGCACAGCCTAGGTAAATACATACGAGGTCATTTGGTTGCCCTGGGGTGGCCATTTCTCTATGATAACTAACTGATGCAGCATTTTATTTTTTATTTTTTGAGACGAGTTTTGCCCTGCCACCCAGGCTGGAGTGCAGTGGCATGATCATGGCTCACTGCAGAATCAACCCCCTGGGTTCAAGTGATCCTCCCACCTCAGCCTCCCAAGTAGCTGGGACTACAGGTGCATGCTACCACTCCTGTCTAATTTTTAATGTTTTTGTAGAGACAGGGTTTCCTCATGTTGCCCAGGCTGCTCTCAAACTCCTGGGCTCAAGCGATCTGTCTGCCTCAGCCTCCCAAAGTGCTGAGATTATAGGCATGAACAACTGCACCCAGCTGGATGCAGCAGCATTTTAATAAAAAAGACCAACCTTTGCCTCACTGAATTGAAGAGGCAATTCAGTTTTGACTTTTGATTCATAAATTTATTAAATAACAAATTTGAAAATCAAAGTTACAAGTACAACATCATTTGTCTTAGTCTGTTTTCTGTTGCTATAACTGAATACCTGAGACTGGGTAATTTATAAACAAAAGAAATTTATTTCTTACAATTCGGGAGGCTGGGAAGCCCAATTCCAAAGTGACATCTACCCAGCTTCTCATGGGGGCCTTGTGCTATGTCAGAACGTGGCAGAAGGCATTACAGGGAGACAGCCCAACTGCCTTTTATAACAGATCAATTCTCATGATGACCCATTAATCCATTAATTAATGAATTGATTAATCCATGCATAAGGGCAGAGCCCTCATGATGCAATCACCTCTCAAAGGCTCTACCTTTTAATACTGTTACATTTAGATGAAATTTCAACATGACTTAGGAAGAACAAACATTCAAATGATAGTACCATCTAAACATCTAAGAGCCATATCAGATGTTTGATATTTTTACAGATCAATGATTTACAATAGGGCAAAAAACATGGTCTTTGAGATGACATAGATCTCAGGTTTTAGCAAATCAAATAGCCAGATTTTATTACTGAGTAACCCTGTGATTATCTGTGAGAAGACATCGGCACCTTCATTTCTTTCTTTCTTTTTACTTCTTTCTTTTTTATTTTTATTTTTATTTATTTATTTATTTATTTATTTATTTTTAAAGAGATGGGGTTCTTGCTGTGTTGCCAAGGCTTGTCTTGAACTTCTGGCCTCAGGGGTTCCCTTGCCTTGGCCTCCCAAACTGCTGGGATTATGGACATGAGCCAGAACCTTCATTTCTTAGTCCATTTGGGCTGTTGTAACAAAATATCATACAACTAGGTGGCTTATGAACAACAGAAATTTATTTCTCACAGTTGTTGTTGTTGTTGTTGTTGTTTGTGAGACAGAGTCTCACTCTGTCGTCCAGGCTGGAGTGCAATGGCGTGATCTCGGCTCACTGAAACCTCTGCCTCTGGTTCAAGCGCTTCTCCCACCTCAGCCTCCTGAGTAGCTGGGATTACAGGCACCCACCATCATGCCCAGCTAAATTTTGAATTTTTGTAGAGATGGGGTTTCACCATGTTGGCCAGGCTGGTCTCGAACTCCTGACCTCAGGTGATCCGCCCACCTCGGCTTCCCAAAGTGCTGGGATTACAGGCGTAAGCCACCATGCCTGGCCTATTTCTCACAGTTTTATAGGCTAGGAAGTCTAAGGTCAAGATGCCAGTAAATTTGTATCTAATGAGGGCCAACTTCCTGGTTCATAGATGGCTGTCTTCTTGCTGTGCCTCACATAGCAGAAGGGGTGAGAGAGTGCTCTAGGTCATCTTTTATAAGGACACCAATTACATTCATAAAGTCTCCACCATCATGACCTAATCACCTCCCAAAGGCCCCACCTCCAAATACCAGCACACTGGGGATTAGGTTTCAACATATGAATTTTGGGAGAGACACAAATATCTAGTCTATAGCAATTCATTTTTCATCTATGAAATGGAAACAATACCTATCTTTTACAATTATTAAATGAGTTAATGTATGTAAGTAGTACTTGGCAAAGTACACTTTATATAATACATGTTCAGGAAATGTACAAAGGTGGTAAGTAACTGGGATACATTTTATTCGAGATCGATAACTCCTTAGGGTCCCCAGTTTTTATAAGCAGACGTAAAAAAGAAAACATGTACTTGTCAGGGAATATAACCCAAAACTCTCTGTTTCTAATATTTATCAAATGTCTGTTGGATAGAATTGTGTGTGTGTGTGTGTGTGTGTGTGTGTGTGTATTTTAGAGATGAAGTCTCACTATGTTGCCCAGGTTGGCCTTAAACTCCTGGGCTCAAGCGATCCTCCTGCTTCAGCCTCCCAAGTAGCTCAGACTACTTGAAGGAAGGAAGGAAGGTGTACAGCACCATGCCCAGCTTAATACCTATTTTTTTAAAACTAGATAGGCTGATTCTAAAGTTACTAGTTAAAATATAACATGTGAGTCTAGCTAAACTATGAAATATAGCACTAATAGGTAATAGAGTGGAGGAAAACTTGCCCTAACAGATATTTAAAACATATAAAGCTATGCTAATTAATGCCATTGATACTAGTGAAGGAACTTATCAGTGGAGCAAAGGAGAGTATCCAGAAATTGGTCCAAATATGTAAGTAGTGTATGAAAAAGGGAGCTTCAAAATAAATAGTAGGAAATATGGTTTATTTGATGAATCTATGAGTGAATGGCTTTAAGGCAACTGGCTGGTTATTTGGAAAAAATAACTCTGAATATGAATTTCACTCTTTGTAACAAAAGAAATTCTAAATGGATCCACTACTTAAAAATTAAGTCATAAAAGTACAGAAGAAAAGCATGGAAGTATTTTTTTTATGAGTTGGAATTGAGAATGCCTTTTAAAGCAATATCTCAAATTTAAAAGCCACAATGTAAAAAAATGTTAGATCGGTTTAACTACATATTAGTTTAAAATAGCTGCACTGTAAAATATATCATAAACAAAGTCAAAAGAAAATGGGTCAGTTGGGGGAAAACAGACTTAAAGACTGACGACGGCTACCTTCCTTCCTTTCTCTTTCCTTCCTTCCTTCCTTTCCTTCCTTTCTCCCTTTTCTTTCTCCCTTTCCTTCCTTCCTTCCTTTCTTTCTTTCTTTCTTTCTTTCTTTCTTTCTTTCTTTCTTTCTTTCTTTCTTTCTTTCTCTCCTTTCTTTTTCCTCTCTCTTTCTTTCTCTCTCCTTTCATTTCCTCTCTCTCTCTTTCTCCTTCCTTCCTTCCTCTCTCCCTCCCTTCCTCTTTCCTTTCTTTCCTCCCTTCCTTTCTTCCCTCCCTCCCTCCTTTCTTTCTTTCTTTCTTTCTTTCTTTCTTTCTTTCTTTCTTTCTTTCTTTCTTTCTTTCTTTCTTTTCCTTCCTTCCTTCCTTCCTTCCTTCCTTCCTTCCTTCCTTCCTTCCTTCTTTCTTTCTTCCTTCCTTCCTTTCTTTCTTTTCTGTCCCCCAAACTGGAGTGTACAGTGGCCCAATCTCGGATCACTGCAATCTCACTCTCTTGGACTTAATCGATCCTCCTTCCTCAGCTTCCCAAGTAGCTGGGACTACAGCACATGCTACCATGCCCAGCTAATTTTTGTATTTTTGGTAGAGATGGGGTTTCACTATGTTGCCCAGGCTGGCCTTGAACTCCTGAGCTCAAGCAGTCTGTCTGCCTTGGCTTACCAAAGTGCTGGGATTACAGGCATGAGCTACCGCACTCAGCTGGCTAATATTTTTAGTATATAAAAGTCCTTAAAATTAATACAGAAAATATCAACAAATCAATAGACCATATCTGTATGCATGCATATTAGAGGAAAGTAAATACAGATGAGTTTTTAAAATATGAAGCATAAATGAAACATTATTTCACTGAAACTAGCATTGACTAAAACAATAATAAAGCCTAATTTTGTACCTAATCTGTATTGTTCAGGATTCTGTAGAGAAAAAGAACCATAGAGAAACAAAACCATATATATTCATATATATATATGTAAAGCGATTATTATAAGGAATTGCTCACATGATTATAGAGGCTGAGAAGTCCTATAATCTGCCATCTGCAAGCTGGAGACCCAGAAACCTGGTGACGTGCTTCCTGTCCAAATCCAAAGGCCTGAGAATCAGGAGAACACATGATGTGAGTTCTAGTCTAGTTCTGATGGCCTGAGAACCAGGAGTGTAAGTCCTAGTCCAAGGACAGGAGAAGATCAATAGTTCTTAACCAAGTATTTGGTCACCTCATAACTCAATACAGTTGACACATAAAATTAACCATCACAAATATTCATTAATAAGAATAGGATAAGAAGGTCTAACATCCATTTAATTAGAGTTCCAAAAGGGAAGAATAGAGAGAATGGGAGAGATATTATTCAAAGAGATTCTGTGTAAAGATTTTTCAGAATTGATGAAGACATAAATCTTCAGATTCAGGAGATATAATGAATTCCAAGCAACATTTCCAGAAAGCAATTCACAATCGGTTATATCTTGGTGCAGCTGTATAACACTGAAGACTAAAAGAAGTTTACAACAGCAAGAAAAATGAAAAGCCAATTTACTTGCAAAGGGTATGATAATTACAGTGAGAGAATTCTCATCAGTGACATAGAAAATAAAAGGCAATGGAATGATATATTCAAAATTGTGAGAGAACATAACTGTTAATCTCAGCTCAGCTATCGTGAAATAAATATGCTTGCTGACTGATAAATACTGAGAATTTTTTTACCTTCAACAGATCCTCACTAAAGGTACTTCTAAAAGGATGTACTTCAGGAACAAGAAAGCTGTTCTCAAAAGAAAAGTGTGAGATGTGATAAGAAATTGTGAGCAAAGAAAAAAACTGAATAAAAATACTAGACAAGAATAATGTGTAACATGAGAAGAGAGGATCCTAACTCACATTTCAGGTTAATTATAGTTTTCAAGGTAACAGAATATGAAACTAGACTTCCTGGGCTTGAATCTCAGTCTCGTGAATTGATATCTTTGAAACCCTGGCAAATTTCTTAACTTCTGAGACCTTAAGTGACTTGTTATAAGTTAAGTGCATGGAACAGTCCTTAACAAATAGGCAATCAATAAACATTTTTTTTGAGATTATAAGGTTCCTGGAATTGTTTAGAGAAAAGTTGACATGTGAATTACCTTTAGACATGAACCAAGTACGAGAGTCAAAAATAGAAGCATAATTACTAAAAATACAGATATAGAGGTTATACTTTTCTCATCACAGTGAAAGAGAGGGAAAAGTCCCTAGTTAATCCAAAATCAGACGTAAAAGTAACGAAAAAAGCAGCTTATAAAAATAGAACATCTTGAAAATTCTTGAAACATATGGTGGTAGACATTTACTTAAGAAAAAGAGATATAAGAAAATATATGTGAATCTGCTCATTTGTGCAAAAGAAATATGGGAAGGATAAACTAGACATGAAAGAGGTTGGTGGGAAAGGAGTCCTCAAGCACACATGGAAGATTGTGGAAAATTTAACATCAAGCAAGTCTCAATAAATTTCAAAGAACTGATAATATATTGATCACATTTGCTGAGTAGGAAGAAGCTATAACCAATTTTATGAATAAAAAGAGGAACATAAATAAGATAAAGTAGAAATTTAAACATAGCAGAATACTATCAACAACTCTATGCCAATGGTTTTACAAATTTAGATTAAAAGGATAAAACCCTAGAAAAAATATAATTTACTAGAAGAAATGAAAGACTTGAATAGTCTTAAACTATTGCAGTAATGAAGTAATTGAAACAGTAGTTAAAATCTTCCCATAGAAATGAATAACCCAACTAAAAATATGGGCAAAGGATCTGCATAGACATTTCTCCAAAGAAGACATAGAAATGCTGAGCAGGTATATGAGAAAAAAATTCGCCTGTAATCCCAGCACTTTTGGAGGCTGCGGTGGGTGGATCACCTAAGGTCAGGAGTTTGAGACCAGCCTGGCCAACATGGTAAAACCCCATCTCTACTAAAAATACAAAAATTAACCGGGCGTGGTGGTGTGCACCTGTAATCCCAGCTACTTGGGAGGCTAAGGCAAGATAATTGTTTGAACCCAGGAGGCAGAGGTTGCAGTGAGTGAGATCACGCCATTGCACTCCAGCCTGGGCAACAGAGCTAGACTTCATCTCAAGAAAAAAAAATGCTCAACATCACTAATCACCAGGGATGAATGCTGTGTTCTCACATAGCAGAAGAAATGGAAGGGCCAGGCAGCGCTCTGAAACTTCTTTTATTATCCATTCATGAGGGTGGAGTACTTACGACTTAATCACTTTTTCAGACGCCCCATCTCTTAATACCATCACCTTAAAGTTTAAGTTCCTACATATGTACTTTTGGAGGGCCACATACATTCAAATCATAGCAGTATGTGAGGAATGTAATGGATATGTTAATTAGCTTGATTTAGCCATTCCACATGTATATATAATCAAAATATCATGTTTTACACTCTAAATATATACAATTTTTGTCAATTAGAAACATCTTTCCACAGAGAAAACATTGATAGTTTTGCAGAAAATTTCTATGAGTTTTTTAAAGAACAGATAAAATATTTGTTATTTTATAGAATAGAAGAAGAAAGGATACTGCCCAATTTGTTCTATAAAGCTAGCATAACTTTCAGAACAAAACCAGGAACACATTATGAGAAAGAAAAATTATAGGCTCATGTTGCTGGTGAATATGAATACAATAATCTTAAATATTAGCAAATTGAATCAAACATTGTATCAAAAATAGCACATAGTAATCAAGTTGGATTTATTTTAGATATGCAAGGATGGTTTAATATTAGAAAATCCATTATACATTAAAAGAGAAAAATCCATTTGATCATATCAAAGCTTGAAGAAAAAGCCTTCATCATTAAAAATAAACACTTAGAAAATAGAAATGGTAGATAACTTCTTTATCCTGATAAAAATATTTATTAAATACCTAGTGCAAACATCATGTTAAATGGGGAAACATTTGTAGTTCCTTTAAAATCAGAAATGAGACAAGTATGCACATTGCTACCACTTGTATTCTACATTGCATTGTCTTCTTACCAAGACAGTATAAGAAGACGTGAAAGAGACAATGGAAGCATAAAGATCGTCTTTGACCAACAGAATGTGGTAGAACTGACTTTCTGGGACTTTCAAGCCTAGGCCTTAAGATAATTGTCTACTTTTGTTTTCTGCCTCTAGAAGTCTAGCCGCCATGTAAAATGTCCAGCTCCCTTGCTGGAGAGACCCTATAGTGAGATTATGTGGAGAGGCCACATGGACAGGGAAATGCACTGAAATTGTAGGAACTGAGAACTTCAGCCAACAAGAACCAAGGCCCCACAAGGATGACCCCGGTTTGCTGTTTCAGCAAGTCCCCAGCCATTTCAGCTATCCTAGCTGAGGCTGCAGACATGCAAGTAAAGATACCTTCTTGGGCATCCTGGCCCCACAGACATCTGGTAGGAAGGAGATAAGCTAGCCTACTTTGCTGTGCCCTGTCCAAATACTGACCCACAGACTCATGAGCAAGATAAGATTGTGATTGTTTTAAGCCACTAAGTCTTGAAGTAGTTATTACAGATATTGGAGACACCAGGTGTCTAACTTCATACACGGTTCTCTCAAGCTCTGTGATAGTACGTGTATGGTATGTGTGTGTGTATGCCTATGTATTTCTGTATCTGTCTATCTAGATATGTATCTATATGAGTGAGAAATGTTTAAGGCCTTTTATATGAACCCTTGCTATAGAAAAGTTTTCATTTAGTTGACAATTTGTATGGCATAATAAGGATAGTGTCAGATAGATGCCAAGGTGAGCCCCAATGATTCCCATCTCCTAGTGTTCACACTCTTGTGTAATCTCCTCCCCTTAAGGGTAGGCAGGACTTATGGCTTGCTTCCAACAAAATGTAAAAAGATGATGGAATGTTATTCCAGTGATTAGGTTATGCTATGTTGTAAAGATGATGGGACATCATCCTGTAATTATCTTACATTATATCAGACTCCATCTTAGTAGACTGGAGCTAGAGATTCTCCTTTCTGGATGAATAAACAGCCACATTGAGAAAGCTCATGTGTCAAAGACCTTTAGGCAGCCTCTAGGACCTGAAACGGACCCCCAGTCAATTGCCAGCAAAAAGTCAGTGCCCTCAGTCATACAGTCACAAGGAAATGAAGCCTACCAACAACTGGAAGAGCTGGGAAATGGATTCTTCCCTGAGTCAAGCCTCCAGATGAGAATGTAGCCTTGTGAGTCCCTGAGCAGAGGATCCACACAAGCTGTGCCTAAACTCCTGACCCATGGAAACTACAAGATAATAAGTGGGGTTTTTTTTTTAACTGTCTTATAGGAGTAGTGAATGTGTGTGGTTTTTTAAGCCACTAAATTTGTGGTAATTTGTCACATAGCAGTAGAACACAAATACGGGAAAATTTGTCTTTTTGGGGTAAGTATTGATGGAGCATTGCCTAGGCAAATAAAAGAGGTTGTAATTCAAATAGCACAACATCATTCACAGAATATAGTTGGTGGTCATCAACATGCCTTTTGATTTTCACTCAGGATTAGAGAAAATAGTGCAAATAAATACAAATTCATTGCAATAGTGAACGCATGGATTTATTTCTGGGTTCTCTACTCTGTTCCATTGGTCTATATACCTGTTTTTATGCCAGAGCCAGGCTGTTTTGGTTACTATAGGTTTGTAGTATAATTTGAAATCAGGCAATATGATGCCTCCAGCTTTGTTCTTTTCGCTCAGGATTGCTTTGGCTATTCTGACTCCAGATCTGAAGCCATACTTTGTGGCTCCATATAACTCTTAGGATTATTTCTTCTATTTCTGTGAAGAATGTCATTGGTATTTTGCTAGGGATTGCATTGAATCTGTAGATTGCTTTGAGTAGTATTGACATTTTAACAATATTGATTCCTCAAATCCTTGAATACGAAACATCTTTCCATTTTTTTGTGTCCTCTTCAATTTCTTTCATCAATGTTTTATAGTTTTTATTGTAGAGATCTTTCACTTATTTGGCTAAGTTTATTCCTAGGTATTTTATTTTATTTGTAGCTGTTGTAAATGGGATTACTTTCTTGGTTTCTTTCTCAGATTGTTCACTGTTGGCATATAGAAATGCTACTAATTTTTGTACGTTGACTTTAGATCCTGTAACTTTCCTGAATTTGTTTATCAGTTCTAGTTGTTTTTTTGGTGAAGAGTAGGCTTTTCTAAATATAATATTTTTACCTTTTCTGAAGGGCTTATTTTGAACAATTCAAAGGTGTTATTTGAACAACTCATAAAACTGTGTCTTTCAGTTCCTCCCTTAAGTGCTCCCTCAGCATGGTAATTCACCTCAAAAAACATAAATCTAACTTCAAACAGCAGTATTGGAGTTTATTGGAGCCTTCTGGGCACAGAGTGAATTCCTTGGCAAATTCTTCCCCCATAGCTCCCAGCAAAACATCCCCCAAATCCTTCTGCATAGCTTTCTCTCTCAAGTCACACACTAAGCTACATTTTCCCCCTCATCTCTTTTACTTAACTGCTCCTCAAAACACTGCCCACCTCTCTTTCATCCTCTTTCTGCTGCCTTTTAGTTGAGTCTTTTCTTCAAGAAAAGCTTATGCTGCCACTTTGGTAAATCATTCTGCTCCCTTTTCTCTTCCTTAATTTTGGAGCTTTACCTATTAGCCCTGGCAACACATAAAATCATCCATGTGCAGTCACAGAATTGTCCTCAAAAGGCAACTGAGGGAGACACCATGGATAGAGACATTTGAAAATTTCCCCCCATGTATTGGGGTACTGTAGAGAAGTAGACTGAATAGGATATATATATATATATATCTCCTATGTGTGCATATATATTTACATATTTACATATATATAATATATATTCACATAAAGAGATTGATTATGAGGAATTAGCTCAAGTGATTATGAAGGCTAAGATAAACTGAGATCTGTGGCCAGTACACTGGAGGCCCAGGAGAGCTGATTTTGTAGTTCTAGTGCAAATACCAGCATGCTTAAGATCCAAGAAGAGTTGATGTTTCAATTTGAGTCTGAAGGCAGGAATAAAATGATGTCCCAGCTTGCAGGCAGTTAGGGAGGAAGAATTCCCCCTTATTCACTTCAGGGTCAGCTTTTTGTTCTATTCAGGCCTTCAGTGGGTTAGATGAGACCCACTCCTGTTGGGAAGGCTGGTCTGCTTTACTCAGTTTACTGATTCAAATGTTAATCTCAGGCTGGGCGCGGTGGCTCACACCTATAATCCTAGCACTTTGGAAGGCCGAGGCGGGCAGATCACTTGAGGCCAGGAGTTCAAAACCAGCCTGGCCAATGTGGTGAAACCCTGCCTCTACTAAAAATACAAAAAAATTAGCAGGCCTAATGGGTGCCTGTAATCCCAGCTACTTGGGAGGCTGAGGCAGGAGAATTGCTTGAACCCAGGTGGCGGAAGTTGCAGTGAGCTGACATCGTGCCATCGCACTGCAGCCTGGGCGACAGAGCGAGACTCCATCTCACAAAAACAAACAAACAAACAAACAAATGTTAATCTCATCCAGAAACACCCTCACAGACATATACCTAGAATCAGTTTGACCAAATGTCTGGGCCCCCTGTGGACCAGTCAAATTAACACGTAAAATTAACCATCATTCCTCATCACATTTGCCTGTCTCACACAGTTCTTTATAATATGGGCCAGCTTTCTAGGCTCATTTCTTCTCATTTCCCTTCCCTCCTTTCTTGCTCCTTTCACAGCAGGCTATTTGTTCCCACGTCCTGCAGTAGACTCTTGCCTTGCAACTTCTCTCCCCTTCAAACACTGTGTGGCCTTAAGATTTAGCTGAAATGTCACTTCCTCTGTGAAGTGTTCCTTGACTCCTCCCCATTAGACAGAATTGCTGTCTCTTTTCTGCATCACCAGCATTCTGTGTGACTCTCAGTCATGTACTGATCACAGATGCCTTGTGTTTTATTTATGTCTGTGTCTGTGTCTGACATGTTTGTGTTCTCTGAGTGATCTCCTAACAGTTGAGAATGTGGTCAAAGTGGTTAGAAGGATAAATGTCATATATGCATAGAAATGACATCAATAATTATATTTGGTATGCCAACAACTAGTTTCTCTTCATCTATAAAGACACTTTAGTTGGACTTAGTTTAGTTTTTAAGTAGAAATGTTAGTAATAATACACATGGCTAAAACATAAAGTCCTTATTAACATGTTGGGTAGTACTCTATAAATGTTTTGCATATATGACTTTATTTAATCATCACATTAACACTATGAAGTAAGTCATAATAACCCCACCGTACACGTGAGAACACTGAGGTAGAGAGGAGTAACATAGCTTAGCAAGGTCACAAAGCATGTAGGTGTGGAACAGGAGTTTGTACCCAGGCATAAGTGTGTAATACCCATATAGTCAATGGGGAGAGGCAGAGGTCTGTGAAGTTCCCAGGAGGAAAGCTGCACATCTATGCCCTATGCCATCTATTATACAGAGTCTTGGTTCCCCATACCCCTACATAGCATAGCATTCTTTTTTTTTTTTTTTTTTTTTTTTTGAGATGGATCTTGCTCTGTCATCCAGGCTGGAGTACAGTGATGCGATCTCGGCTTGCTGAACCTCTCCCTCCTGGATTCAAGTTATTCTCCTGCCTCAGCCTCCTGAGTAGCTGGGATTATAGGCATGTGCCACCACGCCTGGCTAATTTTTGTATTTTTAGTAGAGATGGGCCATGTTGGCCAGGCTGGTCTCAAACTCCTGACCTCAGGTGATCCACACTACTCAGCCTCCCAAAGTGCTGGGGTTATAGGCATTAGTCACCGCACCCAGCTTTTCTTTGTACTGTTGCTGAACAACAAAGGTGTTTCTTCATTCCTTTTCTCCTCCATTTTCTCTCCTTAGAAATGCTGCTATTATGACACAACTCTTTCTGGAAAAGCACCATCAGGAACCACATGCATTCCCAGCCTGGTTTTTGTTACCAGATCTGCTTTCCACGTATGCTTCTCACAGTGAGCGTGAAGTTATGGTGACTGGCCTGTGACTCTGCTTGGTGGTTGGTGCTGCCAACCTAGGGATTAAACAATAAAGAGCCAATTGTATATTTCAGGGTTATTATACCATTTAATCAGGATTTTAAAAAATTGTATAGAGTAATGGAATCTGTAAATGTATTTATAATTAATGCTATTTTTATTTCAATGAAGTAAAAAAAATTGTGTGAATTATCAAGGGAGAAATATCTTAATTTTTCCTCTCTAGGAATGAGCAATTTTCCATCCAGAGTCTCTCTTCCCCAAACAGAAAGAAAAAAATCACTATAATTTTCTCTTAGAAAAAAATGGGAATTAGTTAATTCAATATATTTCTATACTAAAAACTAAATAAAAACAAAATAACTAAACAGTAGGATATTACCGGCATTACCATACATAAATAACTTCAGTGTTTTTAAGTTTCATACATGGCAATGTAACTAAAAACTGCTGAAATGAAGTAAATATTCTTATAATTTAATTCCCTTCTTAGGAATATTCTTACCAGAATCTTGTAAAATGTACTATTGTACAGATGGCCAGAACATTTACCTTGGAGGAAAATGATCGTCAGTATCTAAGTAGCTACTGCCTATAAATCATGGTATTTTTAGAGCAAAATCACAGTTCTTTCACAGTTTTTGATTAGCAAATGAGATTAAAGAAAATAACTTCACCTCTCACAAAGCTCTTTTGATGGAAGAGTGCATAAATCGAGCATTTAAATGTAAGAATGTGGGAGTTTTCAAGAGGATTCCTTGGTACCAGGCCTATCCATATGCGGCAGTGTTTGGAGCCAAGAAGCTGAATGTTTTGTGAAAGTTTTGCTTTGTGGGACCATCATGGCTTTGAGTAGCAAGTCACCTATTATGAAACAGCTTGGGGAAGGCTTCCAGAGAAAATATGAGAAATCTGCTATGCATTTAGAAATGCTCTTTTTCAGACATGGAAGGGACATTACTTGCAAAACTAAAATATTTTGGAAGAGAAATCATTGGCTCATATCCACTGAATTAGGACGTTTCAAGAGTCCTTACCCTGGTTGGCATAGAGAATAACTTCTATTTCACATTAGCTTGATATCCCAACCAAAAAAATTTTTTTTCTTCTGCTTTTTAAATTATTTTTTGGTGACTTAACTTGTCAATTCAGACTATTTTGAAAAATTAAAAATTGAAGCTGTCAAATTGGAATAAGTTTCTGGGGCCAAATTTAGATCGACCTTGGGCAAGTCATTTACCTTTTTGGGTCTGGGATTTTTTTTTCTCCCTGCTGTGTTTAAATAAGTTGGACTGGATCTCAGATTTGCTGGACTGGCAAAAGCGGATGTGTCCTTGGCTATAGGAGTAGAAGGTGATGTAGTAATTTTAAGTGCTTTATCTTTAACTATTAAAGACTTGCTTTCTTAACCAGAAAGTTAGGATGGTGATATCTATTTGTTAAGAATTTGATCATGGAATGAACAACAATGATAGATGTGCAAATTATTACTTCTTTGTGCGTTTCTTTTCCCAGAGATCATAGGTACAAGCCTGCCTCTAATTATATGTCATTTAGATGTGGCACTTTCATTAGAGGATGTCAAGGTGTTTTGCAAACATTAGTTAAGACTTAAATCTCCCTGTGAGTGATTATGATTATTTTCCTGGCACATAGAGCAACAAACTGAGACACAAAACACTTTAGAATCTTCCCAAGATTACCTTCCTGAACACTGCCATTAAGAACCACATGGACTGTTTGTAAGTTACTTGCTCTAACCTGCAGCACTATATAGTCACTTGGTAGAAGTCAACTAAGGAATTTTTGAAAGAAGGCCAGTCAGCCTTGGTGCCATTGGCTAAAGTTCTCAGACATGTCGAAATGCTTGTCTTCTATGCAGAAGTGGAGGCAATCCCATCAAAGTGAGGGAGGGACAGTTACCATGAGACTGACTGGCTCTGTCTTCTTTTCAGAAGCTGAAGGCTTCATTCCCACCTGGCACCTGGCACCTGGGTAGATTCTGTGGCATTAGGTGGAATTCGTAAAGGCAGTGTTTCTGAAGAATGGAGATGCCCTCCAAGGTATTACTGTGGATACACTGGAGGGTCCAGGGTCTAAGGGAGCAGGCTAAGGGTTTGATAAATGGTACCTATGCTGCCTAATTTCACTCTTCACAAAAGCACAAGAGATAGATGTCACCCTGGAGAGTGCTGTAGTAATCCCTAAATACCTTATAGGATTACTGAACCCTACTTTTACAGGTTCTCTCTGTTGTTCTTTTTTTCTTTCTTTCTTTTTTAAGAGATGGTGTTCCTCTAAGTTGTCTAGACTGACCTCGAACTCCTGGGCTCAAGCAATCCTCCCACTTCAGCCTCCTAAGTAACTGGGACTACAGTTTCACGCCACTGGCCCTGCATCACTGGTTCTTAATACGGGGAGATTTTGCTTTTATGACTGTCCACTTGGTGTCATGTGGAGAAATGACTGACAGACAAAAAATACTAGTTGCAGTAGAATTTATTTATTCATTCATCTTCTTTCACTGCCTCACTCCTAGACCACTGCCTCATTGGTTTTCTCATTTTCAGTTATTCCTTCTTCAGTCCATCCTGTGCATAACAGCCAAATAAGTTTATAAAGCACTGCTTTCTGTGGCACATCTCCTAAAAGTCTCCTATGGCTCTTCATTGTACAACAATATCAACAATAACAGCAACACAACAGCAACTAATATTAGCCAAGCCTTCAATTATGAGTAGACATTGCACTAAGGGCTTTACATATTATAAACATTTCTGCATAACTTTGAAGATTCCATTAAAATTGGATCTGCTCTTCCCATCTCTTTGGTGTCGACCACAGAAGCGACAAGATGAAGGGAATGTCATTGTTGGGAAAGCGTCACAAGAAGATGCGCATGTTGTGCCACCACTGCAGCTCCAAGGCCTACCACCTTCAGAAGTCAACCTGTGGCAAACGTGGCTACCCTGCCAAGCGCAAGAGGAAGTGTAACTGGGGTGCCAAGGCGAAAAGACGAAATAGCACTGGGACTGGTCGAATGAGGCACCTAAAAATTGTATATCTCAGATTCAAGCATTGATTCCATGAAGGAACAACACATAAACCAAGGAGGACAGCTGTTGCAGCATCCAGTTCATCTTAAGAATTTCAATGATTTGGGTGGGTGCAGTGGCTCATGCCTGTAATCCCAGCACTTTGGGAAGCTGAGGCAGGCAAATCAAGAGGTCAGGAGTTCGAGACCAGCCTGGCCAACATGGTGAAACTCTGTCTCTACTAAAAATACAAAAAATTGGCTCGGTGTCGTGGCGGATGCCTGTAATCCCAGCTACTCAGGAGGTGGAGGCAGGAGAATCTCTTGAACCCAGGAGGCGGAGGTTGCAGTGAGCTGAGATCTCGCCACTGCACTCCAGCCCAGGTGACAGCACAAGACTCCATCTCAAAAAAAAAAAAAAAAAAAAAAGAATTTCAATGATTAGTCACTCAATAAATGTTCTGGTTTAAAAAACAAAAAAATAAAATTGGATCTTACCTTCCTTTTTAAGTTTTATTTCCTTCTATTCTAACATGAACAATCTGTTCTGGCGAGACTGGGTCTCATTTCTGTGCCCACCTTCACCTTCAGCTTCCACTCTGAATGCCATTCTTACTACCCTTGGCTCATCTTGTTTTCCAATCACTGAATGAGCCTCCTTTCCTCTGCACTTTTTTCAATTTATCTTTCAAAGGAGCAGCTTGAATCCCAATTCAGTTCTTCTATTAACAATTCTATTTCCCTTCTGTCTACTTTTCCTTGTATTATATAGTTAGCACTCAATTACCTGCCATCTATTTTTTAATAGACTATCAGGGCATATTGAGTACCTACGTGTAAAATGTTCTTTGTTTCTTCCATTTTTGTCTTGAATCATGTCCTTCTAGACTTGACTTCTCTATCAGGCAGGATAGGCTAAGTTATGTAGCAGTAATAAATAAACCGCAAATCATAATGGTTTATGGTAACATAAACATATTTGTTACCTATATTACATATCTATTGTGGATTGGCTGAAGGCTGTGTTCCATGTCTGTTTGTTTTGGGACTAAGGCTGATGGAGAAGTGATATCATTGCCTAATGCAGTGACAAAGCACAAGAGATGTGGCTAACAGTGCACTGACTCTTGAAGCAAGCCCCATAGCTCTTCTGCTCACTTTTCACTGGTCAAAGCAGGTTACCTTGCCATGCCTTACTTCAAGAAAAACAAAGAAGTACAATTCTACCATATATATATATAAATATATATATATATGGGGTGTATATATATATATGTGCTATATATATACACACACCATATATATATGTGCTATATATATACACACCATATATATGTTATATATGTATATATACATATATGCGTGTATATATGTACACATATATACATGTTATATATAAACATATATATGTTATATATGTACTATATATATACACACCATATATACATATATATGGTGTGTATATATATAGCACATATATATGGTGTATATATATAGCGCATATATATGTGTTTTATATATATGTGTATATATATAGCACATATATATGTGTTTTATATATATGTGTATATATATAGCACATATATATGTGTTTTATATATATGTGTATATATGTGGTATATATATAGCACATATATATGGTGTGTATATATATAGCACATATATATGTGTTTTATATATATATGTGTATATATGTGTGTATATATAAACACATATATATGGTGTGTATATATATAGCACATATATATAAATATATGCATGTATTTAACTGAGTCAAAAGTTGCTAAATGTGATTCACAGTTATTTTCTGTTCCATTTTATTTAGCTTCATTTTTAAAAAAGTACTGGACATGACCCACTAAATTGATTTAATGACCCAATGATGAGTTGTGATATAGGATTTGAAAAATACTGGCCTAGAAGCATGAGATAA
This sequence comes from Gorilla gorilla gorilla, assembly GCF_029281585.2. Lineage (NCBI taxonomy): Eukaryota > Metazoa > Chordata > Mammalia > Primates > Hominidae > Gorilla > Gorilla gorilla. Next base: position 77,506,425 of record NC_073239.2, on the reverse strand, counting down.
GCACCCTCAACCCTTTCTCACTCCAAATCCCATTCCCTACATCCACCTCCTCTGTATGTGTACCCTTGCTGCTGAGTACAGCTGGTGAAAAATAACACACTTATGAAGACCCAGTGGAGGTTGGAGATAATACATTTGTAGAAGTTGATCTGCATAATAGTGTTATTTGGTCTAGCAGCACCTCATGTGTCCTATCCCATCATTATCCCCTCTCAGCTAATGTATCAGCCTGCACACATAACTGAGGCCATTGGGGAACCTCACATATGCGACCCAATATGTTCTTTTAATGGTTCACCTCACATATGCGATTCAATCAGTATCTGTATTCTCTCTCATCTCCTTTCGTCTCTCAGAGAGGAAGGTGCTACATTATGATATCTTAAGTGCTCTTATTATTATTTATTCAGGTGTTCATCTGCTTCCTCCAGGAGCAGCTCTGTTTCACTGGGCTCGCTTTCTTTTTTCCTTTTTTTTCTGAGACAGAGTCTCACTCTGTCACCCAGGCTGGAGTGCAGTGGCAGACTCACAGCTCACTGAAACATCAACCTCCCTAGGGTCAGGTGATCCTCCCACTTCAGCCTCCCGAGTAGCTGGGACTACAGGTGCATGCCACCACGCCCAGTTAATTTTTGTATTTTTTTGTAAAGATGAGGTTTTCCCATGTTGCCCAGGATAGTCTTGAACTCCTGGGATCAAGCAATCTGCCCGCCTTGGCCTCCCAAAATTCTGGGATTACAGACTTGAGTCACTGCACCTAGCTGGGCTTGCATTCTAATCATTCTACCTGTTCCACTACTTTCTGGCTGCTTGGAAACCTTAGGTAAGGTATTATTTTTCTCTTGGGCTTATTTAGAGCTCAGACTATGTTGCTGCTGTTTTTTTGTTTGTTTGTTTTGTTTTGTTTTGTTTTTTTCCTGAGACAGGGTCTCATTCTGTTGCCTAGGCTGGAGTGCAGTGGCATGATCTCGGCTCACTGCAGCCTTGACCTCCTGGGCTCAAGTGATCTGCCCACCTCAGCCTCCCAAGTAGCTGGGGCTACAGGCCTGGGCCACCATGCCCAGCTAATTTTTTTTGTATTTGTAGATACAGGGTTTTGCCATGCTGCCCAGGCTGGTCTCAAACTCCTGAACTCAAGTGATCCTCCTAACTCGGCCTCCCAAAGTGTTGGGATTACCAGCGTGCACTGCTGCACCTGATCTGGTGTATCTTAAATGGCAAGAATCTTGCAGAAATGCAAGACAATGGGGTCTTTGACCTGGTAGTTGATGCTGTAGAGGCCTGTAAAGTAGAGATGCTGGAGGAGGCCTTCTGCTCTCTGCCATTCCTGTACCTTGCTAGCTTAGAAGTCAGGGAAGACATAGGCCTATCATTTGCTCTCTCCTGGCTTTTGTGGGATAGGGTGACCAGCGTACTCACACATGGAGTCAAGGTGAATCATCAGTAGGAGCCATAGTTTGCCAAATGCCAAGCTCTCTCCAGTATTCACTGCCTTTGCTTCTCACCTCTGAGTTTAGTTTACAGGGAAGGAAACCTCACATCAGGTCATTCTACTGTGACCCTGTGTAGCTACAGCCTCATCTATAACCAGTTGCCTGAAGGTCCTAGCAGCCCCATGACTCAAGAGAGGCAGATAGCTTGTGGGAATGAACTAGAAGGAGCTGCCTTCAGGATGCTTTTTTCTGGGATCCAGATTAGATAAGCGTTTGTCTAGTTACCTCATTTATTTCTTTCATTCACTGCTAAGCTTCTCACAAAATAAATTGTACCTGTTTTCTCCCTTTCCCATCTCATGTTTGCTTTAGAATCCACCGCAATGAAACATTAGTTCTACCACTTTCCTAAAAATTGCTCTGACAAAGGCAACCATTGACCTCCTAATCACCAAATCCACTGGAATCTTCATGTTTCTCAGGTCTTTCTTGATCTCTCAGGTGCATTTAATTTACCCTTGCTGACCACTCCTACTCTGTTTGTGACTCTTTCTTTGGCTCCCATGACAATATTGTCTTCTAATTCTTCTCTTATCTCTCTGATCCTTCTTAGCCTTCCCTTCTGGTTTTTACATCTCTCCCATCCTCTTAATTTTGGCGTCTTCCATAGTTTTGTTCTGTTCTTTTCTTGCCGTCTTTGCCTTGTGGTGTACTTTGCCACCTTTATGTGAATGATTCCTAAGTTCAGGTCTCTAACCCAAATCTCCCTTCCAAACTCCTGATCCATTTATGCAGTTGCCAACAGGACATTTCCACCCGGACAATCCATAGGCATTCTGAACACAACATTCCAAAACGGAAAATAATCTTTCTCAGTAGTGTTGTATAGTTCAGAGTTTAGCAAACTGAGGACCATAGGTCAAATCTGGCCTTCTGCCTGTTTTCTGTAAGGCTTGCAAACTAAAAATGGTTTCCACATTTTTAAATGGCTGGAAAAATCAAAAGAATGATAATATTTCATGACACATGAAAATTGTATAAAAATTAAATTCATCATTTATTAGGAAAGTTTCACTGTAACACAGTCCCACTCTGTTTTTGTTATTGTTTATTTTCGGTTATAGCTTTCTTGCAATGGCAGAGGGGAGTAGTTGAAACAGAGTTTGTATGGTCTGCAAAGCCTAAAATATTTACTATGCAGTCCTTTACAGAAAAAGTTTGCTGACCCCTGGTGTAGCCAAATGGACCTAGCTTGAAATCTTGGCTCTGCCATTTATTCTCCATGTAACTTGCGCAAATTACTCCTGTCAATTTCGGTTTCCTCATCTGTAAAATAAGAGAGAATAATTATATTTACCGCTCAAAGTTTTTTGTAGATTAAAAGAGATCAGCTGGGCGTGGTGGCTCACGAAAAGTAATCCCAGCACTCTGGGAGGCAGAAGTGGGTGGATCACGAGGCCAGGATATCAAGACCATCCTGGCTAACACGGTGAAACCCTGTCTCTACTAAAAATACAAAAAATTAGCCGAGCGTGGTGGCACGTGCCTGTAGTCCCAGCTAGTTGTACTTGAGAGGCTGAGGCAGGAAAATTGCTTGAACCCGGGAGGCGGAGGTTGCAATGAGCTGAGATCTCATCACTGCACTCCAGCCCGGGCGACAGTGCGAGACTCTGTCTCAAAAAAATAAAATAAAATAAAAATAAAAAAAAATGCATGTAAGACATTTGGCATACTTTGGCATAGTAGTGCCTAATGCAAATTGCCCCATGAGTGTTAACTATTGTTACTTCTCCTCAAACTTACTCTTCCTCCTGTTTTTTCTGTCTTTGTGAAAGCTGCATGGTCCACTGGTCACCCAAGCTAGAAACTCGAGAGTCATTATAAACTTTACATTCTGTTGTTGATTTTACCTCCACGAAATCTAACATGTCCATTTTTTTTTCCTTTACATTCACTAATACTGCCTTAGCTCACACCTAATCTTCTCTTGCCTGAACTCTCTCCTAACTTGTCACCCTGACTCAGATATTGTCCTCATTTCTCTCTTTTCCACGCTACTACTTGAGTGGGTATTCTAAAGTGAAAATCTAATTGCGTTACTCCCCACCTTAAAACCATGCAAGCACTTTCCATTATCTGCAGGATAAAGCCTGAACTTCTTTCACCATCCTGCGTGGTCACCTCTCTGCTCAGCCTTAAATTTAACTTCACCCCACCTTGGATCTCATGTACCTGCCTTTTTATGGCTTGACATTTCCAAGGCAACCTAAGATGTCCTTCCTCATCCTGTCAACCCAGGCAACATCTGCTTCACTTTTAACATTCAACTCAAGCATTACTGCCACTATCTCTCCCTATTTTTGTGCCGAGTTGAGTACTGTCCCCTGCTTTTTTTTAGAGACAGGGTCTCACTTTGTCGCCCAGGCTGGAGAGCAGCAGTGCAATCATAGCTCACTGTAGCCTCAAACACCTGGGCTGAAGTGATTCTCCTGCCTCAGCATCCTGAGTAGCTAGGACTACAGGTACCACTATGCCCAGCTAATTTTATTTTTATTTTTATTTTTTGTAGAGACAGGGTCTCGCTATGTTTCCAAGGCTGGTCTTGAACTCCTGGCCTCCAGTGATTTCCCCCCAACCTCAGCCTCCCAAAGTGCTGGGATTACACGGATGAGCCATTCACCCCCTGCCAGGCATTCCCTTCTTTGGGTTCTCATGGACTCTTATTTTCTTTAGTCACAACATGTAATTATGATTCTGGGCTATAAACTCCTTGAGAGCAGGATACATGTTCAAATCCCGGAGTTTAGTATAGTGGTTGATACACTGGGGAAACCTATACATGTTTATCAAAGAAGAGAATAGGCTGGGTGGGGTGGCTCACGCCTGTAATCCCAACACTTTGGGAGGCCAAGGCGAGTGGATCACCTGAGATCAGGAGTTCGAGACCAGCCCAGCCAACATGATGAAACCCCATCTCTACTAAGAATACAAAAATTAGCTGGGCATGGCGGCACACACCTGTAATCTCCACTACTCCAGAGGCTAAGGCAGGAGAATCACTTGAACCCAGGAGGTGGAGGTTACAGTGAGCCAGGATTGAGCCATTGTACTCCAGCCTGGGTGACCAGAACAAAACTCTGTCTCAAAAAAAGAGAAAGAATAAACAAATTCCTATAAATGTGTAATAGAGATACCTACATAGATACTCAAATAATAATTTATCTACCTGTCTTTTCCCTCTGTGATTTTTCAGAAAATCAAAGTGATTCTCAAAGTGTGGTCTCCCGGTACCAGCATCATCAAGATCACCTGGGGATTTATTAGAAATGCATATTTTAGGCCCTACCCTTTATGTCCTGAATCAGGAATTCTGGAGGTTGGCCCAGCAAACTGGTTCAGTAAGCCTTCCAGGTAATTTTGATGCATGCTAGAGTTTGCGAGCCACTGCCCTAGATGAGTTTTTCTCAGACTGTGACTATGGACCCTGTGTATTAGAATCACCTGGGCTGATTGTTTAATCAGCCAGACCCTATTTCAGAGTCTCTGAGTGCATGAAATAGCTGTGGTTTCAGAGCTGGCTGCACATTGGAAGTCCCCGGGGAAGTACTTAAAAACAATAGCCAGTACTCTGGCTTTATTCCCAGAGATTCTGATTCTTTGGGTTTGGTGTAGAAATTGGCACTTTTTTTTTTTTTTTTTGAGACAGAGTCTTGCTGTCTTGCCCAGGTTGGATTGCAGTGATCATGGCTCACTGCAGCCTCAAACTTCTGGGCTCAAGCAGTCTTCCCACCTCAGCCTCCTGAGTAGCTGGGACTACAGGCGTATGCCACCACACCCAGTTAATTTTTTCTATTTTTTTTTAGAGATGGGGGTTGGGGGCAGTCTTACTTTGTTGCCTAGACTGGTCTCGAACTCCTGGCTAAAGCGATTCTCCCACCTTGGCCTCTTAAACTGTTGGGATTACAGGCATGAGCCACCATACCCAGCCAAGTTTTTTTTTTTTTAAGCTCCCTAGGTGATACAAATGTACAATGTACAGCCAGGGTGGAGACCCACTGTACTGTGAACATGGGGTCTGGGGTCTAAGGCTTGTCTTCTAGTCCTGTTGCCACCATTTCCTAGCAGTGACTTTGGGCAAGTTAACTCTCAGTTTCTTGTTTGTAATGAGGATTAAATGAGGTAATATATGTAATGAGCTTAACACAGGCCTAGCCTACAGCAATCTCTTAGTAGACATTAATAGAACCCTTATGATTCCTTATGTACACACATTTAGGAACCATGTGTTCCTAAATAACCAAGTTATTTAGGAACTTATCTAAATAAGGATATTTAGAGAATATCCTTATTCCCTGAAACCCATTGAGTGCTGAAGGAATTTCTTTGCTCTTCAGCGGGTTTAATCAGGAACCATGTAAATGCCTCAACTTTCAGTTGTGCTGTTTCATCTGGACAATCAGTCCCATTTAATTCTGATGGTGGTGAGGAAGTGCAGCTGTACCTTCAGAGACACAAGAGATTGGAAGTGCTTTGTAAGTGTGTATCATGCCCCCTGGCTCATACGTGTTTAATAAGTGTATCTTTTCTTCCCGATTAGATTCCAAGGCTTGTGGGCAGGGATTGTGGCATTCTGTTTTCATATCACAGTGCCTAGCAGAGTGCCAGCTACATGAAAGACCCTCAACTTGACTGAAACGCAGGCTCTCCACCTGCCAGTTTCAGTCGTGCCTGGTGTGATCCTGATAAGGTTTTCTGAATTCCCTGTGTCCTGCCCTCCTCATCTGAGAAAGGAGGGGGTTAGTTATTTCACTGTAATTCCTGGGGCTGCTCTGACAATTAACAAACACAAATGTCCACGTAGCACCTTAGCATTTCTACTGTGCCCTCAATTTGCAAATATTAAAAGAAAATAGACACAAAGTTTCCCCACAGTTGTTGTTAGAACTCTGAGTATTTATTTTAGGTTGGCATTGCTGGTATTACCAGGTATCTTAGTACTGCCTTTTTTCACTGTGATATTTCATTGTGAATGTATAAAAAGTCTCAGTGTGAATTGTATAAACGCCCATTACAAAAAAATTAAATTTTCAGACACAACTGTTTTCTAAGACTTAATATTTCCTTTTTATTTTCTTCCTCTTGAAATTCTAAAATGACACCTATTTTCTAAGATTTAATTGGCACCTTTAAAAAGGAAAATCATAATTATGTTAGAAGCACAGAGGGCCACCATAAAAATCTCATATACTTTATGGACTAAGAGTGTGTTAAACAGATGAAAACTGTGATTTTCATCCATGATGAAATATATTCACTTTTCCCCCAGGACTTTGGTGTAGCTGTTTCAGTATTCAGGGCTTTATAATGATGGCACCTACATGATTTTTATTATTGAATCCCAATAGGAATGATTGTTACCTTTGAAAATTTTTTGGTCAGAAATCACTACATCAGAGAGCGTTTTCTCTGAACTGTTGTTAAAGCAGAACTTTGAGAGTCAGAAGTAGGTTGGAGTTATTCTCAGACTGACCTCTCTTTACTATTATGTTCTGTGCCTTGTTCTATCCCTACTTAAATCACATTGTTCTTAAATTTTTATATACACTTATTACAGTGCTTCAGGCAGCTGGTTTTTATTTTCGTTAGGATTAGTCACACTGTTCTCTGGCCTTGGCATTTGTAAGAGTTTTGGATGGAGAGACTGCTCTTGGATGCTGAGGCCTGTGTAATTTTATTAAAGTTTTCTTGGCTTGCTGAATTCACTGCTGTGGTTCTTGACAGATGAAGGGTGTGCGTGAATTGGCTGTAATTTTTTTGTTGTATCAGGCAAAACTCCACATTGGGTGGCTTTTAATAATTCAGTTTTACTTACTTTCTGAATGTTACAGCATTACATAGGACTCCTAGAAAGAAGCTGAGTAGTTATAAGTGCTCTTAGATTGTTTTATCATCATAAGATTGCCCAAATTATTTCTAAAGCTGTACTAATATATGACATGTATTTAGGTGTATGAGAATTTGTAGGATAATTCTGGCAAGTTTGAGTATTAGGGCTTTGTTACCCATTTTCAGAAATGCTCGCTTTCATAATTCATCCTTCAGGCAAGTCAATTAGAAATCACTTAATTTTCCATTGAAATTTCCAGACACATCAATGCACTTTTGTGTCTCAAAGTTGGTTTCATTTCTTGTATTTGATCAAATTCTAAAGGTAAATTTTACAATGTAATCTGCAGAGCTATTTGGAGGAAGACGTTTGGTATTGATGTTAGATCTAATTTGTTTTCCCCCTAAAAATTCTACTGAATCCTTTTCATATATCAGGTATTTGTTAAATCTCTACCATGTGCCAACTCTGTGCCAAGGGCTGGGATACTCTGGGAATAAAAAGATGGAAGAAAGTCTCTTCTTTCTGTGAGTTCAGGGTCAGTGGGGTGTCAGGTGAGTAAACAAATAGTTACAACATGCTAAAGACTATACTGGACATAGTGCTTACAGATAATTCCCAAGATTTCACCTTCTGGCCAGAGGCAGGAACAGTCTTTTTTGGGCTTTCTCTGTCTGCAGCCTCTTCTGAAAATCTGGTAAAGACTGTGATTCAGAATGCAGAGAGTGTAGGCTTCTAGTTGGTTCTCGAGGAAACAAAACAAAACGCTTTTGCACACGAGGTGGTGCTGGTGCTCTGCAGCAAGAACTAACCGCCACTTGGAGGCAGTGGAGATGGTCATCTTTTGCTTGTGCTGAAAAGCTGAGTTCTTGGGCTTTACCCTCCTTGGCCTTAGAGGGCTTTTAATTCCCAGTTACATCTACTTTTGGAATGAAAAGATCTACTTTTGGAATGAAAAGATCTACTTCATCTCTGAATCACTATTCATTTTCATCTTACAAGGGAGTGCTTTTGCTTTTGCTGAAAGTTATCAAGGCTTTCCTGGGAGTGTTCTTGAGAAATATGGTATTTGCTACCTAAATGCCCTGAGTTTTTATTTTGTTTGGTTGGCCTGACAAACTTTTGGCATAGCCGTAGCTGTTGAAGGGCTGTATTTGGAAGGGTGCAATGGAGGCAGAAGAGGGAGGTCCCAAAGCACTAAATTGCATTAGAGGTTGCTGGCTTTTTTTTTTTTAAACAATTGCTGCAGTATTTCTGGTAAGAAAAGTTATTAGGTGTTTATGGATGTTTCAAAAGACCAAGGGAAAAAAATGCAGATTCCATGGTAAAATATCCACCTGGGGACCCTTAACACTCAGAACAGAACTTAAGTTGGGAAAGCTAAGGAGTGTGATCAGCGTAAAGTGGCAGTTGTTTCTCACATGGGGTGTTAGCTGGATGCAGTCCAAGAAGAAAGGGGTTGCCAGAAACATCCCCAGGGGAGGATGGGTTGGGTTGGCCAGGTAAATCAGGAATATAGGGTTTCTTCCTATTGAGCAACACCCACCTTCTCCCTAAACAGAAAGCTCAGCCTAGTTAGTGGAGGGCTCTCTTCTCATCTGCTTCCTTGGAAGTATTGTGGGAAGCAGGTTTATAAGAGGAGGTAAAAAATCAGAGTTCTACATGGGGCACATAGAGGAAGTATTTCAGGCTAATCATTTTGGGTTGCTGTTTTAGAATAATATGATTTTTTCCCTCTTTGGAGATAAAGTTGCTTTAAATTGTTTTTTGCAGGGCAGGCGAGGGAGTGGCTTTGGCTTGGTCCACTCTTATCTGATCCACTTTGGAATCCACAGACCATATTTACTGTTCAGAATCTAGCATTTGATCATGGTTTCATTTAGCACTGAAGTTTTGGGATATTCTTTGAGGGGAGGTTTTGAACATATGTTTTTCCCCAAAATACTGTTTTGAATAGTTGTGTGAATAATTGGACTCAATGTTCATATATTTCTAATCTCTTCAGGGCCAAACTCTTAAAAACAGAGTGTACTGCCATGTAACATCTCATGATACTGCTTGTTCCTAAATTGGTTATACATATGCATTCTATATTATATAAAGTACCTGTAATATATGCATATGAGACAGTTATATAATACATTGTGCATGTGTGATGTATTCAGTATTGATATGGATATATAATGCATACTCTGTACATTAATGTATGCAGCTGCCATTTATTGTATATTGTGGGACAGCAAGCAATAAAAAGACTACTATGTACTCAGTAAAACTTAGGGTTATATATATCAGTGATTACATATTCTAAAGCTTAAATCAAATTAAACTTTAATTTGGCAGCCACTCACTGTAAAACTCTTCCCTACTCACTATTTGGCATATCCATAAGTTCAAGACAAAATTATGAAAAATTAAATAAAATCAGCCAATTCCCAACTTATAAAAGGGTTATGTTCCAAAAGTTTCTTTTAAATATTTGTTTTATAGGAACACATTCCCATAAAATTGATCATATATGATGGTTAGTTTCTCTGACTAGTCAACAAAAGCTCAATTAAACCATAATGACTTTCACAATAACTGTAGCCTGATTTCTGGGGCTTGTAGAAAGGAGCCATGCAGTAATAGAGATGAGAAGGAAGTAGGGTCTTTTGTTTTTATGAAGCAGAACAAAACCCAGGCAAAATATTTTAAAACAAGAACAATTTATATTTGGCCAGCGCCAGCTTCCTTTTCTGCACCCTTCTCCCAAGGAACCAGGACTCCCATGCTATCTTAAATGCTTCCCACCTTGTGGTTTCCCACTCAAGTCTAACATATTCCTAATGTGCTCCATGCTCTAGAATTACCCACCCCACTCACTATATCAGTGACTTAGGAAGTATGGTCCTTCCATTAACTTGCATTGGAATCACCGGTGGTGCTTGTTAAATACAGATTTCTGGATCCTACTGTAGACTTACTGAATCAAAATATCTGAGGGTGAGGTGGGGCCTGCAAATCTATCTGGATTTGTAACAAACTCCTTGAGTCACTTATGAACATTTAGATTGTGTGCCTCTGAAATGAAATCTCTCATTTCATCAGAAGAGGTAATGTTGTAAATTAGTGTTTCTCAAACTTTGGCATGCATCAGAATCCCCTGGTGGGCTTATTAAAACACAGATTGCTGGGCTCTCATCCCCTGAGTTTCTGGTTCATTTCAACCTAACGGATCTCAGACAGTGGAGCACTGAAAAATGCAAATGAGAAGTGAAGGGTTAGAAATGTTGGGTAGAGGCTGAAGCGTGTGTGTGTGTGTGTGTGTGTGTGTTGGGGTGATTGGGCATCTGAGATCTATCTAACTAGGAGTCTGACTTTTTTTTCCCTCCCAAGTCAAAGCCTGTTTTTCACAGCTTTTTTCTAATTCTCTCTAATCTTAAATCTTCCCCTATTAGTTCCAAGAGCAGTGATACTAAGAGGATAAACTGGGTGAGGAGAGGGCAGGCATTGTGCTCCATTTATTTAAATTTTCTGAAATTAGAATTTTACTTTGGACAGCAGGGGGCTCTCCTAACATTGTATAATGTGAAAGAGAGAAAAAAGTGATCCTTTAACTTGAAAAGACTAGAGTGACAAAATTTGCAATTAGGGAGTTTCTATACTATTTGATTATCAGGTTTTCCCAGAAATTATAGTAATATTTAATATACTACAAATATTGGTAAATAGATAAGAACTATACATACTGGTAAACAGATATTATATCTTTTGGTAAATAGATAAGAACAATTTGTTAAACAAATGGAGGCTTAGAAGTTTGAATCTTTACTGTAGATGTTGGCTAATAAAATTGGTAGTGTGATAATTGCCAGATGCATGGGGCAGAGATGTGAGAATTAGTGAGTTTTTAAAAGAGACTATTCCAGACTCAAGGATTTTTGTTTGTTGTATTTATTTATTTATTTTTGAGACAAGGTTTTACTCTGTCGCCCAGGCTGGAGTGCAGTGGTTGGATCGTGTGATCCTCCCACCTCAGCCTCCTGAGTAGCTAGGACTATAGGCATGCTTCACCACATCTGGCTGATTTTTGCATTTTTTGTAGCGACCGGGATCTTACTCTATTGCCCAGGGCGATTCACCCACCTTGGCCTCCCAGTGTTGGGAATATAGCCATGAGCAGCTGCGTCCAGATGTTTTATTTTCTAGACCAAGAAGCCTTCGTTCAGAGTTAATATTTCATAGGTAAGTTTTTTTTATTGCAGATGAGGTTATGAAGTGAAATTCCCAATTGTCTCTATAAAATCATTCTATAGTTCTGCCTTTTATTCATCTTGACAGAGTGAGGGAGCTTTCAAGGCAAATCAGGCTGTTTAAATAGACAATGATATTGCTCAGAGATTAGTTACTTGTGGGATCCTAGAGACACAGTGAATACCACATTGAGAAGATGACATATTTCCTCACCATTCCGAAGAAACTAGTTCCTAAAAAATAAAAGTTTGGTTTAGTAAAGAATGGAATCAAGGCCAGTTTCACGGGTCTGTGACTTGGACATTCAGACAGGGCCCTGTGCTTAGAGGAACCCCACGCTTGGTTTAATGCTTGCCTCTCGTCATCTTGAATTCTTAGTAATTTTGAAACAAGGGGACCCATATTTTCATTTTGCACTGGGCCCCGAAAATCATGCAACTGGTCCTGAATGGAATAGATGATTGTCTTCGATACTCCTGTTGACTTTTCTTTAAAGAGGTCATTCTCAGCCTTAGATGCACTTTAGAATCACCTGGTGAGATTTTAAAATCCTTAATGTCCAGGCTGCCCCCAGACCAATTATGTCACAATCTTCAGGGGTGGGTAGAGGGCATTGGTATTTTAAAAAATTCCTCATGTGATTCCAGTGTGCAGCCCAGGTTGAGAACCACTGTACATTTGGAGCCTAGCTTCTAGAACCTTCCTTCCATACTAATCTTTCCTGCTTGAATTGTTCTTGCAGTTTAATGGGTTTGTAAGATTTTAGATTCTTCACACAGCCTTATGTGTTACAAGAATAAAAATGTATAGAATTTGAATTCTTTGTATGATATGTTTTATTTTTATTACTATTAAAGATTGTGGCATTGCAAAGAAAACTATCTTTCTTAAATATGGATCTAATCACCCTTGTAGTCCCTTTAAAGTAGCAAATTAATGTACCCTAGAAAGAAAAAGCTCAGATATTTAGTGAAATTAAAACTGAACAGGGAAATAAATAGATTTTCTTCCCTTTTGCTAATGGCTGAATATTCACTAAGAAGCTTGCCCTGGCTGGGCCTGCTTCAGGTTTCATTAAATACCTCTTTTCTATCTGAAGGGTTTTTGGGGCACTAATTGTTTTTTCCTTTTGAGTCACCTGTGGGCTTTGGCAATAATCTAGAAGCGTCTGGTCTCAATCCTTCTGGATTACAGGAATTGAAGGCCCCAATTAGAGACCTGGGGTCCTGCAAGGGCAAATCCTTTTAACCTTAATTCACTGGGGGCCTCCTCTGAACAGAAGCTGTTTTTCTGCCTTCAACCTTACAAAACAGCACAAAAGGAATTGCTTTTCACTTAGTGTGTCTTCCTAAAGTTATGTATACGTACAGGTAATTTAGGGATTAATTCCAACCCTAGATATTTTACGAGGCAAGAATTATATTAAGTTATATTAAATCTTTCCACTTGTTTAGCTTTAAATTGGGCACTGAACAGAGAAATAGTAACTTCATTGCAAAGTCATTAAATGTTTAATGAAAATATTTGTAAGCTGGAACCCAAAGGTAGATGAAAAACAAAATCATCTTTTGGCTCTTGGAGCTTAGACATTCAGACTCACATGGAGGCAGCCTTTATTGCTGTGATCTATGACCAAGTTAGAATTGATGGTGAAAGCAAAGTTTAGAATAAGGTATTTTGGTATTAAACAATTTCTCTTTAGCAAATAGTTATTGGTAAGAGTGACCTACATAATTTATGTATATAATTTCAAATTTTGAAAAGTGAATTTGTTCTTTACATGTATTATTCTTTGAATTGAAATGTGTATTTTTTTTTTGAGACAGGGTCTCATTCTGTCATTCAGGCTAGAGTGCAGTAGCTTGAACAAAGCTCACAGCAGCCTCAACCTTCTGGGCTCAAGTGATCCTCCCACCTCAGCCTCTCGAGTAGCTAGGACCACAGGTGTGTGCAACCAGACCTGGCTAAGTTTTGTAATTTTGTAGAGATGAGGTTTCTTCATATTGCCCAGGCAGGTCTGGAACTCCTGGGCTCAAGTGATCCACCCACCTTGACCTCCCAAAGTGCTGGGATTATGGGCATGAGCCACCGTGCCAGGCTGAAATGTGCATAAGAATACCATTTAATGGCACTCACTGGAGACCAGATATTATGTTAGGTGTTTACACGTATTATCTCTAAATCTCAGAACAACCACGCAAACTAGTGATTATTGTTTCATTTTATTCTTTCTTCTTCAGTTTTTTAGAAGAGTTTAAGAATTGCTTTAATCCTTTAATTGCTGGGTAGAATTCAGCAGTGAAGCCATCAGATTCTGGGCTTTTCTTTGATAGGATATTTTTATTACTGATTTAAAGCCCTTACTTGTTATTGGTCTGTTCAGATTTTCTATTTTTTCATGATTCAGTCTTGGTAGGTTGTGTGTCTAGGAACTTATCCATTTCTTCTAGGTTATCCAATTTGTTGGTGTATAATTGTTCACAGTCATCTTTTATGATCCTTTGTATTTTCATGGTATCAGTTGTAATGTCTCCTATTTCATTTCTTCTGATTGAATTTGAGTCTTCTCTTTTTTGAATTTTGTTTATCTTTTAAAAAAGCCACTCTTAGTTTTATTGTTTTTTTCCTACTATTTTTCTAGTGTCTATTCCATTTATTTCTGCTTTGCTCTTTAATATTTCCTTCTTTCTACTAACTTTGGGTTTAGTTTGTTCTTTTTCTAATTTATTGAGGTGTAATACTATGTTATTTGAGATCTTTCTTCTTTTTTGATTTTGGTGTTTATTGCTATAAACTTCCCTCTTAGAACTTCTTTTTTCTGCATCCCTTCGGTCCCATTTTAGACATGAGAAAACTGATCCTTTGAGAGGCTAAATGACTTTCCCCAAATTACACAGCCTGCAAGTACCAGAACTAGGACTCTTAACTTCCTCTTATCTTCAAACTCGGCCTCTTTCTATTATACTAGAAGTTGTAGGCATAGTATTTCTTTAATGTGATAAAATACACACAACACAAAACTTACTATTTTAAGTATTAAGTGCACTTACATTATTGTGCAGCCGTTACCATTATTCATCTCAAGAATGTTTTCTTTGTCCCAAGTGGAAACTTTGTGTCTGTTAAACAATAACTCCGCATTTCCCTTTCTCCCCAGTTTCTGGTACCTCTATCCTACTTTTTGTCTCCATGAATTTGACTCTTCTAGATGCCTCATATAAGTGAAATAATACAGTATTTGTCCTTTTGTGTCTGGCTTATTTCACTTACCATAATGTCGTCAAGGTTCATCCATGTTGTAGCACATATGAGAATTTCATCCCTTTCTAAGGCTGAATAGTATTCCATTGTATGTATATACCATACTTAAATTATTTTTTAAATTTTTGTGGGTACATAGTACATATATATATTTATGGGGTACATGAGATATCTTGATACAGGCATGCAACGTGAAGTTATCACATCATGGAGAATGGGATGTCTATCCCCTCAGGCATTTATCCTTTGTGTTACAAATAATTCAATTACACTTTTTTAGTTATTTTATAATGTACAATTATTATTGTCTATAGTCACCTTGTTGTGCTATAAAATATTCATATTAGGTCTTATTCATTTTATTTTTTTTGTACCTATTAACCATCCTCATTTTCACCACCAGCCCCCCACTCCCCTTCCTAGTCTCTGGTAGCCATCCTTCTACTCTATGTCCATGAGTTCAATTGTTTTTATCTTTAGCTCCAACAAATAAGTGAGAACAGACAATGTTTGTCTTTCTGTGCCTGGCTTATGTCACTTAACATAATGACCTCCAGTTCCATCCATGTTGTTGCAAATGACAGGATCTAATTCTTTTTTATGGCTGAATAGTATTCCACTGTGTATATATATCACATTTTCTTTAACCATTCATCTGCTGATAGACACTTAGGTTGATTCCAATTCTTAGCTATTGTAAGCAGTGCTGCAACAAACATGGGAGTGCAGATATCTCTCTGATATACTGATTTCCTTTCTTTTGGGTACATACCCAGCAGTGGGATTGCTGGACCATATGATAGCTGTATTTTTAGTTTTTTGAGGAACCTCCAAACTGTTTTTCATAGTGGTTGTACTAATTTACATTCCCCCCAACAGTGTACAGGGGTTCCCTTTTCTCCATATCCTCTACACCATGTTTTATTTGTCTATTCATCTATTGATGATACTTGGGTTGTTTCTACCTTTTAGCTGCCATGAATGTTGCTGTGAACATTAGTGTTCAAAGATCTGTTAAATTCCCTTCTTTAAGTGGAATTGTTATATTATGTATTTGGCAATTCTGTATTTAATTTTTTGGAAACCAATCAACTGTCTTGAATGCATGAAATTTACATTAGGGCATGTGATTGAAAAAAATACAAATCTTCTATATAGAATGCTGAGGTGAAATTCAACTACGAAATAGCAAATGGACCAACAGGACCAGGTGTGTCTCCTTGGTTTGTGGGTTCTGATCAGGCATAGAGTTAAGGGAAATCAGTGACGGGGAACATGATGAAGTCAGTGATGGGGAACATGATGAAGAAGAGATCTTCCTTGCCTCACTGTGAGTCCTTCACCAACAAGCGGCCATCCATTTCTGTCTGGTTCTTGCCCTGGGTGATTGAACAAAAGGAGGTTTTTTTGAAAGCATGCACTGGTACGGTTATCTTTCTCAGTAAAACTAAATCCAAACATTCCTTCCAGGCCCTGGAAAGAGCAAGTCCTAATCTCTTATGAATTTGTTGTGCAAATTATAGATATACAGAATCATCCTGCAACCACACATATTGCATAATCACATTTTAAAACCAGTTGTCATGTTTTCATATCATGATATTGCTAATAGATACAGCTGCTGCTGGGCTTCTTTCTCTGTGTGGCCAGGCCAAGTAAGAACCAGTGGGGAAAAATAAAAAATAAAAACAGCATTTGGCAGGGTGGATGTTGGGCAATTAATGACTATTTACTAATAGATTTCAGCTGTGCCTCTAATGCCCTCTGCATTAATGGACATTTAATGGTGTCCTATGAATTTGCTTTGGCAATAATTGTGTGCACCCATATTCAAGTCAGCAAATATTTATTGCATGTCTGGTCTGTCCTATTATTAGGAATAAAGAAACAAAAAACTAAAGGGCACACCAATGATTACTCATATACTTTATCCCATACTTTCTCCGGTAGTTGTACACCTATAGAACTTGAAGGGGATCATAGAAGTTATCCAGTCTAATCTCTGTCTTCCTACTCTGCTTTCTCGGTGTGTTACAGGTGAGGAAACAGGCCCATAAAGATGGAGTTGTTATGAACACAGTTGGAAATCTGGGTTTGAATCCTGAGTTATGTGTGAGCCTTTTTGGGTAATGTACTTAAGCTTTCTTAATCTCAGTTTCTTTACCTGTGAAGGTGAGCCTCAGACATTCTCTTCATTCTGAAATATTCTCTCCTCTTGGCTTGTGTGATACCATACCTTTCAGATTTTTCTCCTTTTCCTCCAGCTATTTATTCTCTCCTTTCCATAATTCCTTTTTGGCTTGTCTCTTAAATATTGGAATTCTTAGAGCTCTAACCTACACCCTCTTCCCTTATTACTTTACATTCTTTCCTTGGGCAGTCTCATCCATTCCTGTCTATAGGCTGGTGACCCCTAACTCTGTATCTCCTGCCGTGAAATTTCTCCCAAGCTTCAAACCTTATACCTGTTTATCTGTGGGGATGCCGTAAGCACTTCACTTCAAACTTCACATGACCAAAACTGATCTCAGGATCTTTTCCCCGCCTTTTCCTTCTCCAGTGTTTGGTGTTTCAATAAAAGTCACATAATTCACTGAGTTTTCCAAGTTGGAAACTGAGGAATCTTTTATATCCAATCAAATGCCAAGTCCTGTTGCTTCTACCTACTGCATATCTCTGGTATCCATCTATGTCTCTGTCCATACTGGCACTCTGTTACCACCATCCTCCTTCAGAGTCCCATCATTTCTTGCCTACTACCACTATCTCCTAAATAATCTTCTAACTTCCACTCTTACTCCCCTCCAATCTATTCTCCACACTACACTCAGAGTGATCTATCACTAAAACACATCTGATCTATCACTCAAATACATCTTAAATAGAGGAATACCTGTATTGAAAACCCTCCCATGGCCTCCTGTTGTCCTTAGACTTAGATTAGTTATAAATGTATTTTGCAACTCTAGGGCAATATCTAAATAAATTTTCTAGAAAGAGGTATAATTGATATGCTAAGATGAGGTAAAATGGAATAATTTAAATTGCTCAAGTAAAACCAGAGAAGGCAGAAAAAGAGTGGCAGATAGAAAGAATGAACAAGAGCAATGAATAGGAAACAGTTACAAATATAATAGATATTAACTCAATTGCATTAATATCATTTTAAATGTGAATGATCTAAACACACAAATTAAGATAGGGACCATCAGAGAAGATAAAAAACGAGATCCAAATATATGTTGTCTATTAGAAACCCATTTTAAACATAAAGACACTGATAAAAAGTGAAGAGATGTGGAACAGAATAGAGAGCCCAGAAATAGATCCACATACATTCAGTCAACTGATTTTTTACAAAGGAGAAAAGGCAATTCAATAGGGCAATGGTAGTCTTTACAACAAATGATGCCAGAACAACTGACATACACAGGTAAAATAATGAATCTAGCCACAGACCTTATACTTATCACAAAATTAACTCAAAATAGATCATAGACCTAAATATAAAATGCAGAACTATAAAACCCTTAGGAGATAACATAAGAGAAAATCTAGGTGACTTTGAGTTTGATAATGACTTTTAGATATTACCCAAAAACCATGATCCATGAAAGAAAAAATCGATGTTAGATTTCGTGAAAACTAAAAACTGCTGCTCTGTGACAGACACTGTTAAGAGAGTGAAAAGATAAGCCATAGACTGGGAGAAAATATTTGCAAAACACATACTTGATAAAGGACTTGTATCCAAAATATACAAAGGAAAGAACATAAATTACTTTTCCCGAGAAAGGTGGCTGACTAGAGATGCCTGGCATTCATCCCCTGTTTCAACAAGAGAGGACCAAGGCAATTGAATAAGCAGCCAAGATTTCACTGGAGTGTCAAAGGTAGAGTGCTGGAGTGCAGTGGGGGAGTGGAGTTGCACCTGTGGTGATTGGAAGTCTAGGAGGACAGTGCGGAGGAATCTGGCCTCTGTAGCCCTGTCTTCTCCACCTGGATCCGATCTGCCTGGAGTCAGGAAGGACTTCCTATTTTGGGGAAAAAGTAAGCAGAAGATTCCCACCAGCCCTCATTGCCACGGCAAACACCTATAGTCCTTACAAGAGAATCACACAGTCTCCCAGTTTGGAGACCTGCTGGGAATTCATGCAACTGAATTTCCCTGGATAAGGAGCGCAAGGTATGCACTCCCCACCCCAGCCCATTCCTTGTGACCCAAGCTGCTGCAGCATGATGCCATCTTGAGACTAGAGCCACCTCTGGAGTGTGCCCTTGTTTGGGAGCCAGTAGCTACTGCACCTCTCTAGCACTGGGCTCCATCTTCGTTTCACAAAGCCCACACCAGTGGCTGAATGCCACAACCCCAGCAGCATGGAATAGGCTGTGATGCTGATCCTGAACAGCAGGGAAACCTCCTCCTGCCACCTTCACTTCCAGCCAGAAGAACAGTCCTGCTCAGGGTGAACTCGCCCTTGAGCTGGCCAAACTGCACACCCTCTCCCAAGCAGAGGAGGCCCTCAAGTCTCTGAACATTTGACATGCTCCCAGGCCTGCAGAGTGACTACACGGCTCTGCCCAGGGCCTGAGAAACAGTCCTGAGGTGCCCCACCCCCTACACACAAGAACCTGACTTGACCAGTGGCCCAGCTCCTACAATCAGAGCCCGAGAAACAACTATGCATGCTGTCCCTGGAAGGCAAACTTCCAGGCTGGCCAAGCAGCTGTGTGCCTGTGTTCTGGCCCTGAGAAACAGCCCCATGTCCTACCCCCAGGAGACATGAATCCAGGCACGCTGAGCAGCTTTGTATCCACATCCCAGCCTGAGAAACAGCCCCATGGGACACCCCTGGCAAATATGCCCCCAGGTCAACCAAGCAGCTGTACATCCATGTCCCAAGCTAGAGAAGCAGCCCTGTGGCCCACCCCCAGCAGGCACACACCCATGCCAGCTGAGAAGCCCTGTGACCATGTCCTGGGCCTGAGAAACAGCCCTGTGGGCTGCCCCTTGTGGACATGCCTCCAGGCCAGCCAAGCAACTACATGCCCATGTGCTCTGCCAGAGTAACAGCCCTGTGGCCGCAATCCCAGTGAGCCAGGCTCCAGTTTGGCCAACCTATTGTGTGCACATGCATGTGCCCCTGACCTAAGAAACAGCCCAATGAGCCTACCCCTGGAAAATCTGCACCAGTGTTGCCACAAACTATCTCAGCCTAGGCCACTGAGAACGTTGCAAATGCCACTAGTGTGGATTACAACTGAAGAAATTACACTAAGAATACACTACTGTATTCACCTAGAACCAAGGCTGAAACACCCCATCAAACTGACATCCCAAGACCCATTTATACAAAAAATATTTCCCTGCAAACTCACTCCATAAAATCGGAAGGAGCAAATTTTCCACCAGATGCAGAGAGATCAACATAGGGACATCAACCACAAAAAAGCAAGGAAATATGTCACCTCCAAATGAAAATAATAATTGTCCAGTGAGAGACCCCAATCATAAGAAAATATATGAAATGCCAGAAAAAGAATTCAGAATAATAATGTTAAAGAAACTCAGTGAAATATAAGAGAATATAGATAGGAAATTTAACAAAACCAGGAAAACAATTCATGATTTGAAGGAAGAATTTAAAAAGAGATAAATATCATTAAGGAAAAACAAGTCTTACAGTGGAAGAATTCAGTGAATAAAATTTAAAAATACAATCAAGAGTTTCAACAGACTAGACCAAACAGAAAAAAGAAATTCTGAACTTGAAGACAGCTCTTTTGAAATAACAGATGCAGACAAAAATAACAACAACAACAAAAAAGAATGAAGGAAGACTACAGAATTTATGCAACACCATTAAGTAAACAAATGTTTGTATTATAGGCACTGTTGTCATTCTTGCTTTATTGTTGAAGCTGGTCTCAAACTCCTAGCCTTAAGCAATCCTCCCACCTTGGCCTCCCAAAGTGTTAGGATAACAGGTGAGAGCTCCCCCATAATTTAAGACATCAAAATTATATCAAATATCTTACATGATCACAATGGAATAAAACTAGGTATCAATAACAAGAGAAACATTTGAAACTACAAATACAAGGAAATTAAACAATTTGCTCCTGAATGACAAATGGGTGAGAGAAGAAATAAAGAATAAAATGAATTTATTTATTTATGAGACAGGGTTTCACTCTATCACCCAGGCTAGAGTACAGTGGTGTGACCATGGCTCACTGTAGCCTCCATCTCCTGGGCTCAATCTGTCCTCTCACAACTTCCCAAGTACAGGTGTGCACCATCATGCCTGGCTAATTTTTGTAATTTTGTAGAGACAGGGTTTTGCCATGTTGCCCAGGCTGGTCTCAAACTCCCGGGCTCAAGCAATTTGCCTGCTTCCATCTCCCAAAGTGCTGGATTACAGGCATGAGCCACTGTATCAGGCCTCAAAAATGAAATTTAAAAGTTTCTTGAAACAGATAAAAATAGAAGCACAAAATAGCAAAACCTACGGGGCACAGAAAAAGCAGTTTTAAGAGGCAAGTTTATAGCAATAAATGTCTACATCAAAAAACTAGAAAGATTCCAAATAAACAACCGAATAATGCACCACAAAGAAGTAGAAAAGCAAGAACAAAACAAACCCCAAATTAATAGAAGAAAATAAATAATAAAGATCAGAATAGAAATAATAAGAGAGAGACTAAAAAATACAAAAGATCAATGAAACAAAAAGTTGGTTCTTTGGAAAGAAACTAAATCAATAAGTCATTAACTATGCTATGAAGAAAAGAGAGAAGACCTAAATAAATAATGCCAAAAACAAAACAGGATACATCACACAGATACAAAAGAAATACAAAGGCTCATTAGAGAATACTATAAATAACTATATGTCAATAAATTTGAAAACCTAGGGAAAATGGATAAATTCCTGGACACATTTAATTTGAACCAAGAAGAAATAGAAAACCTGAACTGACCAATGACAAGTAATGAGATTGAATCAGTAATAAAAAGTCTTTCCAAAAAAAAAGTTGAGAACCAGATGGCTTCTCCACTGAATTTTACGAAACCTGTAAATAAGAATTAATACCAATTATTCTCAAACTATTTCCAAAAATGGAAAGAAGGAATTCTTTCTGCCTCATTCCATGAGACCAACAACCAGAAAAGGACACACACACACACACACACACACACACACACACACACAAAGAAAACTATAGGCCAATATACCTGAGGAACATAGCTGCAAAAATCTTTTAAAAAATACTAGCAAACTGAATCCAACTACACATCAAAAAGATAGTACATCATGATGAAGTGGGATACAACCCAGGAGTGCAAGGATGGTTCAACATCTGCAAATCAATAAATGTCATACATCACATCAACAGAATGAAGGACAAAAACCATCTAAATGGATGCGGAAAAAGCTTTTGATAAACTTTAGCATTCCTAAAATCTCTTAATAAATTAGGTACAGGATGAAAGTACCTCAACATAATCAATGCTACATATGAAAAACCCATAGCTAACATCTTACTGAATATAGAAAAGATGGTAGCTTTTCTTCTAACAACTGGAACAGGACAAGGATGCCCACTCTAACTATACTCATTCAACATAACACTGGAAGTCCTAGCCAGAGCAGTTCGGCAAGAAAAAGAAATAAAGGGCATCCACAATGAAAAGGAGGATGTCAAATTGTCCCTTTTTGCAGATGACATGATCTTATATATACAAAAACCTAAAGACTATATCAAAAAATTCCTAGAACTGATAAATGAATTTAGTAAAGTGCCAGGATACAAAATTCAGTAGCATTTCTACACAGAACAACAATCTAGTTGAAAAGGAAATCAAGAAGGCAATCCAATTTGCAATAGCTACAGAAAATAATAAAATATTTAGGAGTAAATTTAACCAAAAATGGTAAAAGACCTCTACAAGGAAAACTACAAAACACTGATGGAAGAAATTGAAGAAGAGATAAACAAATGGAAAGACGTCCACGCTCATGGATTAGAAGAATTAATATTATTAAAATGACCATATTCCCCAAAGAAATCAAGTGATTCAATGCAGTTTCTAGCAAAATATCAATGACATTTTTCACAGAAATAAGAAAAAAAATTCTAAAATTTGTATGGAGCCACAAAAGACTCCAAATAGCCAAAACAATCCTGTCCTAAAAGAACAAAGTTGGTGGTGTCACACTAACAGACCTCAAAATATGCTATAAAGCTGTAGTAATCAAAACAGCATGGTGTGGCATAAAAACAGACATATTGACCAACTAAACAGAACTCAGAACCCAGAAATTAATTGATCTATCTATAGTCAACTGATTTGTGACAAATGTGGGAAGAACACTGGGGGAAAGGACAGTCTCTTCAATAAATAGTGCTGGGAAAACTGGATATCCATATGTAGAAGAATGAAATAGACCCCCACCTCTTACTCTATATGAAAATCAAAATGAATCACAGACCTAAATGTAAGACCTCATATGACAAAACTACTAGAAGAACACAAGGGAAATGCTTTAGGACATTGGCCTGGGAAAAGACTTTATGAATAAGACCTCAAAAGTACAAGGAACAAAAGCAAAAATAAACCAATGGGATTATGTCAAACTAAAATGTTCTGCATAGCAAAAGAAACAATCAGCAGAATGAAGAGGCAACCTGTTGAAGGGGAGAAAATATTTGTGAAGTACTCATCTGGCAGAGGATTAATATCTAGAATATAAAAGGAGCTGAAACATCTCAACAGCAAAAACATCAAACAATCCAATTAAAAAATGGGCAAATGATGTGAACAGACATTTATTAGGAGACAACAAATGGCCAACAAATATATGAAAAATTGCTCAACATCACTAATCATCAGGGAAATGCAAACCAAAATCACAATGAGGTATCATCTCACCCCAGTTAGGATGGCTATTATAAAAAAGACAAAAAATAACAAATGCTGGTGAGAATGAGGAGAAAAGGGAATTCTTATACACTGTGGGTGGACATGCAAGCTAGTACAGCCACTATGGAGGATAGTATGGAGGACTCTAAAACACTACAAATAGATACAACTAATTGATCACAACCAGTTACAGATTTCTTTGTTCTTTCTCCACTCACAACACTTCACTTAACAAGCCAAAAAACAAGGAAAATCTACAAATAGAACTACCATATGATCCAGTAACCCTACTACTGGGAATTTGTCCAAAGGAAAGAAATCATTATATTGGAGTCATAAAAATAAAATCTTGTAATGTGTGGCAACACTGATAGAACTGAAGGACCATTATGTCAAATGAAGTAAGCCAGGATCCAAACATTAAACACTGCATGTTCTCATGCATATGTGAAAACTAAAAAATCTTGATCTCGTTCAAGTAAAAAGTAGAACAGAGAACACTAGAGCATGGAAAGGGGAGGGGAAAGAAAGGGATTGGAAGAGATTTGTTAAATGATACAAAATTACAGCTGGATAGAAGGAATAAGTTCCAGTGTTCTATACCACTATAGGATGAATAGAGTTAATATATTTTATATTTTCAAATAGCTAGAAGGAGGATATCAAATGTTCCTAACACAAAGAAATGATGTTTGAGGTGATGGATATACTAATTATTCCAATCTGATCAGCAGACATTATAGGTATCATATCACTATGTATCCCATTAATATATACAATTATTATTTGTTAACTAAAATTGAAATAAAAATATATGCAAAGAACTCTTATAAGTCAACAATTTAAAAATTCCCATTAAAAAGTTGTCAAAAGATCTGAACCGTCACTTCGCCAAAGATATACAGATGGCAAATACACATATGAAAAAATGTCAACATTAAATTGCATTAGGGAATTGCAAATTAAAATGAAATACCACTACAAACCTATTAGAATGGCTTCAGTGCAAAACACTGACAACATCAAATGGTGATAAGAATGTGGAGCAATATTCATTGTTGGTGGTGATAGAAAATGGTATAGCCCCTTTGGAAGGCAGTTTCCTAACAAAGCCAAACATAGTCTTGCCATACAGTCCAGCAATTCTGCTCCTAGATATTTATCCAAATAATTTAAAAGTGTATATCCATACAAAATCTGTACATGGATGTTTATAGTAGCTTTATTCATAATTGCCAAAACTTGGAAGCATCCAAGATGTCCTTCATAGGTGAATGGATAAACAAACAGTGGTGCATAAACACAATGGAATATTATTGAGTGATAAGAAGAAATGAGCTCTCAAACTATGAAAAGACATAGAGGAGCCTTAAGTATTTATTGCTAAGTGAAAGAAACTGTATGATACCAACTATGACATTCTGAAAAAGGCAAAACTATGGAGACAGTAAAAAGAGCAGTGGTTGCCAGGGATTTGAAGGTGGGAAGACAGGGATGAATAGATGGAGCACAGGGGATGTTTAGGGTAGTAAATCTATTCTGAATGATAGATATATGTTATATATGTTATATATCTATCATAATGTCATTAAATATATACATTATATATGTCATATATGTCATGTCATGTAACATGTCATGTAATATTTGTCATAATACATTTGTCAAAACTCATAGAATGTACAACACAAAGAGTAAACCCAAATATAATATATGGACTTTAGTTAATAATAATGTATCAATATAGATTCAACAACCGTGACAAATGTACTACCTGTGTACAAGATCTTACTAATAGGGGAACTGAAAGCAGGGAACGTGTAGTCATGCAGGGGAAGAGAATATGGCAACTCTTTGTAATTTCTGTCCCATTTTTTCTATAAACCTAAAATGGCTCTAAGAAATAAAACTATTAATTTTTTTCAATAGAAAAAAACCCCAGACAAAAAATGCATATGTAGATCCAGCACATGGTAGGGAAATGGAGAAGTCATTGTACTTGGGAGCTTTTATTAAAGCTCTTTCCACCTGGAGGTCCTAGGGTCGATAGTGATAACCTGGAAGACACTAAAGAGGGAGGTGGTGCCAAAAGACAGGCCTCTGCCCACTCTATAAAGGTAGATAATTTTGTATTTAAAACCTTTGAGGGGAAAACTGCCAGTGCCTGGGAGACATCTTTAGAGAGGAGGGCCAAGGAGTTCGCTAAAGTCAGGTGGTTGAGAATCGAATCTGTGGACCTGAATTTGCATCCACTGAAGAATACAAAGATATAAAGATAGCTGGGTGTGGTGATGCATGCCAGTAATCCTAGCAACTTGGGAGGCTGAGATGGGAGGATTGCTTGAACCCAGGAGTTCAAGGCCAGCCTGGGCAACACAGCAAGACCCTGTCTCTAAAAAATAAAATAAAGGAGTGAGAAAGTCCTCAGGACTCCAACTACAGGATAAAGAGATGATATGAGATTATCAAATCCTTGGAGGCCTTTCAGCCACTTTCCAGAGATTGATGTGGACTTTCAGAACCAGAGAATCTGCAAGCAAACATGAGGTTTGTGCTACTTTTATTATGGCAGCTAAAATCCTCTCTTCCCGATTTAAAAGCTTGTTTTCACTAAGAAATACTTTTAAAATACATTTTGCTTTAGCAATTGATTTTATAAGTTTGCATATATTTATTATCCTTCATTCATCACTTAGATAATTAAGTTTTTTAATGCTTCATGTTTAATAACTGATCTCTTTTCAACTCTTGAAAAAAAAACTTCACATGTGAATAAAAGGATACACATCCAACACATTAGACTGATTACCTATTGGAGAAGGAAATGGGGGATAAAAAGGTCTAGAGAATTAAAACCAGAAATGACCTTGCATAGAACAATTATTGTGGTGTACCCTGATCAAAGAATGGTTCCTTTAACTCTCTACAAGGGTTTTTGAAAATTGTCAGCAATTGTCATTTGGGGAGGAGACTGGCATATCCGAATCTCTCAGGTGTGCTAGGGTGGAAAAAAGTCTGAAGAGGAATGAATTAGATGGTCTCTCCAACTATAGACGTGTTGAAGGTAGTTTGATGTAATGAAAAGAATACTGGATTGGGGGTCAGAAGTGAGTTCTTCTTAGGCTAGTGCAACAGCACAGGCAAGAGATGAAAGCCTGACTGAGGTAGGTGACAGTAGGCCTGGAAGCAGGGGTGGGTGCAAGAGGCATGATGGAGGAACATTCATTCAAATAGGAGTATTGTTGGGTATGACGGGAAAAGAAGAGGAAGAGATCAAGGATGACTATGTAATTTCTGTTTTGGATGACTAGGAAGGTAGGGAAAATAGGCAGAGAGGGAACGTTGGGAGCAAGGAAAAATGAATTCACTTTGGTTGTTTTGAGGTTGAGGTGTGTGGAGGTCTGGAAGATGCAGCTCTCAAAATTCGCTGACTACGGTAGCTAGATTGACCAAAAACCCTAGGTGCTGTTGCTCTCTGACATCCAGTATGTCAATCAGGCCCATGCCACACCTTCCATGGGCTGCTCCTAGCCAATGACTGGGTGTGGCAGGTGTACTGATCAAGCTGTACAGATACATTTCCAAATTTCTTCCTTTAATCAGCAACATTGGCTTGAAGACTCTCCATCAACTTAGCTGAACCTTCTTAGAATGGCATAGCAATCTAAGGCTCTTTCACCCAACCCCTCTATCCTTCCTTCTCTGAAGTGAATTTTTCTTTTCTTTCTTTCTTTTTTTTTTTTTGAGACAGAGTCTCACTCTGTAGCCCAGGCTGGAGTGCAGTGGCGCGATCTTGGCTCACTGCAGCCTCTGCCTCCCGGGTTCAAGCAATTCTCCCACCTCAGCCTCTTGAGTATCTGGGACTACAGGCGCACGCCACCAAGCCCGGCTAAGTTTTGTATTTTTAGTATAGACGGGGTTTCACCATGTTAGCCAGGCTGGTCTCAAACTCCTGACTTAGAGTGATCTGCCCGCCTCAGCCTCCCAATGTGCTGGGATTACAGGCGTGAGCCACCCTGATGGGCCCTCTTATGTGGATTCTATCAAATTCACATATCCACCAGTTTGACAGCTATCCCTGCCTCATGGGCTTCCACCTCATTTTCCCTCACCAGTGATAGCTCTAATTCATCTCTTGTATGTTTAGTCCCGTCTACTTTTCAGACAACTCATACTAACACAAAGTGTTATTGAGACATCCATTTGGAGATGCCTAGCTGACAGTTACAAATAGAGGCTGAGTGTTAGAGATGTTATATCAATTTGAGTGCAAGTAATATAAAAATCAAGTCAAAGTGGTCTAAATGGTAAGGAAATGTATAATCTCACTTAATAGGCAATACATAGATAGGTTGGTTTCCAGGCATGGTGTGATCAGGGCTTTAGCTCCATTTCTCTGAGACTGTATGTTCTCCCCAACTCTGTGTGTGGACTTTGTCTTCAGGCAACTGTATCTATCAAAAGGCTGCTCACTCTTCCAGGCTCAGCTCAACTGTCTCTTACATTTGAGGCTTATGCGCTCAACCCAGTTAGAAGCCATGTCCCAAACTTAAATCGAATTGGTACTATTTTATTTCACTTGTTAAGGTTAATTGTTTACATGGCTGTCTCTTCTCTTGACTGGAAGGGAAAGTAGAGACTACATTAATTTTTATCCCCATTTAATAGCTTGCATTTATTGGTATATAGTGAACATTTATCCAATTCAATTTCTTGTCATTTCTTTGGATAGAGAAGTGGAAACAATCTGTGCTAGAATTTGACATTTCAAAATTATGCAGTAAAGGAAGTACATAGAAAAAATGTACCATTCATACATGGCATCTAGGCTTACTGGATAGTGCAACACCACACTGATGTTGATAAGCTGTAGGAAGATATAATGAGGCTGTGGGCAGATGGATCAAGTATAAGACTTGCAATTTGGGAATCATAGTTATGGCTAATGAGTTCCAAGCTGTGATTTCCAACATAGGGACAGGATTTAGGAGCCCATCTGGATTGTTTCCAGAAGATTTTTACCTAATATGTTACCTCAGCCAAAAAACTAGATAAAAGCAGAAAGAGATAAAACCATGAATACAGAAGCGAAAACCAGTAACATCCTCATACTAAAAACTGGAAAAAATAGAGAATGTTATCCTACCTTTGTTCAAATTCCTATCTGTTAGAATCTTGACTGCTTAATCTCAAGTAAAGATCTAGAAAAGGCTGTAAAGCTGTAAGATGATTAAGAAAATAAAAGAATTGCTGAGTGAGGATAGATTGACACCACAGATCATGGATATAGAAGTGCAAAATCTGAAAAAAATATAATCAAATTTTAAAAGGGCCATTTGTTGAAAAAAAAAAAAGACCATTTATATCTAATTCCAAACTACAAAAATTTGGGGGCACACTTCAGTATTTGACAAATCAATTTTAAAATAAATAAGAAGAAACAACTTACTTTAATAGGCAGCTGTTAAACTTAATACTCCAAGAGGTGATATAGGCTAAGAATTGTAATTAATTCAAGGCTATTACAAAAAGAATAATATCTAGGAATACAGCTAATCAGAGAGGTGAATGATCTCTACAATGAGAATTATAAAACACTGCTCAAAGAAATCAGAGATGACACAAACAAATGAAAAAATATTCCATGCTCATGGATAGAAAGAATCAATATCATTAAAATAGCTATATTGCCCAAAGCAATTTATAGATTCAATGCTATTTCTATCATTGTCCTACCAATGACATTCTTCACAGAAGTAGAAAAAACTATTTTAAAATTCATATAGAACCAAAAAAGAGCCTGAATAGCCAAGGCAATTGTAAGCAAAAAGAACAAAGCTGTAGGCATCATGTTACCTGACTTCAAACTATACTACAGGGCTATAGTAACCAAAACAGCATGGCACCGGTATAAAAACAGACTCATAGACCAATAGAACAGAATAGAGAGCCCAGAAATAAGACTGCACACCTATAATCATCTGATCTTTGACAAAGCTGACAAAAAAAAGCAGTGGAGAAAGGACTCTCTATTCAATATATGGTGCTGGGATAACTGGCTAGCCACATGTTGAAGATTGAAACAGGGCTCCTGTCTTACACCATATATAAAAATCAAAGATGGATTAAAGACCTAAATATAAAACCCAAAGGAAGACAATCTAGGCGATACCATTCTGGACATAGGAATGGGCAAAGATTTCATGACAAACCTGCCAAAAGCAAATTGCAACAAAAGCAAAAATTGACAAATGGGACCTAATTAAACTTAAGAGCTTCTGCACAGCCAAAGACACCATCAATAGAGTAAACAGACAACCTACAGAATGGGATAAAATATTTGTAAACTGTGCATCTGACAAAAGTTTAACATCCAGCATCTATAAAGAACTTAAACACATTTAAAGAAAAAAACCAACCCCATTAAAAAGTGGGCAAAGGACATGAACACTTTTCAAAAGAAGACATACATGCAGCCAACAAACATATGAAAGAAACATGAACACTTTTCAAAAGAAGACATACATGCAGCCAACAAGCATATGAAAGAAGCTCAACACAACTGATAATTAGAGAAATGCAAATCAAAGCCTCAATGAGATACCATCTCACACACACAGTCAGAATGGCTGTTGTTACAAAGTCAAAAAATAACAAATGCTGGAGAGGTTGCAGAGAAAAGTGAATGCTTATACACTGTTGGTGAAAGTGTAAATTAGTTCAACCGCTGTGGAAAGCAGTGTAGTGATTCCTTAAAGAGCTAAAAATAGAACTACCATTCAACCCAGCAATCCCATTACTGGGTGCATACCCAAAGGGATATAAAGCATTCTACCACAAAGATACATACATGTGAATTTTCACTGCAGCACTATTCACAATAACCAAGACATGGAATCAACCTAAATGCCCATCAATGACAAATTGGATAATGAAAATGTGGTACATATACACCATGGAATACTATGAAGTCATGAAAAAGATCAAAATCATGTCTTTTGAGGGAACATGGATGGAGCTGGAGGCCATTATCCATAACAAACTAATGCAGGAACAGAAAACCCAGTACCACATGTTCTCACTTATAAGTGGCAGCTAAATAATGAGAACTCATGTATACAAATAGGGGAACAACAGACACTTGGGCCTACTTGAGGATAAAGGGCTGGAGGAGTGAGAGGATCAGAAAAGGTAACTATTGGGTGCTAGACTTAGTACCTGGGTGATGAAATAATCTGTACCACAAACCCTTGCGACAAGTTTACCTATATAACAAACCTGCACATGGACCCCTGAACCTAAAATAAAAGTTAAAAAAAAAATAAAAATTTTTAAAAATCAAGGCTACTCAATTTATACTAAGTTATTAAACTTGGACTGGTTTGGAAATACACAGAAAGGTTTTGAGATTGATGTCATGGGGAACTATCCTGCCTATTTGTCAAATACCTTTTATGCCATGGACAGACTGTTTATTAAGATGAATATTTCTCAGTCATCTATAGCCACCTGGTCCTCTTGGCGGGTTGTGAATGGATCCAAAATTTTGAGTCCATTGGCTTTCAGTTTTATATATATCTACGGGACTATATGGGCTGAATTGTGTCACCACCCCCTGGCCCCAAGTACCTATGTTGAAACCCTAACCCCTAGTGTGACTTTATTTGGAGATAAGGCCCTTAAGAGGGTAATTAAGATTAAATGAGGTCATGAAGTCAGGGCCCTGATTCAAAAGGCTGATGTTTTCATGTGTTAGTTTGCTTGAGCTGCTGTAACAAGGTACCATAGACTGGGTGGCTGGAATAACAGGCGTTTATTTCTGGAGGCTGGGAGTCCAAGATCAAAGTGCCAGCAGATTCAGTTCCTGGTGAGGGCCCTCTTCCTGGCTGGTTGGCTTCTCATTGTGTTCTCACATGGCAGAAAGAGAGAGAGAGAGCACGCAAGTGAGAGAGCTTTTGTCTCTCTTCCTCTTCCTGTAAGGACATTAATCCCATGATGGGGGCCCCACCGTCTTGACCTCATCCATATCTAATTACTCCCTAAGGCCCCACCTCCAAATATCATTACACTGGGGTTAAGGCTTCAACACATGAATTTTGGAAGAACACAGACATTCAGTCCATAACACCTTAAAAGAAGAAGAGGAAGAGACACCAGAGCTCTTTCTCTCTGTGCTCTGCACAAAGAAAAGGCCATGTGACGCTGCTATAAAGACACATGCACACATATGTTTATTGCGGCACTATTCACAATAGCAAAGACTTGGAACCAACCCAAATGTCCATCAATGATAGACTGGATAAAGAAAATGTGGCACATAAACACCATGGAATACTATGCAGCCATAAAAAAGGATGAGTTCACGTCCTTTCTACGGACATGGATGAAGCTGGAAACCATTATTCTCAGCAAACTATCGCAAGCACAAAAAACCAAACACCGCATGTTCTCACTCATAGGTGGGAATTGAACAATGAGAACACTTGGACACAGGAAGGGGAACATCACACACCAGGGCCTGTCGTGGGGTGGAGGGAGGGGGGGAAGGATAGCATTAGGAGATATAACTAATGTAAATGACGAGCTAATGGGTGCAACACACCAACATGGCACACGTATACATATGTAACAAACCTGCATGTTGTGCACATGTACCCTAGAACTTAAAGTATAATTAAAAAAGAGAAAAGGCCATGTGAGGACAAGGCAAGAAGTTTCCATCTGCCAGCCAAGGAGAGATGCCTAACCAGAAACCAACACTGTTGGCCCACTGATCTTGCATTTTCAGCCTCCAGACTGGTAAGGAAACCAGTTTTTGTTGTTTAAGCCATCAGTCTATGTTATTTTGTTATGGCAACCAGAGTTGACTAATACACTTACTAAATGAATCACTAAAATTTAGTGAAATACTAAAATTTGCAGTCCATAAATGGGAATTAGTATATTACCAGGGAGATATATATAGTGAACATATATTGACTGCTCAGTATGTGTTAGGCACTGTTCTATGTACTTTATATATAAATACCCCTGTAATCTTCACAATTATATATAATTGTGCTATTATTAACTCCACTTTACATATGATGAAACTGGGTTTCAAACTCAGACAGCCTGACTCTAGACTATGCTCCTAACCATAATATAATAGTGAACATAATATAATAGTGAATATAATATAATAGTGCTGTTTAATAGAAATATAATACAAACCTCATATGTAATTTGAAATTTTCTATCAGCCACATTAAAAATGTTATGGGAAACAGGTAAAAATTAATTTAAAAAATATATTTCACTTAACTCAATATTTTAAAAATATTATTATTTCAAAGTGTGTTCAATATAAATATTATTATTATTATTATTATTTGAGACAGAGTCTTGCTCTGTCACCCAGGCTGGAATGCAGTGGCATGATCTTGGCTCACTGTGACCTCCGCCTCCCAGGTTCAAGCAATTTTCCTGCCTCAGCCTCTCTAGTAGCTGGGATTACAGGTGCCAGCCACCACGCCTGACTAATTTTTGTATTTTTAGTAGAGACAGGGCTTCACCTGACCTCAGGTGATCCACCCACCTCAGCCTCCCAAAGTGCTGGGATTACAGGCATGAGCCGCCATGCCCAGCTTAATTCTTTCTTTAATACTAAGTCTACAAAAGCTAGTGTGCACTTTAAACTTACTGCACATCTCAAGCAAAATTTATATTACATTTCAAGTGCTCAATAGCCACATGTGGCTACTGGCTACTATACTGGACAGCACATATATATACGAGAATATAGCTTGCTAACAAGCCTGCACAAGATGCTACAAAGCTCTTGCGTTGCATATGTACATATAGTTGGAATTCCTCCCAATTTTTCAGTAGGATATTATATTATCATGGTATATCACTAGTGCTATCTTCAGTTGGCTGTGGTTTTAAATTGTTCCTACTGGTGTATTAATGAAAATACTAGAATTGCTGTTATTTTTCTTGTGATTTTATGTGTGGTTGCCATTTTATTATCAAGTTATTTTTTCCCCAGAAAGTGGGAACATGTAGGGGAGGAATATTGCCTGGCCTTTTCTCCAATTAAGTAAGTTATAGTTAGGGAAAAAAAAAAAAGAAAAAGAGCTGCTGAAGTAGATGGATCATTGGTCTGACCTACACTAGCATTGTTTGTTTGTTTTATAACAGTAAGACACAATCATGAAACATAAATAATGGAGTTTTACGACTGAAATACAGTGATGCTCACTGGTTTACATAAATCCATTATGTTGAACATAGTTGAATGGTCTGCCTTCTCCTGACCTTACTATACAGGTATGGTGTGGAAATGTTTCTGAAGGGGTTTTTCTCTAACATTAGTCTAACTCCAGTGTTATAGATAAGTGGTTATTTTTAAACAAAGTAAAAAAGAGCTTTGGCATGTTATAATGGCCATGTCCCTTCAAGATTAAAAAAATGATTTTAGGTTACTCCTGTCTGTATCACTATATGCACATTTGTTTTCTCTAGATTCCAAGGATAAGTGGATAAATGTGATGGTTTGCATTTGCCCCATAGTTAGTTAGAATTTGCTTTCTAAAGCAAATGTTTTTACTCCTTTGCTTTAGCTTTACCAAATAATCGGAACTGAAGCAATCTTTTAAAATGGCCACGATGCACTCAATGTTTTCAAAAGCAAAGCATTGTAACCACTTAGATCCTTCATCATTATTAGCGTACAGTGGCTCTCCTTGTAGGATTAATGCATGGAGCCTCCATTAAGTGTTCTCAGGATCCACTTATAAATAGGCCGATCTATTGTCCTCTCAACAGTGTGAGTGTTCATATATAAGACTTGAAAAATATTCAGAAACATCACCAATCAGGGAGGCAAAAAACCCCACATACATCAGCTTTGATAACAAAGACGCTCTGAACAGGATTCCTAGGAGCTTCGGTGGGGAGGGGGGTTCCAAGGGGTGGTGGAATAAATAGACTATTAGGAAAAACAGGTAGGGGTTTGGAGATTTCATAGTAGCACTCCATATCCCCCAAATGGTTGTCAGTTTAGAAAATCTATGGGAAAAGGGATTTTAAAAAATAAGCTGATTATTAAAAAAAAAAAAAACTGGAAGTATAGCCATGTTCAAATGTATGAACTGTGTATTAGTCAAGAAGCCTAGCTGCAAGGATAAAAAGCCAATTCAAACTAGCTGAAGTGAAAAAGAGAGACTTTTATTTGTTCACGTAACTGGCAAATCTGAGGAACTTATGGCCTTGGGCATGCCTGGATCCAGGGTCTCAAACAACGCTTTTTTTTTTTTTATTATTATACTTTAAGTTTTAGGGTACATGTGCACATTGTGCAGGTTAGTTACATACGTATACATGTGCCATGCTGGTGTGCTGCACCCACTAACTCGTCATCTAGCATTAGGTATATCTCCTAATGCTATCCCTTCCCCCTCCCCCCACCCCACAACAGTCCCCAGAGTGTGATGTTCCCCTTACTGTGTCCATGTGATCTCATTGTTCAATTCCCACCTATGAGTGAGAATATGCGGTGTTTGGTTTTTTGTTCTTGCGATAGTTTACTGAGAATGATGGTTTCCAGTTTCATCCATGTCCCTACAAAGGACATGAACACATCATTTTTTATGGCTGCATAGTATTAAACGTTAGACCTAAAACCATAAAAATCCTAGAAGAAAACCTAGGCAATACCATTCAGGACATAGGCATGGGCAAGGACTTCATGTCTAAAACACCAAAAGCAATGGCAACAAAAGCCAAAATTGACAAATGGGATCTAATTAAACTAAAGAGCTTCTGCACAGCAAAAGAAACTACCAT
Source organism: Gorilla gorilla gorilla (assembly GCF_029281585.2). Taxonomy (NCBI): domain Eukaryota; kingdom Metazoa; phylum Chordata; class Mammalia; order Primates; family Hominidae; genus Gorilla; species Gorilla gorilla. The sequence continues at coordinate 77,470,850 of NC_073239.2, read as the reverse complement.
CAGAGTGAACAGGCAACCTACAAAATGGGAGAAAATTTTCGCAAGCTACTCATCGGACAAAGGGCTAATATCCAGAATCTACAATGAACTCAAACAAATTTACAAGAAAAAAACAAACAACCCCATCAAAAAGTGGGTGAAGGACATGAACAGACACTTCTCAAAAGAAGACATTTATGCAGCCAAAAAACACACGAAAAAATGCTCACCATCACTGGCCATCAGAGAAATGCAAATCAAAACCACAATGAGATACCATCTCACACCAGTTAGAATGGCAATCATTAAAAAGTCAGGAAACAACAGGTGCTGGAGAGGATGTGGAGAAATAGGAACACTTTTACACTGTTGGTGGGACTGTAAACTAGTTCAACCATTGTGGAAGTCAGTGTGGCGATTCCTCAGGGATCTAGAACTAGAAATACCATTTGACCCAGCCATCCCATTACTGGGTATATACCCAAAGGACTATAAATCATGCTGCTATAAAGACACATGCACACGTATGTTTATTGCGACATTATTCACAATAGCAAAGACTTGGAACCAAGCCAAATGTCCAACAATGATAGACTGGATTAAGAAAATGTGGCATATATACACCATGGAATACTATGCAGTCAAACAACGCTTTTATGGTTCTCTTTCCTTATCTGGCTCTCATCTCTGCTCTTTTCGGCTTAGTTTCATTCGTTTGTATTGCATGAGGTGTTTCTTCCCATGGCAGAAATGTGGCCTCTGGTAACACAGGCATCATTAGCCTAAAACTTCAGCTCCAAAAGGAAAGAGAAAGCTATCTCTTAGCCTCCAATTTGGAAAATGTCATAAATTATTAATTGTTCTGGCTTGGATTATTTGCCATACTTGCTCCTCAAACCAGACACTGTTTACAGGGGGCTCTGTATTAGTCTGTTCTCATGCTGCTAATGAAGACATACCCAAGACTGAGTAATTTATAAAGGAAAGAGGTTTAATTGACTCACAGTTCAGCATGGCTGGAGAGGCCTCAGGAAACTTACAATCATGGCAGAAGGGGAAGCAAACACATCCTTCTTCACATGGCTGCAGCAAGGAGAAATACAGAGTGAAGTGGGAGAAAAGCTCCTTATAAAGCCATCAGATCTTGTAAGAACTCACTCACTATCACAAGAACAGCATGGAGGTGACCGCCCCATTATTCAATTAGCTTCTACCGGGTCCCTCCCGTGACACATAAGGATTGTGGGAACTGCAATTCAAGATGAAATTTGAGTGGAGACACAGCCAAACCATATCAGGCTGTCATCTTGTAATCAGCTCAGTGTAGCTCACAGGCTTATCCCTTCGTGGGAGTTGAGAGGAGAGAGAGGACACTCAGAAGCTCAATCAGATCCACATAGAATGGTAGAGAGGTGGCACCTCAAATAGAAATATTAATAGTATAAAGATGAAAAGAGTTACATGTTTTCCAAAGTTATTGGAGAAAACCTAAGTAGTTAAGAGTTCAAGGAGTTCTAGAAAAATGCTTTTCAAATTTGAAAATTTTGTTACAGTTTCCAATTCAGTAGGTCTGAAGTCAGGGCCTAAGAGTCTATACTCTTAGCAAGCTCCAGGCACCACTCTTGAGTAGCAATATTCTAGAAGACACTTGTAAATTTGGAATAATTTTATAGCATCTCACCAGCAGAAAACTGAAGACAGCTATCTATGTGAGGTTGAGTTTTGAAGGTTTTTAGATTCAATTATTTGAATTATTCTTCATCTGGGGCATTATTATACAAATTTTGATGTTCTTTTGGGCCATAATGTTTTGTGATCTGTTAAGTATTATTGACTAGAAAAATAGCAATGATTAGCCCACTTACTGTAACATAGTTTTGAGAAATACTAAAGTAAGGCATAACTGGAATATGTTATTCTCCTTAAGACGGAATATATTGTGAGAAAAGGAGGGCTAGAACTGGGACTCTGGTCTGTGATGGGTTGGAGAACCCACAGAACAGAGCTGAGGCTGAAGAGTACATCTTGCTGTGAGCAGTGGAAAGAAGTCCAGGTGGGCAGAGCACCAGAGAAAGTAGGTGGCTCTAGCTCCACAAGTGGGATTTTGTGTCAGTAATCAAATGATGTCAGTGGGAATGGAGAATGAGTGTGGAAACTGGCATGAGCAAGGTAAAGGTATGGAACCTGGGAGACTGAGCAGTTTATGAAGGTCAGTATTTAAGGTACATGCTAGAACTAGGCTACAAGGCAAGGGCTTAGGTTTAGAAGCGCAGTAGTCAAACTTTAGGTGCCCAAGATGGAGTAGGAGACAACAAACAGGCCTAATATTAAGGCTGGCTTGATGTCCATTCCCCTAGTGCTGAACTAGAGCTGTTCAGATCCATGATGGAGGGAGTATAAATCTCAGAGCTTGAGAGAGTGGAGGGAGTGAGGATGTGGGTCTGGATCAAGAGGCTCCAAGTATAAAGGAGGGATGTATGGATAGGAAATTAGGCAAGTTATCAACAGGTGGAGAAAGTTCCACGATTTTTTGGGGCAGGTTTTTACCGAGATTTTACAATTACTGAGTCGGTCACTGTTGATTAATTCACCAGTTGAGAAAGAAATGTGTTCTCTCTACCAGAGTGGTAGTAACAGTAGGTAAATAAACAGATTTGTAACCAAAGTTCATATAATTGCCCAAAGGTCCTGCTAGTTTTTACTTCTTTGAATATATCTCTTAAAAGAATAACATTTGGGTTCAAAAGAAAAAATCTGATTTCTTATTTACTCACAGTACAATGCACATAACCAGAAATGTAATAGATTTGTTATCAAAATTCAGACTTTTCTATACCAAAAATTTATAGAGCAAGGAAATTCTCTAACAACATATAGGAAAGCATGAGGACTTTAAACACCAGAGGGATATCTATCTCTTTAATTCCACCTTCAAAATATCTGCCATTGTTTTCACTCTGCACCTTATTCATGCCTTCTCTTCAGTCAGTACTGAGCGTAGAAGTAAGTTCCTTTTGGAAGACTTTTGAACTTGCTCTGAGATGGGGAGGATCCCTAGGGCCTCACTCAAATTCTGACTCTACAGAGCAAATGAAGAAAAAGAATCAGGAATAGTCTGAATTGCCATATTTTACTTGAGATATAAAATAGTCATGGGTCTTTGATTTCCTTGGGATAACTGCTAAATCCCTGTTGCAGAAGGAAGGGAGCCAAAGAATCTATGCAGAAGGCAATAGCGGTCATACAAGTTTGAGAAGTAATTCAGAGCCAACAACATGTTATATTTTGTAGCTGGGATTCAAGATTAAGTAACAGTACATTTAAAAGGATTCTAAAAAACATTGATCAAGAACGCCACATTAAGAAGTAGATACAAATTAAAAAACAATATGCCCAGTGATTCATGGTGACTCAGCTAAGGCGCCTAAGACAGCATGTTCTTTGTTGTCCTCCTCAGTCTTTTCTGAGGGAAGGGTGGAGGAGGGAGAGGGGAAATAAATTTAATGTTTTCCATTTAGGTGAATTAAAATTATGTAAAATTACCTTTCTTGGTTTTTGCAGTTTAACAAATGAATAAGCACATGTTTATTTGATGGAAGCTCTATCGCTCCCACCTGGAAGCACAAATATTATGGTGCCTTCCTGTCAAGAATGTGTTATTTGATTTCAGAATAGGTGATAATATTTTTTACTTTGTATTTTATCATAATTTAAATTTGTAAATTTGCAAAAGTCATACAAAGATACATATATACATGTTTTGCCCAGCTTCTCCTAATGTTAACTATACAACCATTGTACATTATGAAAACCAGGAAATTAATATTGGTACATTATTAGTATCTAAATTATAAACTTTACTGACATTTTACTAGTTTATTCCAATGTCTTTTTTTCTTTTTCAAGACCCCACATTGTATTTAGCTGTTGTGTTTCTTTAGTATCCTCCAAAGGTGTTTTTTGGTCTTTCCTTGTCTTTCATAACCTTGACATTTCTGAAGAATACTGATCAGTTTGCAGAATGTTCCTCAATTTGGGTTTGTCTAGCATTTCCTCATGATGGGTTATGCATTTTTGTCAAGAATACCGTGGAAGTCATCTCATCCTAAGAACATCATAAGAGAGATATATGATGTCAACATGTCTTATTACTTATGATGTTAACTTGATCACTTGGTTAAGTTGGTCATGCTGGGTTTCTACACTGTAAAGCTACTCTTTTCCCCTTTGTAACTGATAACTCTTTTGGGGTACTTGGAGAGTATGCTAATATCCTGGTTTTCCTCAGACTTTTGCCCATTATTTGTTGCATCCATAGGATCTTTTCTGCAACAATTACTATTGCAGTATTTGCCTAATGATGACTTTATTCTTATTTCCTCTGTATTCTCTTTACTTTTTTTAAATTATATTTTAAGTTTTAGGGTACATGTGCACAACGTGCAGGTTTGTTACATATGTATACACGTGCCATGTTGGTGTGCTGCACCCATTAACTCGTCATTTAACATTAGGTATCTCTTTACATTTTATATTATTAATTAGAATTTTTCTATAAGGAAACACTGCCCTTTCCTTACCATTTATTTATTCAATTATTTATTTATGTTAATATGGACTCATAGATATTTCTTTTACTTCATGAGTTACAATCCAATATTAGCATCATGTAATTTAGTTGCTAAATTGTCCCAATAAAGGAGCCATGTGGGACTCCTTTGGGTTGGCTCCTGTATCCTTTTGATTTGTCTCCATCCTTTTCTTGAGAATGTCCTTGTTTTCTGGTACCACAAGTTTATTCAGCTCATCTTGTCTCAGACTTGGCTTTGCCTTGAAGTCCTGCACTGAACTCTGCCTGGCGGGCAGCCTTTTCAGTGTGATGTCCTCCTATACTACTGTTTCTTTCTCTGACTTTGGCTTTGGAAGGTCAATCTCCACTCACTAACTTTCCTGAGCAATAGCTGATAATCCTCTACTTGTACCTTCATTGTGAAGTTCCCTTTGAACTATAGATTTTTCCCCTTTGTCTCTTGGTGTCTACTGGTGTCTTTTTGCTACTATCATATCTAGCCTGGGACACTTGGATTCCAATATTGGAGCCTACTCTTTTACTCTACTTACTGACCCTAAAAACTCCAAGCTCAGTCTCTGCCCAGCCCAGATCTTACTAGGTGGCATAATTGATTACTATGGAGGAATACTTTCTTGTTAACTTTAACAGTGCTGATTAGATCCAGATAGGGTGGGGTAAACTTGTTTCTCTCTCTGAGCCTTGGGGAGAATTTGGCTTGAACTCTTGTGGGTAGAGATGTCAGAGCATCTGACAGACCAGTGATTGATCCCAGGAGATAGATCCAGGCTAAGGATCCTCCAAAGCAAGGGTCTTGTTTGTGAACTCTGAAAATAGTCGCTTCTACTAGCAACTGTATTACTTGTTTTATACTTCTTGTCTGTTATCCTTTAACCTTGAGTAAAATTTTATTCATAAGTTTTGGCTTCACATTAGCTGTGCTTCAGGGGTTTTAGTGGAGGGTCTGTCTCACATGGATGGAAATGCAAAGGGAAGAGCAGTGTCTCCATTTTTGAGGCTAGAGAGGAGTTGCAGTGGGAGAATTATAAGTGGGGACAGCTGTACTTGGCAATGTAGCAGGCTCATGCCACAGTAGGAGTGTGGTATCATAACAAGGTTCTCATAGCAGAAAAACATAAGCATATCTGAAACACAATCTGGGGAAGGGAACTGTCAGGTAGTTTCCTTCGATCAATCTAACAAGATTCACTGTAATTTTCATAGGTAGGAGAAGTGTGACCTGTGACCTTATTTTGTAGTTACAGGTTGTTAAAGCCTGGAAATTTGCAATAGACTTATTAAAAATTATCTTGCTTGTTTTGGTCTAACATTCCAGTCTAGTAAGATCATGTTGAATTTTGTTCTGATCATCTATCATATTAATTTTTCTTTTCAGTTATAATTCAGTTCATTTAAAAACATGATTTTAAAAAACCTTTAATTAAGTCAAGAATAAAAATGTTAATTTAGGATGGTGACTCGTGGCACTGCACTGTCGTCTTCCCTGCAGTTAGAGAATTATGGCTAAATCTATGGTTTCTAAAATCTACTCTTTTTCTTCTTTTTGAGCGAAGGAGATCATTTTCCTATTCCAGAATTCTGGCACCCCTCCCATTGTCTATAAATTCTCTGACATTTCCGGTAGTGACTCAGAAACAATCTCGGAAAGTTCCTTCTGTGTCTCAGAATGTAATTCATCAGGGTTTGGATATCTGTACTTGTTTAACATGGCTAATTGTTCCTTTCTAATGTTTACCTGTTGCACACTCATTTACTGAAAAGTAAACTGTTAAAAGATTAAGACAGTTTTTAGTGTGGATAGAAAGCTGAAAACACCTTACACAAAATATGTGCCCAGTAGATAGTGAATGAATGGGTGGATGATTATAGGATAATTGAATGAGTCAATGAGTTTCTGACCAGTTTGAGTACCTGTCTAGTGTTGGTGATACAACTAGGGTATTGTTGGTGAAAGTATTTCTTTACTAGAGGAATGAGATTTCTGATTTAGGCAAGTTATTATAAGTTTACAACTTAAAATCATGCTTCCAAGATGGCCGAATAGGAACAGCTCTGGTCTACAGCTCCCAGCGAGATTGATGCAGAAGACAGGCGATTCCCGCATTTCCAACTGAGGTACCTGGTTCATCTCATTGGGACTGGTTGGACAGTGGATGCAGACCATGGAGGGCGAGCTGAAGCAGGGCGGGGCATCACCTTACTCGGGAAGTGCAAGGGGTCAGGGGATTTCCCTTTCCTAGCCAAGGGAAGCCATGACAGACAGTACCTGGAGAAATGGTACACTCCTGACCAAATACTGTGCTTTTCCCATGGTCTTAGCAACCAGCAGACCAGGAGATACTCCCCCGTGCCTGGCTCAGCAGATCCCATGCCCACGGAGCCATGCTCACTGCTAGCACAGCAGTCTGAGCTCAATCTGTGATGCTGCAGATTGGTGGGGGAGGGATGTCCACCATTGCTGAGGCTTGAGTAGCTCACAGCGTAAACACAGTCTGGGAAGCATGAACTTCGTGGAGCCCACCACAGCTCAGCAAGGCCTACTGCCTCTATAGATTCCACCTCTGGGGGCAGGGCATAGTAGAACAAAAGGCAGCAGACAGCTTCTGCGGACTGCACCAGACAGCTTCTGCAGACTTAAACATCCCTGTCTGACAGTGCTGAAGAGAGCAGTGGTTCTCTCAGCACGGCGTTCGAGCTCCAAGAACGGACACACTGCCTCCTTAAGCGGGTCCCTGACCCCCATGTAGCCTGACTGGGAAACACCTCTCAGTAGGGGCCGACAGACACCTCAAACAGGTGGGTGCCCCTCTGCGACAAAGCTTACAGAGGAAGGATCAGGCAGCAATATTTGTTGTTCTGCAGCCTCCGCTGGTGATACCCAGGCAAACAGGGTCTGGAGTGGACCTCCAGCAACCTCCAACGGACCTGCAGCTGAGGGGCCTGACTGTTAGAAGAAAAACGAACAAACAGAAAGGAATGGCATCAACATCAACAAAAAGGACATCCACACCAAAACCCCATCTGCAGTTCACCTACATCAATGACCAAAGGTAGATAACACCACAAAGATGAGGAGAAACCAGAGCAGAAAAGCTGAAAATTCCAAAAAACCGAGTGCCTCTTCTCCTCCAAAGGATTGCAGCTCCTCACCAGCAAGGAAACAAAACTGGACAGAGAATGAGTTTGACGAGTTGACAGAAGTAGGCTTCAGGAGGTTGCTAATAACAAACTTCTCTGAGCTAAAGGAGCATGTTCTAACCCAACACAAGGAAGCTAAAAACCTTGAAAAAAGGATAGATGAATGGCTAACTAGAATAAACAGTGTAGAGAAGATCTTAAATGACCTGATGGAGCTGAAAACCATGGCACAAGAACTTCGTGACGCATGCACAAGCTTCAATAGCCGATTCAATCAAGTGGAAGAAAGGATATCAGTGATCGAAGATCAAATTAATGAAATAAAGCAAGAAGACAAAGTTAGAGAAAAAAGAGTAAAAAGAAATGAATAAAGCGTCCAGGAAATATGGGACTATGTGAAAAGACCAAATCTACGTTTGATTGGTGTACCTGAAAGTGATGGGGAGAATGGAACCAAGTTGGAAAACACCCTTCAGGATATTATCCAGGAGAACTTCCCTAGCCTAGCAAGGCAGGCCAACATTCAAATTCAGGAAATACAGAGAACACCACAAAGATACTCCTCGAAAAGAGCAACCTCAAGGCACATAATTGTCAGATTCACCAAGGTTGAAATGAAGGAAAAAATATTACAGGCAGCCAGAGAGAAAGCTTGGGTTACCCACAAAGGGAAGCCCATCAGACTAACAGCAGATCTCTCGGCAGAAACCCTGCAAGCCATAAGAGAGTGGGGCCAATATTCAACATTCTTAAAGAAAAGAATTTTGAACCCAGAATCTCATATCCAGCCAAACTAAGCTTCATAAGTGAAGGAGAAATAAAATCCTTTGCAGACAAGCAAATGCTGAGAGATTTTGTCACCATCAGGCCTGTCTTACAAGAGCTCCTGAAGGAAGCACTAAACATGAAAAGGAACAACTGGTACCAGCCACCGCAAAAACATGCTGAATTGTAAAGACCATCAACGCTATGAAGAAACTGCATCAATTAACGGGCAAAATAACCAGCTAACATCATAATGACAGGATCAAATTCAAACATTATTAACCTTAAATACAAATGGGCTAAATGCCCCAATTAAAAGACACAGACTGGCAAACTGGATAAAGAATTAAGACCTATCGGTGTGTTGTATTCGGAGACCCATCTCATGTGCAAAGATGCACATAGGCTCAAAATAAAGGGATGGAGGAAGATCTACCAAGCAAATGGAAAGAAAAAAAAAAGCAAGGGTTGCAATCCTAGTCTCTGATAAAACAGACTTTAAACCAACAAAAATCAAAAGAGACAAAGAAGGCCATTACATAATGGTAAAGGCATCAATTCAACAAGAAGAGCTAACTATCTTAAATATATATGCACCCAATACAGGAGCACCCAGATTCATGAAGCACGTCCTTAGAGACTTACAAAGAGACTTAGACTCCCACACAATAATAATGGGAGACTTTAACACCCCACCATCATTATTAGACAGATAAACGAGACAGAAGGTTAACAAGGTTATCTAGGACTCAAACTCAGCTCTGGACCAAGCAGACCTAATATACATCTGCAGAAGTCTACACCCCAAATCAAGAGAATATACATTCTTCTCATCACCACATCGCACTTATTCTAAAATTGACCACACAATTGGTAGTAAAACACTCCTCAGCAAATGTAAAGGAACAGAAATCACAACAAACTGTCTCTCAGACCACAGTCCAATCAAATTAGAGCTCAGGATTAAGAAACTTACTCAAACCCCCACAACTACACGGAAACTGAATAACGTGCTCCTGAATGACTGCTGGGTACATAACAAAATGAAGGCAGAAATAAAGACGTTCTTTGAAACCAATGAGAACAAAGACAAAATGTACCAGAATCTCTGGGACACATTTAAAGCAGTGTGTAGAGGGAAATTTATAGCACTAAATGCCCAGAAGAGAAAGCAGGAAAGATCTAAAATCGACACCCTAACATCACAATTAAAAGAACTGGAGAAGCAAGAGCAAACAAACTTAAAAGCTAGCAGAAAGCAAGAAATAACTAAGATCAGAGCAGAACTGAAGAGCTAGAGACACAAAAAACCCTTCAACAAATCAATGAATCCAGGAGCTGGTTTTTTGAAAAGATCAACAAAATAGATAGACCCCTAGCAAGACTAATAAAGAAGAAAAGAGAGAAGAATCAAATAGACACAACAAAAAATGATAAAGAGGATATCACCACCAATCCCACAGAAATACAAACTACCATCAGAGAATACTATAAACACCTCTACGGAAATAAACTAGAAAATCTAGAAGAAATGGATAAATTCTTGGACATATACACCCTCCTAAGACTAAACCAAGAAGAAGTTGAATCTCTGAATAGACCAATAACAGGTTCTGAAATTGAGGCAATAATTAATGGCCTACCAACCAAAAAACATCCAGGACCAGACAGATTCACAGCCGAATTCTACCAGAGGTACAAAAAGGAGCTGATACCATTTCTTCTGAAACTATTTCAATCAAAAGAAAAGGAGGGAATCCTCCCTAACTCATTTTACGAGGCTAGCCTCATCCTGATACCAAAGCTTGGCAGAGACACAACAAAAAAAGAGAATTTTAGGCCAATATTCCTGATGAATATCAACGCGAAAATCTTCAATAAAATACTGGCAAACCAAATCCAGCAGCATATCAAAAAGCTTATCCACCACAATCAAGTCGGCTTCATCCCTGGGATGCAAGGTTGGTTCAACATACACAAATCAATAAATGTAATCCATCACATAAAGAGAACCAATGACAAAAACCACATGATTATCTCCATAGATGCAGAAAAAGCCTTTGACAAAATTCGACAGCCTTTCATACTAAAAACTCTCAATATACCAGGTATTGATGGAATGGATCTCAAAATAATAAGAGCTATTTTTGACAAAGCTACAGCCAGTATCATACTGAATGGGCAAAAACTGGAAGCATTCCCTTTGAAAACCAGCACAAGACAAGGATGCCCTCTCTCACAACTCCTATTCAACATAGTGTTGGAAGTTCTGCCTAGAGCAATCAGGCAAGAGAAAGAAATAAAGGGTATTCAATTAGGAAAACAGGAAGTCAAATTGTCTCTGTTTGCAGATGGCATGACTGTATATTTAGAAAACCCCATTGTCTCAGCCCAAAATCTCCTTAGGTTGATAAGTAACTTCAGCAAAGTCTCAGGATACAAAATCAATGGCAAAAATCACAAGCATCCTATACACCAATAATAGACAAACAGAGAGCCAAATCATGAGTGAACTCCCATTCACAATTACTACAGAGAAAATAAAACACCTAGGGATCCAACTTACAAAGGATGTGAAGGACCTCTTCAAGGAGAACTACAAACCACTGCTCAATGAAATAAAGGAGGACACAAACAAATGGAAGAACATTCCATGCTCATGGATAGGAAGAATCAATATCATGAAAATGGCCATACTGCCCAAGTAATTCACAGAGTCAATGCTATCCCCATCAAGCTACCAATGACTTTCTTCACAGGATTGGAAAAAACTACTTTAAAGTTCATATGGAACCAAAAAAGAGCCCACATTGCCAAGTCAATCCTAAGCCAAAAGAACAAAGCTGGAGGCATAACACTACCTGACTTCAAACTATACTACAAGTCTACAGTAACCAAAACAGCATGGTACTGGTACCAAAACAGAGATATAGACCAATGGAACAGAACAGAGGCCTCAGAAATAATGCCGCATATCTACAACCATCTGATCTTTGACAAACCTGACAAACACAAGCAATGGGGAAAGGATTCCCTATTTAATAAATGGTGCTGGGAAAACTGGCTAGCCATATATAGAAAGATGAACCTGGATCTCTTCTGTACACCTTATACAAATATTAACTCAAGATGGATTAAAGACTTAAATGTAAGACCTAACTCCATAAAAACCGTAGAAGAAAACCTAGGCAATACCATTTAGGACATAGGCATGGGCAAAGACTTCATGACTAAAACACCAAAAGCAATGGCAACAAAAGCCAAAATTGACAAATGGGATCTAATTAAACTAAAGGGCTTCTGCACAGCAAAAGAAATGATCATCAGAGTGAACAGGCAACCTACAGAATGGGAGAAAATCTTTGCAATCTACCCATCTGACAAAGGGCTAATATCCAGAATCTACAAAGAACTTAAACAAATTTACAAGAAAAAAACAACCCCATCAAAAAGTGGGCAAAGGTAATCAATAGACACTTCTCAAAAGAAGACATTTATGCAGCCAACAGATCGGTTAAAAAAATGCTCATCATCACTGGTCATCAGAGAAATGCAAATCAAATCCGTGATGAGATACCATCTCACACCAGTTAGAATAGTGATCATTAAAAAGTCAGGAAACAATAGATGCTAGAGAGGATGTGGAGAAGAAATAGGAATGCTTTTACACTGTTGGTGAGGGTGTAAATTAGTTCAAGCATTGTGGAAGACAGTGTGGCAATTCCTCAAGGATCTAGAACAAGAAATACCATTTGACCCACCGATCCCATTATTGGGTATATACCCAAAGGATTATAAATCATGCTACTATAAAGACACATGCACACATATGTTTATTGTGGCAGTATTCACAATAGCAAAGACTTGGGACCAACCCAAATGTCCATCAATGATAGACTGGATTAAGGAAATGTGGCACACATACACCATGGAATACTATGCAGCCATAAAAAGGATTAGTTAATGTCCTTTGCAGGGACCTGGATGAAGCTGGAAACCATCATTCTAAGCAAACTATCACAAGGACAGAAAACCAAACATCACATGTTCTCACTCATAGGTGGGAGTTGAACAATGAGAACACGTGGACACAGGGCAGGAACATCACACACCAGGGCCTACTGGGGGGTGTGGGACTCGGGGAGGGATAGCATTAGGAGAAATACCTAATGTAAATGACGAGTTGATGGGTGCAGCAAACCAACATGGCACATGTATACCTGTGTAACAAAACTGCACGTTGTGCACATGTACCTTAGAACTTGAAGTACAATAAAAAAGTTTACTACTTAAGATGTTATAAATCAAATACCAAGCTGCTTCCTTTAGCTAATAGGAATCCTATTTTAGCTAATTATAAATTAGAATCTAAGTAGATTATGTGAAAAGACCTGACTCTCAACTTTTAAACTAGCAAAATGAGGTTAAGATTTTCTTGTCTGTAAACCCACTTAATTTTATTGCTTATAGGTATTATTCATCACAGTGGTTTTTATTATTTCATTTAGGTGACAAGATATTTAAAGATATGTGGTCTATAATTGGAAACAAAATAAAAGGAATACTTGGATGAAAAGATTGGGGATGACTGGATAAAATATCTAAGGTCCTCTTCAATGTAATAGTTGACATGTTTTAAAAATCAGCTCTATTGTGGTATAATTTATATACAACAAAACTCACCCATCTGAAAGTGTATATTTCAAAAAGTTCTGACAAAAGGACATACCTTCCCCTCCACTGCAAAGAGAAACACTAGTTAATAGATGAAGACTATGAAAAATTTTGGATTCTTTATTATACTGTTTTTAATAGGAAGCAATTTTATTTGAACTCTTCATGTTTAGCTTCAATATTAGTGTCCTTATCGTCATGATTATCATCACTGTGCCCTTTGTTGAGACCTCTAACAGAATTTTTCAGGGCACATCATCTTTATCTCTAAGTTATTTGAGCCACAGCACTTTCAAAACCTGACCATGGTGCTATCACTGCCTGCATATTACATTAGGCATCTAGATTTTTCCTTTCATTTTGTAGGCAAATACTCTCTACCACCAAACCTGCTTTATTTATTATTTTATAATGCCTATTAGCTAAAATAGCATTCCCATTAGCTAAAGGAAGCAGCTCGGTATTTGACTTATAACATCTTAAGTAGTAAACTTAATATAGGCATCAATTCACATGATTTTAAAAATGTAAACTATACAAAGGTATACACTGAAAAGTCTCCCTGCCACCCCTATCTCCCATCTGCTCGGTTGGTGTCCCAAACTTGAAACCACTGTTTATAGCTTCATATGTGTCTTTCCAGAGTTTATTTATTCAGATATGAATAAATATAAATGTAAGATCTTAATTCCCCTCTTTAAAAAAAAACACTCTGGAATCCTTTTATACTCACTATCTTTGTCTAGCAATCAGTTGGCCATACCTTCTTTTTATTTTTCTTTGGAAAAGAAAATCCTTTTTTTTTTTTTTTGTAAATAACTTCAGCTCATTCAGACTAAACTTTCCTGAAATAAAACATAAGGATTCTGGCTATTCTTTAGTTATGTTCATTCATTCATTTAATTCAATTATTCAGCAAAGATCTACTGATTTTCTGTGGTGGCAAAAATACTGTACTCAGTTCTTGGAAGATTACAAAGATGACAGACCTTATCCTTGAAGAAAATATAGTATAGTGGAAGATAGAAAATATGAATCTAACTAATATGAGAGATGCATAAAATATCACAGCAGTTCAGAGAAGGGAGAGATTAGTTAAATGATATGGATCAAACATGGTTCTGGGATGAAAATGACCTTAGAGCTGAGCCCTGATAGTTGGGTTTATGTACCTGTGTAGATGGGATAAGGGAAAAGAAAGAACATTCTATTTTATAACTTAGCACTCTTGTTTGCAAGTAATAGAAACTCAAAGTAGTTTAAAAAAAATAGTGCAAAGGGAGGAGGACGTATGTTAGCTCCTGCATCCAAAACACAAGACAAAACTGAACCCAACTTCGGTATCAATAGCATACAAATATTTTACCAGTCTTAGGCTTTTGTGTCTCTCCTTCCTCTATTCTGTTTCTTTTTCCTTGAGCCTCCTTCCTGTAATAGGTGATATGGCTGTAACATATTCTTACTGCTCTCAATCCAAGAGTACAGAGAAAACTGCTCCTCTAATTCATAAATTTCTGGAAAGGACTGGCCCAACTTGGTGGTTATTCCTTGCTGTGGGTTGAGGGAGTGGGAGGTACTGTTTGGCAGCCTCAACCAAAACACACTGAGTTGGGAAAGAGCAGTTCTCCAAGTGTGCTGCTACAGACAAAGGCAGGAAGGGATGCATGCAGGCACCAAGTGTGGAGGTCGATTTACACCTGCATCATGAGGAAAGTCATGAAGGTAGCAAAATGCAACCCATGCTCTGAATATGGTAAGAAGTTCAGAAGAAGGCAGGGACAAGGGTGAGGCAAGCAAGCCATCTATGGTGCAAAATTTAAGGGGGTACTAATTCTTAGATGCCAACCCTGAACTTGCAGGACCTTGAGAGTGAGTGCCTCCTTAAATTTTGTACCTTAGTCACCTTGCTTGCCTCAATTTAATCCTGGCCCTGTTTAGAAGGACAGGTTGCTTCACAGAGTTGAAGATCAACAGGTTGAGTAGTTTGAGGACCAAGTAAAGTGACCTTTGAGGCAACTGTCTTAATGTAATGATGTAAGTAAAAGACAGGTTGCACAAGTTTAAGGAGTAAATACCTAGAGAAGAAACTGAGGCAAAGAATGTAGGCTACTCTCTCATGAAGTTGGGTGGTGAAGAGAAGGAATTGCTTCTTGAGGGGAAAGCTTGAGGGGCCTGAAAAGGTTTTTACTTTATTTTACTTTTAATATTGGTGATATCTGACTCCCGAAGCAGTCATCTACTTCAGTGGAATGATTTGAAGGGTACTTGGCTCTTTTCCAACCAAAAATAATTTTCTACTAGTCTGCTAGTGGTGTTTGAATTGCTACCATTAGTGATTTGAGGTTACTGAATTAAAGGATTATCTCCTAACAGATAGTAAGTACTCTCCCAGGCCCCCATCTGTAGGTAATTCATCAAGCTTTTAGCAGCTCTACTTCTATGTTGATGTGAATTGGTTTATCTGATTTTTGTGACAACCGAGAATAGATTTTGATAAATGGAGGGTGAAGAACATCGAAGGGCTTCTGACAGTTTGGGATGGGGCACCTGTAAGTAGGCAAGGTGAAGGACCTCCAAAAGGAAACGGAAAGGTAACCAGGTTCAAAGGGGTAAACTGCGTACCTCACAGTTCTACTCAGGGCCAGCTCTCCAGTTGCAATCTTAAACTCTCTCTCCCTCCGTCTATGAGTCATTTTTTTTTAAAACAGCGTTTCAGTAGAAACTTATCAAAACTTTCTGAGAAAATAAATTATGTCTCAGGTAATAGAAAAGTGTAATGGACTTGGAGTCAGAAAACCTGTTCTCATCAAACACTCACTGGGCCTGTGCACAGGCAGCATTACCTTGGAGCAAATGACACTTAGGCTTCAAGATTCCTCACTTGCACAGGTCTCTTCCAAGGTCCTGGAAGTGGTTCTAGCAATATGTTCACATAATCATTGCATTTTTTGAAAATTTATAAAATAAGGCAATTTAACAACAATAGATCATTGTTTCTTTCCATTCCTATTTTCCCTCTGTCCATTTCCCTTCATGCTGGGTTTCAATGGAGTAACCATAGTCATTTTTGGGATCTGGTAGTTAAAGGGAACTTGAGTTGGGTATACAGTTTATTTGAGTTTAGTGTTATATTTTTATGATTTGCTGTTACTTCTTTGTTAAGTGTAAGACCCTGATCACAAACTAGTTAATGAGTGTTGTCAATGTAAAGATTATTTAATGGGTTATTGCTCAAGGAAACTTGTAGTGTCCTGAAATTTAACTGCCTGTATATGGAAGAAATTTCACTGAGGCTTTCCCATAGTTGATGCCAATCCTAAAAATAATATATGGCATTACCAATAATGAGCTATGAAACTGCGAGAAACTTTTCTAAGTTATCAATAATAAAAATATTTAAACCAACCCATAGTAAAGACTGAATTATCTTTCTATTTGAGGTTGTATAATAAAATTATTGTCACACAAAGGAGCAATCAAAGAACATACAGAAAAACAGTACGGAAAAAACAATTCTAGAGGTATGTAAGACAGTTAATGAAATGATTTTATTACTTGCCTGGATTTTGTGGTTTGTTGTATTTGCCAGGTTAAAAAAATTGTAATTGATGTTATTTTTTGTACCCAATTTTGTACTCATAATTTTATATCTTTAATCTTAAAGAGTGCCCCACCCCTCCAAATAGTGTAAGCTTCAAACCCTACAAAATCTGGATTCTTTCCTGGTCCTGTGACTTTGAGCAAGTAGTGAGCCCCAGTTCCCTCATCCGGAAGATGGGAATCCCCCTATCTGCTGATTTACCTCACAGGGTTCTTGTGAGGAAGTGAAATAGTGCAAGTGAAATATTTTATTATTAGCTATAAAAAGAGCCATGCGAGTGTAATTGAAGTGAGATCACTAATTTCTCCTCAAAGAAATGAACCTTGCATTTTCCCCAAAAGGTTATGTTACATTTTCAGTGATCATACTTTATATTTGGGGTTATCCTGACTTGCATGATGGGCCAGGATCCCTTTGGAGAGCTTCACATAGTTGACAAGCAGCCTTAAGCAGAGTAAAGAAGCAAGGAAAGGATGATGGTATGTGAGCACAAGCTCCTCCATTGCCATTGCTGGAAAACCAACATATTGGGTCCTACCTACTGGGGGGTGGTGAGTGGAAGCTGCTTCTAGTACTAAGGAAAGCATTTAGCATTTAAATTCAATATTACAAATATGTACATTACATCTATTAAAAAAAACTTTTAAGCTTATTTCTTTGCCTTAGCATTTAACCAGGCAAAATGGGGAAAGGGAAGTTCCATTCACTGAACCCCTATTATATGTGAGGGTCTGTGCTAGGTGCTTTACATGCATTAACCAAATAACACTCACAATATTCCTGGATATTATCAACACATTTTGCAGAAGTAAAAACTAAGGCTCAGAGAGTTGAGTGACTTCTGAAATTCACAGCGATTAGGTATTTCAAGCCAGGTTTGTCTGATCCCACGTTCTCAGGTGCCAGCCCATTGTCCACAGACTGTTTCCAGTATAGTTTTCTTTTTCCCACTTGCTTTCTATTTTAAATGGACAAATCCAGTTCATACAGTTACAAGTATCTGCAAAAATAATTTCTTTAGATAAGATATACATGCGTAGGTCTTCAGTTCAAATACGTAATTTACCAGGAATTTATAGAAAGTCAGGAGTATACCCAATGCCATGGAAAATGCTTTAAGTGGTGATTAATTTAAATGGGCAAATCTTTTATAGGAATCTTAAATGTCTGAAAATGTTCGAAATGCATAATTTTTTGCCCACCAGACTCTTCGTGTGCCAAGTTAATGTGCCCTCTCAAGTGTTCGATTTCGTGCTAGAAAATTTAAGACTAATCTCTTCAGTGAGAAAAACAAACAGTAACTCACTATTCTCAGGTTGCAGATTGGCAGTGCCAGGCTAGAATGAATTTCCAAGAGGAAGCCTTATATGTATTTTATCAGAATTCGAAATTATACACAGTTCACTTGCTTCTGCCCATTAAATTTTAAAATAGAGATGAGTTTGCTATCCAGTATTTTCACACAGCCCTTGCGATTTAAGATTTTAATGGCCGGGTGCGGGTGGCTCACGCCTGTAATCCCAGCACTTTGGGAGGCCGATGCGGGCTGATCACGATGTCAGGAGATCCAGACTATCCTGGCTAACACGGTGAAACCCCGTCTCTACTAAAAATACACAAAATTAGCCAGGCGGGGTGGCGGACGCCTGTAGTCCCAGCTACTCGGGAGGCTGAGGCAGGAGAATGGCGTGAACCTGGGAGGCGGAGCTTGCAGTGAGTCCAGATCCCGCCACTGCACTCCAGCCTGGGCGACAGAGCGAGACTCCGTCTCACAAAAAAAAAAAAAAAAAAAATTAATGAAAACTGTTTATCCCCCCTAGGTGAGCCTAAGCATGGTGGTGGGATGCCAATCTATTATCTTAGAATTGGAGACCTTGTCTGGGTTTGTGATTTTTTTGTTTTTGTGGTTTACTTTATCACTTGTAGGTCAGGACTGGAGTGAGAAGGGGAAGCCAGAGGAGAGAAAAGGTGGGAGGGAGGAGAAAGGAAAGGGTTATTGTCTTAGTCCATTCCTGCTGCTATAAAGGAAATACTTTGGACTGAGTAATTTATACATTTCTCACAGTTCTGGAGGCTGGGAAGTGCAAGATCAAAGCCCGGTTAGGTTCTGTGTCTGGTAAAGGCTGGTTCTCTCCGCTTCTAAGATGGTGTCTTTTTCCTGCACCTTCACGTGGCAGAAGGACAGAAAGGCAAAAAGGGAATAATAGACTCCCTCAAGCCCTTTTATAAAAGCACTAATTCTATTCATGGGGCAGTGAATCGCCTCCTAAAGGTCCCACTTCTTAATACTACTGCATTGGGGATTAAGTTTCAACATGAATTTTGGAGGGATATGAACATTAAACCATAGCAGTTATCTCTGAAGCAGAATAGAAATTCTATGTTGTAGGGTTCAGAGAGTATAATACCTAGAATTTTCAAAATCCAAGAGGATTACTCTTACCTTTTTGGGAAAATGTGTTGTGTGAGAAGATAATTTTCATGGTATGAACCCAAAGTCACAGAATTCTAAAAAAACCGCATGCCTAGAGGGAGAGAGCACTCTATGGAATCATCCCAGAGAACCCAACAAGTAGGTAACAGCCAGTAACTTACTGAGCTGGGAGGATTACAGTGAACTTTGGGTCCAGCCAATATAAGTCATCTCTTCTCTTCAAATGATTCCCGAGCTAGCAGAGGTCCCCCACTAATGTAAGAGCAGACAGATTTCAAGGAAGATGCATGAATTCATTCAGCTTTAAAATATTTATTGAGCACCTACTACTTGGGCTAGGTGCTGGGAATACAAAGATGGGTAAGAGTTGGTCCTTGCCCTTAAATAAAGAGCTTACATTCTAGCAAGGGCTGAAGGGGGAAGTCAAACAGACAAATAAATGAGCAAAAGTGTTAGAGCGCTAAAACAGACGTTTAGATAACGTGCGGTGGGAGCATTAAAAAAGGTGGTGGCACATTATCTGTGTGGAGCTCACTGGCTCACGGAAAACTTAGTGGAGGTGGGGTAGGCTTTGTGGATTGACAGGTAGCAGTCGAGGTGGGGGCGGCGTTCCAGGCAGAGCAAACCGCAGGGCAAGCGGAAACAGCATGAGCGGGCAGGGAGGCGTGAAACTGCTTGTTCAGCTCTGCGATCGCCCTCACACCCCTTTGTCTCCCGACAAGGAGGTGAAAACGGGAAGAAAACCAGTTCGTTCCCTCGCGGTAGGGCACGTCTGAAGAAGTTTGGGAATATAAATCCTAGCAAAGAGAGCTGCAAGGAAGGATCTAGCCAGAGGAGATTTGTAAGAGCTTACAATGGTAAATAAAGTTTCCCATTGTAAACATTGCTTGGAAACCCCGAAAGGTTTCCGAAAGAAGGCGGCCCAGGTGGCCTGCCAGGGCTCAAATGTGCTATCGCGAACATGCGGTCCTCGAAGGCTAACCCCGGCGTACCTGTCGGGCGCGGAAAGCCCCCTTTAGGTCCCGCTCCCTGGTCTCGGACCTCTCCCCTCTTCCCGCCCCTCTCGGCGACTCGCACGGCGCGGCCTAGGACCGGTGGCGACAACTGCTGTTGCACCGGCAGGCCCAGGCCAGACACGCGTAGGCCCAGGCCCGACGCGGGCAGCAGCCTCTCGCGCAGGCCCAGACCGCGGCGCGCGCCGCATCCACGGGCTCGAGGCTCTGCAACCGCTGCGACTTCAGGCGCCCGAGGGCGGGCGGGCGCGCGCCTCCGCAGCTGCAGGGGCGCGCGCTTGTGGGCTCATTCTCCCACCTAGGTTTAAATTGAACCCGGTTCTCGGTCCCCCGGTTTTGAGAGGTTTCTCTCCTCGAGCCGCTGAGTCACGCAGCCCAACAGTAGGAGTGGCTCGAGGCCTACACGTCCGCGAGTTCGCGGGGCGCTGGATGGAAAAGGTGGGTGCGCGAAAAGGGGGCCTCTCCTTCCTCCGGGGCCCAGATCTGTGGTCTCCGTGGGGAGATCTGGGCCCCCGAGGAAGGACTCACCTTCCCGGGTACTGTGGGCCCAGTCTGGGCTTCTCTTTGGGGGCGGACCGTGGCTTGGGGCGCCTCCCCGAGGGGACCCACGCGCCCGCCGCTCCAGCCGCCATTTCCCAGCAGGCCTCCAGGGGGCCTCCCCGCCGCTGCCTTCCCGTCGGCGGCGCCGGGCACGGGGGTAGCCGCGCGGCGCAGGCAGGGACACGCCTCGGCGCCCGGGCCAGCGCGCGGACAATGACCCCTTCTCCCCTCGCCGCCGCCTCCTCCCCGACACCGCCCCCTCGCAGCTCACAGGCAAACCTATTAGCCATTCAGGCCGACAAAACCCCGCGGCCCCGCGCATTGTCCCGCCGAGCGCCCGGCCGCCGTCATTAGCCCTGATTACGCAGAGCCGCCTGACAGCCCCGCCGGCCGCTCCACAGACCCCCCATTCACGGCCGCCCCCGGGCTCCGCCTCACAAAAGGAGCGGAAATCGTCCGCGCTCTCGCGTCCCCGCTGAATAGAGCGAAAAGCTGCTGCTTCTCTCCTCCCGCCCCATTCACATTCTCTTTGGATACAATATTTTTTTCCTTTTTGTTAAAATTAGGGAGAGGGAACGAGGTCAAGGAAGACTTTGCTTGAGCTCTTTGCCTGTCATTTGTTTAATGTAAACAAAGAGCAAGCCCTCCCCACCCCCATCCTCTTCTCCCCTCCCTCCCAGATTTTTTATAAACAAACTGGCGAAGGGAAAGGAGGGAGTGACGGGTGGAAGTGGAGTGGGTCATTAAAGTGGAGGCGAGAGGAACTGCGGCATTTGGGGAGCAGGGGCCGTCGTTTTTTTTGGTGAAACTGGAGTGTGGTTGAAATGTTTATAAGCCGGAAAAGAGCCTGACCTGGGGCTTGGGGTAAAATCTTCACATTGGTCAGGTCCGTTGAAATATTTAATATAAAAATGCTCTTTCCACTCTGCTGGAGTAGCTGCTTTTTGGGAAATTGTGACAGAAGAATTGCAGGAAAAGAAAGGAAGGAAACCCATTATATAGAGATTTTTGCCAAATTCAGAAACCTTCAGCCTTGCCATTACCTGGATTTTTTTCCCCCCAAAACCCTGAAGACCAGAATGAAGCTGATATGGAAAAAGTCTTAAAAAGAAACCCTTTAAATGTCCTTGGGAAGATTGGAAAGATTAAAATAAAATAAATCTCTGTGAAGATCTGGACTAATTTCCAACATGTGGTCACCAAAGAATTGGTTATTCACAGAGGCAATTAGGTGCCATCACATTACAGATAAACATTTAAAAAAATCTTACAAGTAATGTGTCACCCCCTTAAGATTCTAAAGTGAAATTAAATAAATAAATCTCCAGATTGTTGAAACAGAATAGCTACTTTAAAATGTAGGCAGCTTGTTAATTTAAGTAAATGGTAGCTGTAGTTTAAAGGCTTTTGTCAAAGCAGGAATTAAAAATGCTCCGTCACTGTTTGGTCTTCTCTTTTTGTCCAAGCAATAAACTGTCAATTAAAAATTATTTTGTAAAGAGAAAGCTTAGTTTCTTAGTTACCCTATTTTCTTGACACTGCGGAATGGACATTTTCTTCGCTTTTAGGTATCATTTGAAGGGGTGGGTGGAGTGGGATTTTTAGAATCTCAAATTCTTTTACATTATTCCACTAATTAGTTATTTCCCATCCTTCTCGGACCTGGAAGCATAAACTTAAGAGAAAATTTGCCAACAAACTTCTCCAAACACTGGTTCTGGACAGCCCCATAGCTAGGGTGGGGTGGGGCTGGGGAACAAGAGTGGATATCCGTGGCTGCTACTTGTCAGATTAAGGACTAGGATGAGGCAAAGGAGGCACTTAGAGTGCAAAATTTAAGGAGGCACTCAAATCTCATGTGCCTTGCATTTGCTGCACTTGCATAACCTTGACAGTGAGTCCCCTCCTGGCCTCACTCTAGTCCTCGCCAGCCCCTTGTTGGCATTCTAGGAACTACCTGGGGCTCTAGGAAACAAAATTAAGTACTGAGGAAGCTCTACCATGGGAGCCTTTCAGGACCCACAGGAGGGCTTTTGCTTGCTTTTGGGAAGAACACCAGTTTTATCACAAAAACTTACCCATTCCTTCCATGTAAAGCTCTTGTGCAAGAGAGTTTTGATTTTCAAGAATTCTCTGGATAAGGGCCACCATACACAAGGACAACATTTATAAAGCCCAAATGAGCCAAATCTATTCAAGCGATTTAGAAACCAAAAATCAACCCTTACTCTGTCCTGGGCTTCCATTGTCTATCTTGCCGTTTGGCTGCTTTTTGTCTTCCATGACTTCACTTATTTTTGTTTGGTTTGCACTTTGGCACTTCTGCCTAAAGAAGTTAGCAGGCTTCTGATCCAAAGAACATCTTCTAAGGACAGAAAGGCAAATGGAAAAGGCTGTAATTGGGGGATGGGGACAGCAAAGAGGGAAGTCAGCTCAAGTGATTTAAAGATCAATGTCAAATTTTATAATATGCAATCTGTTTCACTAGGAACAAAATTAGAGACTCTGGCTAGGATTTATTTTCTTAGTGCAAAGATGGTAGATGTTTTTGCGTTGTATATGCATGCATTTGTTCATGTGTAGGTGCATACATGCATGTGCACGAGGAAAAATTAAATGCTAAAAATATTTTATGTTTTAATCGAGGCCATTACCAGGACAATGAGGCCCTTGATGACTTGTTCTATGCTTAATTCGGAGATTAGGTTTTTAAAATGCCAGTTATTTCTACAGCCTTGTTTTACCCTCAGTATGTGACATGATTACATCCTTTCCCCCATCTCAGTATCCCTCTTGTTAAAAACCATTCATTTGATTAAAACCGAATTCTGCAGCAAGAAGATGTTAGTCTAATTATTTACAACCTCTTCTATCATCTTTTGTCTTATTTTAATAATAGCTCAATCCTAAATGCTGCAGTATATGCTCACTCTAGCATGATCATGGGTGCCTGCTGATTTGTATTGGAGGGGGCCTCGAAGGAGACAGAAAGCCTTTCTTGCTGCAGAGCCTGAGTCAGGATAGTTTTGCATTTTTAGAAAATAGGACTCACTTGTTGAGTCCCAGAGTTTGGCTTCCTAAATTGCTCCTGAAAGCTGTTGACACTTCATGTAAACGAGTGTCAAGTGGACAAGCCATAATTACCTGTGCTGGGGATGCGGGGACTTGCCTTAGAGAGGACGCTCACATGTTGCCAATTTCTAGCCTTAAATATATCACGTGTATGCATACATACATATGTTTGTATAGGTACATACATATATGCACATACGTGTAATTTGACGTGGGAGGTGGTTATAGACCTACCATAGGTTGTTCAAAACATATACCAGGAAGCACCAAAGAAGGCAAAAGATATATAGATAAGACCTTCCGGAGACCATTTGCTCAAGGGTCCCTGCATGCCTGGTGAAGGGAATGATATTAATAATAAGAAAAGGAATCTGAGAGCAGTTCCCTTAATTAAGAAGGTTGCCCACTAGGTTGTTTTATTGTTTGTCTTCTCCACACAGAACCCGTCACCACCAGCCTGCATGTTTAGAAACAGCAAGTTCCCCAAGCTACAGAGAAACCTACCATGGCGGTCTCTTAAATAAGTAAATAAACAGCATATATATGTTTTGTTAAAAAAAAAACTTTAAAGCGAAAGTTATACATATGTAACAGCGTCCTTTCGACGTGAAATACCCATGGGAGAATGTGGGCAGGCGCTCAGCTTGCAGTTCGGGTTCCGAAGGTGACTTTACAGCAAAATCCTTAGGAAAAAGCAAAGCAAGAAGAACGCGGTGCTGGGTCAGGCCTCACCGCGGGTTCCCGTGGTCGCGGCCAAAGGGCGCCAGTGGAGCCAGGCCGGCCGCGGGGTGGGGCGGGAAACGGCAACCCGAGCCCGCGGGTCCCTGGTCACCTGGCTTCTCTGGCGCTGGATTTGCAGGTCTCTCATCTTCTTTCCCTCTTTCATTTTGTTTTTCTCGTTTTTACACTGGAATCTGCTTCTGAGCATCCTGGATGGGCAACTCAGATGTCGCACTCGCTGTCGCTGGACGTGATGGAGATGGCTGAAGTGGCCGCCTTGCTGGATAGACTGGCGGCCGGGCTGGTGGCGACGCCCAGCACCTCTGGCGTGCCGTCGCCCTCCGCCCGTAGTGCCCGCCCGGGACCCTGTGACAGGACCTGCTGCTGGAGTCTACGGGGAAGAAAGGGAACACGGGTCACAGCTCGTAACACAGCCGCCCGTCGCCCGCCCCCACCACCTCCTGCGTCCCTCCAGCCCGGCGGCTAGAGATTCTTCCGAAGACCCCAGCAGTTAAGGCGAGGATTACTCGGCAAGGCGACAGAGGTCGAGCAGGAGTCCGCGGCCGCCCCTCCGCGGGTCCCTACTGTTGTGCCCCACCATGATTCGCGCCGTTTCTCAGCGCCCCAGCTCCCAGGTCTTTTATATACTGGGCTTGCAGTTTGTTGTGCACTTTTGGGAGATTTACAGGACTGTCAGGAAATAAACGAAGAGTGGGTGACAAGGACAGATCGGTCCCAGGGACATGGGATACCATTTCTAACAGTGCGTCTGCTTGGGGCTTACGCCTGAGCAAGTGCTCCCGCGATCGCGTTGGATCGGGTCGGCCCGACCTAAAGGCAAAAAGGATTGTAAGGAGCATTTGGGCCTGGGGGATGAGGCCGGGCTCTTCCGCAAAATGTTTGGCTAATCGAGATCCACACTCCGGGAAACGAAAAGCCTCGGCCCACGGACTAGTTTGCTGTTTTGAGACAAGGGTGGCAGGCAGCGCATGGGAAGAGGAAAACTCGACTTCCCATTTCTCAAAAGTCCATTGAAAACTGTTTTCAAAGCATTAGGGAGGGATATACCTGGGCTTTGAAAATGGTAATTAACATGAAACCGACACATTGCTAATAAGCCAGGCTTCGATTAATAGTAGGAGCCTGTGCCCAGGCTGACAAGAATTAGCTTTGGGTCTTAGGGTCCCTAACTGTTTGTAGGATTTTAATTTTTTATTTCTCTTCCCCTCTCCGTCCCAGTGAAGCCTTGGTTTGGTGACCGGGACCAGCTGCTGCAGCTGCCCGCAGGCGTGGGGAACCAGCGGGTGTGGAAGCAGAGCCGGCAAGGGAACTCCCGGCCAGGAGCCCAGAACGCAGGGCTCTTAACCCGAGACAGACCGCGCTCCCAACTCCTGCTGAATTGGAGTCGCCAGGGACTGGGTAAGGGCGCCAGAGGTGCTTCCACCCGCCTCCTCCCCGGTGCGCTCAAAGCGCGGAGGCCTCTAGGTACCGACCTGTTCTTGGCTGCAGCCGCTCGGTCCCTTTGTCGGCGGTTTTTGAACCAGTTGCCCACCTGCGTAGGGGTCAGTCCGGTTGCCTGGGCGAGCTCACGCTTTTTGCTGGGGTTAGGGTATGGATCCTGCAGGTACCACTCGCGCAGCAGGTGCCGCGTGCGCTCCTTGAAGCAGTGTGTCTTCTGTTCGCCGTCCCAAATGGTGCGCGGCAGCGGGAACTTCTTCCTTACTCGGTACTTGTCCACAGGTCCCAGGGGCCTTCCACGCAGCTTCTCAGCCTCCTGGTAGTGTGCTTCAAGCCACAGCGCCTGCAGCTTGGCGTGCGACTCCTTGGTGAACTTGTGGTTTTCCAGGATATGATAGAGCTCGCGGTAGTTGCCACCGTGAAAGGCCACGATGGCTCGTGCGCGTAGCACCGACTCATTCTTGTTGAGGGCCTCGCAGGCCGCAGGGGCCACGGGCAGCGACCAGAGGAAGCGACCCAGGCGCTCCACATCGCCGCTCTCTTCCAGGGTCTCACAAACCCCGGCCACTTGCTGGGGGCTGAAATTCAAGATGGGCAGCTGGAACATCGAGGCAGTGCCGGCGGCGGCGAGGGCACTGAGCCCGGAGCGGGACACGCAGCAGATGCCCGCGGGCCTGGCTGAGTGTGCCAGGCGCTTGTTGATGAGGCGGATTGGGGCAGCGGGACACACTACCGGGTGGCGGCGGTGGCGCAACGGCCGGGAGAGGGCGACCCCGACTGGAGGAGGTGCTGGCTCCGCGGCTTGGGGTTCGGGCTCGGCTCGGCTCAGGCACGCAGGCAGGCGAGCTGGCTCCGCTATTGGGGTGGGCGGATTGGCGGCGCGGGCGCCATGGAGACCCCCTGTCAGTCACCGGCTGGCTCTGCCAATCAAAGCTTGGATCAGCACGCCAGGACTATTTCAGCACCTCCCCGTGCTCGACAGCGCCCGCCGTTAGCCCCTGGACTTTTCTTCAGTATTTTGCAGAACCTGGAGGTTGAAAAGACATGCGAGTGTCTGGGAGAAAAAGAGAGGCGAGTGCGGCAGCGTTCACTACTCCTCCCTCCCCCACCCCGCTCTACCCCTCCCTCCCTTTTTCCCACCAAAGAGGCAGTGATGCCACAGGAATTCAGGAATTCACTTTGGGGCGATGCGTTGTCTAGGTCGAGAGGTCTCCAGAGGACAAAGAGGACTGGGCCAAACTGAAATGCTCCGAGAATTCGCAAGTTTAGTTGTAACGAAACAGCAAACCTTGCGGTGGGAGCAGGAAGCCGGTGGGGGGAAGCGATCTTCTCATTTTTTCCCAAGTACCCGTCTCTGCATGCCTTCCTCTTCCCCTTTCCAGTTGCCAAAGCAGCTGAGTGGGAAGCAAATCTGGAGCAGCAGGAACAGGACCAGGGATCTGTAGAAGAGGTCAGTTTGAACTCTAGCCTTACTCCCTTCAAAGCCCACTAAAATAATTTTAAATGCCAACAAGGACATGTTGACGTCTGATAACGCAGATGCAGACCACGAAGTCAGACACTTTAAGAAAAGAAGTGTGGGCTGTAGGGACCTCCAAATAAAGGGGAAGAAATATACTTTCTCCCCCTCCCCCAGTTTAATGGACTTGAACAAAGTGCAGCATAGCCACATCTAGAGCCGAGAAGTCATTGGTAGGTCAGGATAGCAACTTAAAAGCTTATTTCCTAGATCTTTTTAAAAATATCGACTTAACTCCTTTCCTTGCAGGCTTATTTTGCCCCTACCTTCTGTTAGAACTTATACCTCTTGAGCTGGGGATAACAACTCTAACCTTGGCATTTTAGCTCAAAAACAATTCAGTAAAAATACAATACACAAGGGCATCCACGACAATGCGGGGGCCCAGAAAGCACTTCCTAAGCCGCTGATCATTGACCCCTCCTGTAGTGAGGAAGGAGTGGCTTGGTGGCTCTGACTTTGGGCTAGTAGAGTGAATTGGCAACTTTTATTGATTCCCAATTGGCAGTCCACATCATACCATTTTCTGAGGCCTGGGTCAAAGAAACCATGATCTCATCTGGGCCTGTGGTAGGGGTTTGTTTAGTTTGAAGAAAATAACTGGTAGGGGGCTGTATAACAAAAACGCCAGGAAAACCGTTTTGGGGAGGTCCATCCCTAGACTGAAATCAGGTGAGAACGTTCACAGCCGAACTGGACTGGACCCGACTGTCTTTTCTTTAGTATCAAGTACAATTTGTATGCGGCTTGTACAGATCTGGTAAATCAGAAGGCAGATAGATAGCACAGATGGTTGGAGGTGTCGGGTCAGATCACGCCACGCCTGAGTGCAGGGCAAAGCTCGTTCTGACGGAAAACCCTGATATTATTTTCACAGATCTTCACAGTTCACTCGAAAAAAATAGCAGAGGGGAAGAAAAAAGTCCTGAAACCATTTACATCATTTCTGTGAGATTGCCAACCGCCTCAACGGAGAGGCTTTCTTTTCTAAGAGTTCATTTTCTTGAAATACGACAAGGCAGGGGCAAAATAAAGAGGGCGATGAAGATAATGACAAAGCATAAACCTTCTTTCCCTTGGAGCGACTTCCGAATCAGCCGGAAGGACAACTTTTAGAAAGAAACATCGCATACAAGGGCCCCGAACACGCAGGCGGAGGAGAATCCGCGGTGCAGAAAAAGAGGGCTTCGGTGGCCGGGCAGGGATGAAGCCGGACCCGGGAGGGCTGCGATCCCGGAGCTTCTGGCCAGGGAAGGAAAGCACCCCCTTGCTCCAGTTTGCAGAGGTTTATTTTCCCTCTCGGGATGGTTACTCTGCCGGCTATTGCTCGCGAAATTGCTTGGCGCTCACCCTTAGCGCGCAGAAGAGGCGGTGGGGTCCGCGGAGACCTTACAGCCCGCGAGCCGAGCCGAGAGCCGACCCCGATCCCAGCGCCTAGCTGCTGAGGTGGGAGAGGTTGTCCATGCCCCCAGGAGACCACACGTCTCTCTCGCCCTTTTGCTGGACAGTTTGGAAGCGGCACATTCGGGGAGAGCTGGTTTCTTACCCTTAATCTTTGTGAGCAAGTGGACAGTCTAGGGGCCCCATCCAGGAAATGGGAATATTTATCCCATGACCCATTTCTTGGATAATAGTTCTGCAAATAATTAGATGAGGGCGCTTTAGCTTCTGCGTGTCTGAGGCTCGCGGGCAACTGGAACTGAGAGTCTGAGTTGGCCTCGCGGGAGCCGCCAGAAGGGTGCGGGCTGCGTGTGGCAGAGTAGGAGCACTGTCTGGTGGCTCGGCAGGAAGGGACTGAGAAGCGCCTGGAGGTCGGGGACTACTATCAGGAGATGATCCATCTTCGCCATCGCAAGGGACTTGATTTAATTTTATTAACCCAAAGGAAATAGACTGCGCCAGGGCACCTTGGAATCACTTATTTGTTCACCAGCTTCACAAGGGGAAGGGACGAACAGGAAGAAGTATGTGAGCCAAGCCCCCTGGGAAAGAGGGAAGCTCCACGGGATTCCTTAGGAATAACCCTCTTTTGGGGAAGGCGGTGACCCTCACCCCACCTTTAAGGTGTACTTCTCCCAAGTTGGCCAGACGAAAGCTGTGACTTCGGGCTGGCTTTTCTTAATTTTACAGAAGGGTATATATTTTTTTCTTTTACCAGTTTTGAGGTTTTGTGCCAACCCTCCCGGCAACCCCTCACTTCTTATCCCACATTTCATTTTTCTTTTGCATTTGACCGGGAAATCGAGAAAGTACAGTGACAGCCCTTGGCCTTGGGCCTGTCTGGGTAGTTTTGCAACTGGCTACTGGTGGTTTGCAGCTAGTAGATTGGGACATGAGGTCTTGGACAAAGGCTTGGGTCTTGCCGGGAATCCATAGACGTCTACTCAGCTTTCTCTAGAGTTGCATTTTGTGGGGCAAATATGGAGAAAAAAATCATGTAGAAGATGATGTCCAAGGGCAGGTTCTGTAGCTAACTGTTTCGTGCTGGATTTAGGCAAAGTGCCTCCAGGGAATTCTGAGGCTCATGCCGGAAATATCTGGAGTTCAGTGTGGGACTTCTGCACATATGGGGATCTCACTCCTCGCTCTGCCCCTACTGATTTTCCTCTCTAGAGTAGAGGACAGGTGGAATCCTGGTTACACCCTGCTCACACCCTGCTCACGTTTGCCAGAGGAGAGCAGTGCTTAGAAGTCAATACTTTCCTACCTCTGGGTTCCAATCTTATCTTTTCTTTGACTTTTCCTAAGTCAAATGTCTTTTTTAAAATGTTGTGTTTTTGTTTTTTTCTCACACAATTTCACATAATCAGCTATTTTAAGAATGCAGTAATTGAATCCATCTGAATTCCTTGATAAAGACATTTGTGCTGCATCTGAGAGTCACAGACTGGAAGACAATGAGGTCCCCAGTCTTTTGTGTGATTTGGACTTTGGAAGAGATCTTGGTTTCCCTTTCCTGTATCTCAAAGCCGAGTGTTGGTGGTGACAACTGGCTTTTAGTTTTATAACTCTACTTCTAAAAAAGTGTAAAATAATCTAGAAAGTTTTAAAAGGCACTTTTCCGAGTTTGAAATTACACTATTAAAAATTTACACTTTCAAACATTTATTTATTTGGCATTCTGATTTTCAGGTATATCATATGCATAAATATAGATGTGTGTTTGTTTATGTATTTGGTAGTACAGACCTTCAGATTTTGGAATGAATTCAATATCCTACTTTTAAAGTACTACTAACTATCCTAATAAACTGCCAAGGTAGATTGCTCTATTTCACGCATTCCTCCCCTGCCATTGTGCACCTTGTAACAAAGAACAGAGAAGGCTCTTTAATTGTATATTATATTGCTGAGAACAAACAGCATTTGGGCAATGTTTGTAGATTTCCTAGTGTTGCTAAATTAATTGGCAAAAAAGTATTACAATTAAAATATTGACCTAATTTTAAGAGATTAATATATTTTGTTATTATTCTTCATCAGCTATTTTTAAATGACATTTTAAAGTGATGCAGAATTGTTTATATTGTTAAGTGGAGGAAATTTGTATAAGTTTAAATTTGGGACAATGTGCTACTTCACAGTGATGATTAATTAGCATAATGTTTTCTTAAAAAATGTTAGGCTGCCTGTTCAACTGTGTTTTGACTTCTAGCTAGTGGTTGATCCTAGGCACTTGGATAAAAATTTGTATCTAAGCCAAAGAGTAGATGACAAATTATACACTTTGTAATATAAACTGTGGTCTTAAATTCATTTTTCTCTTGTCTACTTCTTTAGGACAAGCCTAAATGTTTACAGCACTAACCACACCACTGCATTACTTGCTTAGAGCTACATATCAGTGGGTTCTTGTCTGAAGGATTAATGCTAAAAAATGTAGCCAGCTTGTCACTTAAAAACACTTTTTATTATTAGTAATGAAACATTCATTGAATGACTGAATGATTAATTCATGGTTCTCTATTGGGACATACTTTTTTCCCAGCAGCAGGTTATTTTTGACAATTTTCAAATCTAAGATCGAAATATCCTTCTAAAATACACATAGAAACTTAAAATTCAATGATGTGAAAGAATGTAAGTTTGTTTAATGTCCTCTCGGATGCACCAAATATTATTCACATTAAACTGTATGTGTCATACATTGTATCAACTGTTTGTATTACATGTGTAGTAAATCATAATTTCCTTCTAAGTACTATAAAGTCAAATAGAGGCATCAGCCTTCAACAAATACCTTAAATTCTTTGAGTTGATCCAGCTAGTTAGCAAAAAGTGCTTATTAAATATTGCATTATAAAAAATACACTCACATGACATCTTACCCTTCAAAGCAGCAATTCTCAACTGAGGGAAATTTTGTTTCCCTCCCGCTGTTTCCCCACTTCCGGGGACATTTGTCAATATCTGGAGACAGTTTTGGTAGTCTCAGTTGGCATCTAGTGGGTGCGGGCCAGAGATGTTGCTAAACATCTTACGATGAACAGAACAGTGGCCCCCCAGACCCCACAATAACAAAGTCAATAACACTGCTGTTAAGAAACCTTGACCCAAAGGATCTTGCCCCAAATAATCAACAAGGCACAGACATACAAAACCTGCTAAAATTTGGTTTATTGTGGAGTTGAAGCATTTACAAAGGACTCAGAGCACTTTCAATTTCATCTTGGGTCTAGGCAATGTTAATAAAATCTGTTCCTAAGAGCTTACTGTAATTTTGTTTTTTCTTAAAATTTACTGTAAATCATACTTAGGATAACCAAATACTTATAAAGGTTGTAAATATCTGTGGGAACGGTGGGGTTGCTTCTATCTTGTTAGGATCTATGTTCTTTGAATAATTAGTGGGACAGAGAACAATGGTTGAAAGTTATTGTTCAGTGTCTCTCTATTTTATAAATGAATAAACTATGAGGACCACAGAGGTTAAATGATTACCCATATTGCACAGTTAGTTAATGGCAGAGATGGGTTTAAAACATAGACTCAAACTTGTATCCATTACATACCTTACTTTTTTTACTCAAGGAAAATAATTTAATTCCAATTGAGTTTGAGGGCAGTTCTGTATCACACACAAATAGTTGTTAATGCCTGCCGTGTGTAAGGTCCAGTACTATTTCATGCTGTTGTGACTTTCAGAGTTTGGTGCTCTCTAGTTCAAGGACCTCAGAGAGACTTAAACTTCTGGGTCTTGTCAGGTGGTATAACCCTTGCAAGCCCTAAAAACCCTTGAATCAAAAATGTGTCTCTGGGATTTTTGTTGTTTTTTGAGCGGGGGTGGAAACTGGTGGAGTCTGGTGTTACTGAAGACCCTTCCCTGAGTCAGCACACTGTGTATTGGCAGGAAAAATGGAACTGAATGCAGCCTCTAAGGAAAAGAGATTGGACTTGAGGTGTTGTAAAGCTTGGTTTAAGTAAAAAAAACACTGTGAACTCTTTTGTCAGGTCTTCCAAAAGAATAACAGTGATGCTCACAAGCATTTCTATAATTAACAAGCTGTCAACATTTCTATTACAACTACAGAAGTCTATTACAGACCACAGAATTGTCATAAATGTTTCTTTAGGTCTGAAATGTTAGCCTTCATCTTCTTTTCAGCCTAAGGGCAATTTTTGAAACCAATTTTGTTTCAATCATTTTGGATCAGTTGTGTGGTAATTTTGGAAGTGCAGATGCTCTAGGCCCACCTATTGAAATAAAGATTTTTAAATGGAAACACAGAGAGGAGGCTGCTTAAGCCCCAGTGGGGACCAGCTGCAAAGCTCTGGCAGGGAATTATACGGGCAGACAGTGGGAGTAGATTTAGAAAAAAATTAAAGGACAGAGAAATGAGTGCATATTTCATTTAACAGCAGATTTTTGTTCTCAGATCTTTCAAACTATGAAATTTTAATCTTTTTTTCTGTTTTAGTGTTTTATCTGTTATTACTTTCTCTGTTATGCCTTGGTTTTGGTGAAATTAATGTAAGATAATATGTCTTTACAGCTATTAAAATTGGGGGCTGAACTGATTTTTTTGAATTTTAGTATTTAGTTTTTATCTTTCATTTAGTTGTTTTCTTTCTATCCCTCTCATCTCCTTTCTGTTTCTTTACCTTTTTATCCTTTTTGTGGTCTCTGAAAGATTTCTTATTTCCCAATGATTGTATTTCTCTGTGTTGTAATAATTCATATTTATGTTCCCTTTTCTCTTTTGTGTTTCTTCTGACTCCATGACTCCTTCCTATTCCTTATTGCTGAGGACCTCCTCACTAGACTAAGCCTTGTTAAAACTGTGAGATAGATAAAGATACAATACTCAATTTCTTAAGGTAGATGGGAGGATGGGGAGTGGTTTTCATAGAAAAGGGAAATAGTGTCACTATAATGGTATTTTAGGGCAATGATGTTTCTCAAACTAAACTTTATAGAAGCAGATAAAGCAGTAGAGCAAAGACTTCCAATATTTTAGGTTTAAATCATTGCAATAACCACATGATTTTGGGCCCCCGTTTCCTTATCTGATAGCATAATTCTTATCCTATGGGATGGATGTAGGGATTAAATGAGATTATGAATGACTGCTCCTTGCACAGTGCCTGACACATAGTAAATTCTCAACAAGTGTTAGTTCCCCTCTTGTGGGCAACTATCCACTTAATATATCAATTAGGCCGTATTGTCTTAATGATGTCTCACTTTCCGTCTTGTCCTGGGTCTCATAATCTTTTGATGCCTGCCTTAGGTTTCTCGAAACTTTCCAAGCAATAGGTTATTTTGAAGTAGGCCTTCCTATTCTGTGGACCACTGTTGTTGCAATAAATTAGTCTAAAGAAGTCAATAGATAGCTTACATGAAATTCCCCAAATGCCCACTGTATTTGTTTCCTGTGGCTGCCATAAGAAATTGCCACAAACTGAGTGGCTTAAAACAACAGAAATTTATTCTCTCACAGTTCTGGAGGCAACAAGTTTGAATCGAGGTGTTGACAGGGCGATATCCTCTCCAGAGGCTCTAGAGGAGCCTCTTCATGCCCCTTCCAGCTTCTGGTGGCTGCTGGCATTTCTTGTTTTGTGGCTGCATCTCTCCAATCTCTGCCTCCTTCTTTGCATTACTTTCTCTCCTATGTGTGGAGGTGTGGATGTGAAAACTCTTTCTGCCTGTATTTTAGAAGGATGCATGTGATTGCTTTTTTTTTTTTTTTGGAGACAGGGTCTTGCTCTGTTGCCCAGGATGGAGTGCAGTGGCGCAATCATAGCTTACTGCAACCTCGAACTCCTGGCTCAAGCCATCCTCACACCTCAGCCTTCTTAGTATCTAGGACTACAGATACATGGCATCACATCTGGCTAATTAATAATTTTTTGTGTGTGTAGAGACAGGGTCTCTCTATATTGCCTAGGGTGGTCTCAGACTCCTGGCCTCAAGTGACCCTCCTTCACCTGGCCCTAGACAGTCTATTCTTATTACACACACTCACACTTACACACACATACACACGTACATACATGTACACACACATTCCTCTCCATTCTTCCCTCTGCTCTAGTTCATTTGTTGCTATTTGTGCTCTCTTCTCATGTATTGTCCTCATCTGGAGTGCTAGGTTTTTTTCCTACTGGAAATGTCTTTTTTTTTTTGTTCGTTTTCCTTCTTATAAAAGCAATACATGGTCATTGACATAAAAATCCAAGCACTATGGTTATATAGAGTCAAAAATGAGTTTCTCGTAGTACTATTATTAGAGATAACTACTATTAGTGCTAGGTGCATATCCTTATGGACGTTTTTCTCTATGCACAGAGACACACATTTTTTCCCCTTTGATGGAAGTATTTCATATTATCCATACTGTTTTATAGCCTTTTCCTGATAACATTTTGTGAACATTTTTCTTGACCATAAATATGTCATCATTTTGAAGGTTACATTGTGTTCTACAGCATAAATACCACAATTTATTTAACCAGTCCCTACTGATGTTTAAATTCCATTTTTTCACCATTATAACAATGAAGCAAGGAACATGTTTAGGTATTGTCCAGTTTTTTCCTTCAAATTATTGGATGTGAAATGGATGGGTCAAAAGGTATATACATTAAACAATTGATACATACTTCCAAATTTCCATCCAAAAAGACTTTTACCAATTTTTACTTCTACCCACTCTGTATAAGAGTGTCATTCCCAGCCAGGCGTGGTGGCTGACACCTGTAATCCCAGCACTTTGGGAGGCTGAGGTGGGTGGATCACCTGAGGTCGGGAGTTCGAGACCAGCCTGACCGACATGGTAAAACCCCATCTCTACTAAAAATACAAAATTATCCAGGTGTGGTGGTGCATGCCTGTAATCCCAGCTATCTGGGTGGCTGAGGCAGGAGAATCACTTGAACCCAGGAGGCAGAGGTTGTAGTGAGCCAAGATCGCGCCATTGCACTGCAGCCTGGGCAACAAGAGCGAAACTCAATCTCAAAAAAATAAAAAATAAAAAAGGAGTGCTATTCCCTACTCACACTCTGGTCATTAATCTTCTTATAAATATTTCCCAACTTGATAGATGAAAAATAGTTTCTCATTTTTTAAAATGGGCATTTCTTTGATTATTAATGAGGTTATGCATGTTAGTATATTTATGGGTCATTTATATTTATTCTTTGGAGAATTTTTCGTTGGGATGTTTGTTCTTTCAAAATCATATGTAAGGTCACTTCAAATATTAAGGATATATATTTTTTCTTGTCATGTATTGCAAATATTTCTTCACAGTTTTTCACTTGCCTTTTAACTTTATCAAGTTGATTGCCCTACAGGCAATCACCTATAGTTTTTACATAGTTGAATCTATCAAATCCAGTTCTGCCTTAGGGGCCATACTTAGTATTGCCAACCTTGCCAGTTATAAGAATAATCTGTATTTCCTTCTCCTACTATTCTTAGATTAAAAACATTTTAAAACTGCTTAATACTTCTGGATTTATTTTGTGGTCTCATGTAAATTTGAAATCTAACAGCGTTGTTTTCTTCTTCAAATCATTTTCTAATTCTACCACAATTATTTATTGATTGATCTATTCTTTTTCCACAGATTTGAAATGCCACCTGTATCACATACTAAATTTATATACATAGAAATTATTCTGGATCTTCTATTCTGTTTCATCGATATGTGTATTTATTCCTATTGTTTCACAACTGCAGTTGAAGTACATTTTAATATCTGGTAAGGCGAGTTATTCTTCAGTATTATTATTTTTTTTTTGAGAAGGAGTTTTGCTCTTGTCAGCCCGGCTGGAGTGGAATGGTGTGATCTCGGCTCTCTGCAACCTCCGCCTCTTGGGTTCAAGCGATTCTCCTGCCTCAGCCTCCTGAGTAGCTGGGATTACAGGCGCCCACCACCATGCCCAGCTATTTTTTGTATTTTTAGTAGAGATGGGGTTTTGCCATGTTGGCCAGGCTGGTGTTGAACTGATCTCAGGTGATCCGCCTACCTCGGCCTCCAGAAGTGCTAGGACTGCAGGTGTGAGCCACCGTGCCCGGCCCTTCAGTAATATTTTTAAGAAAATTCTTTGGCTGTTCTGTGGATATTTTCTTCCAGATGAACCTTAAGATCAGTTTGTCAATGTTTTTTCACTATCTCAGAGTCCAGTGGGGGTTTTCACAGAATTGTATTACATAAATAGACTAATTTGTGATAAATTACATCTTTGCAATGTTGAATGTTCCAGTTCAAATACATGAAATGACTGTCATTTATTCTAATGTTTTTTAAAATGTCCTTCAGTAAAAGTTTATAGTTTCCTCATGTAGGAAAAGCAGACATGAGATTTGAAAATGCACCAAGGATTGAGGTTATTATTGTAAAGGCCTTAAGTCCTATAGAAGTCCATAGATTACAAAGACATCATTGTATTACAGAGTAGTACAATAATTAACATTTAGTATTGTTTAAAATAAATGAAAAAGTTTTTCCACTGAATTCCCTGAGTTGTAGATATAGATAATTGGAGGGGAAGAGGAGCAGAAAATGAGGTTAGAGTTTGGAAAATTGTCTGGAGCAGGGCGGTGATAACTGGCCTTTCCTATATCTCCCTAATCCTATGAATGCACCCAGGCTGAAGCCTGAGAAACAGTCTTTAATGAAATTGAGTGATTAGCCTGGAAAGGTATAGACCTCTCAATGAGAAATGTCTGTGCTTAATTAGAGTTTGGAAATTATGTTAGCTCATTCAACATTAGTAAGGAGCCCAAGAGTTTTAATGATATAGTAAAGAATATGTGGATTATTTTGTGTATTGAAATATAGAAGTGCAATTAGAAACTCCAGGGAAAACAAAATCTGTATAAGAAATTATAAATGAAATATGAAAAATACTAAAACATGCTTCATTATAATAAATTCATGGAAACTAAACAAAGAAAATTTAATTGACTTTGATACTTAGAAATGTGGTGCAAGTAAGTTTTCAAGTGGCATATACAGTGACACAAAATTTCATTATCTCTACTTTTCTGTATTTACCAGGACACTGTAGCTGCGGGCGATAGAAACCCAACTTAGACTACCATAAGTACAAAGGGAATTTTTTTCTTTTTTCTTTCTTTCTTTCTCTTTTTTTCTTTTTTCTTTTTTTTGAGATGGAGTTTCACTTTTGTTGCCCAGGCTGGAGTGCAGTGGTGCGAACTTGCCTCACTGCATCCTCTGCCTCTTAGGTTCAATCGATTCTCCTGCCTCAGCCTCCCAAGTAGCTGGGATTACAGTCGCCCGCCACCATGCCCAGCTAATTTTTTAAAAAATATTTTTAGTAGAGATGGGGTTTCACCATGTTGGCTAGGCTAGTTTCGAACTCCTGACCTCCAGTGATTGGCCCACCTCGGCCTCCCAAAGTACTAGGATTACAGGTGTGAGCCACTGTGTCCCACTCAAAGATAATTTTTTGACTTGCAGAACTGAAAGTCTAGAGGTAGCAGATTCTTCCTCATCTGTGACTGTTTTCCTTATAAGGACACTTCTTAGACTTTATTCTGTCAGAAGTGCTTATGAATTGAATTGGGATTATAGTCATTATGACAAACTGTTGCTGTAGCCTATTTGTTTCGAATGCCAAGGAGTGTGTGTGTGTGTGCATATGGAGAATTGGGCCTGTACTCATGGAGACTACAGTATAGTGGATGAGATAGATATTTATACGATAATTACACAAATAATAGAGAATTAAAACTGTGTTAATTGCTATGAAGGATAAGTGCATGAACTATGAGAGTTTATAACAGACATTGCTGAGTCTGTGATACTTGAGTTTAAAGTTGAAGAATGAGAAGGAGGTTATTAAATAAAGAAGGATAGAGCATTCCAGGCAGAGGAGCCAGCAAGTACAATATCCCCCTGATGGAAAGAGCATGTTAAGAACTGAAAGAAGTTCATAAAGACGGATTGCAGAGGAAGGTAGAGTTAGTATAATATGAAGACGGAGAGATAGGTAGGGACAGGACCATAAAGGTCCCTGTAGGCCATGATAAGAATTTTGTCCTTGACTAGG
Source organism: Gorilla gorilla gorilla (assembly GCF_029281585.2). NCBI lineage: Eukaryota > Metazoa > Chordata > Mammalia > Primates > Hominidae > Gorilla > Gorilla gorilla. The sequence continues at coordinate 77,431,823 of NC_073239.2, read as the reverse complement.
ACATGTGCTTTCCAGCAGAAGGAGGCTAACTTTCCCAGCTCCAGTAACTTGTGCTGGAGGCCAAATAACTGCAGCTCCCCCCAGCACCCAGTGCTTGCATCATGTTGTTGAACAAGCAGGTGAAACCACAGCACATCACCCTGGAGAAGGACCAGGGTGAGCAGTAGTTGCAGAGCTGACTCGGAGTTTGCAGATGCAACCTAGTGGCACCAGTGGCAGGGGAGCCAGGTGCTCCAATGACCCACCTAGGAAATGGTGATAAATTGAATGAGAATGAAGCAACGGTAAAGCAGCTTCACTGGGAAGAGGCTAACAACTGAGAGATGCTGTGCAAAGTTCTTTAGCCTCTCTCAGTTCTTGAAACATAAGAAAAATTGTACAAAAAATCCACCTATCTTCATCATGTATGACAGCAAGAGGCCAGTGCCTTGAGAAGACTTCTTTGGAGCTGTACTGAGCCACCAGCCACCCAGTCCAAGCAGTAAGAATGGTCACATGGAGAATGGTGGCAGCTAAGGGGACATAAAGGAGAAGCTGGATGCAGAGTCTGTCATGTACTTAGAGACAGACACTGCCCTGCCACCCACACCCCAGAACATAAGCTATTTACCCAGAGGGAAAGTGGCCAACACAAATGTGACTCTTCAGGCACTATGGGGCAACAAGGTATGATGAATCAGCTTCTGTGGCTGGCACCAACAGTATCCAGTGGGTCCTTGAGCAGATCCTGTTTCTGCAGCAGCTACAGCAGATCCAGCTCACCCAGCAGATCTGAATTCAGATGAACATGTGAATCTCCTGTACTCACATCGGGGGAGGAGTGTGATACTCTATAGAACTTGGACAGCCACATGTTCCAGCAGGTTTCTGCAGCTGTGGCTTTGCTCAGTCAGAACACTGGAAGCCAAGGTCTGTCTCTGGATGCCTTGAAACAAGCCAAGCTACCTCATGCCAAAATCCCTTTCACAACTAGCTCTTTGTCCCTGGGACTGATACCCTTCGTCCTAAAGTGGGACATATGTGCTCCCAAATGTCATGTCTTGCCCCCTGAGTACTTTGCTACCTCACACCCTGGACTCTGTGCTCTTCCAGAGTTCTTTCTATATTCTATACTGTAGTGCTAGACCTTTCCAAGAAAGGGAAAAGGAAGCCATGGAACACCTCAAGGTGGATGTCAAAGCCAAAGACAAAACCATCGTCTACAAGCACAAGTTTAAGTATCGTAGCAAGCTTTTGGGGACTGATAGCTCCTTGTAGATACAACTCCGCTCCCACTCTGGAGAGAAACCCTTCATGTTTTCTGTCTGTGGTCATGGCTTCACCACCAAGGGTAATCCAAGGTGTGCTTTCATAGATATTTTCAGGTAAAGGCAAACCTTCAGCTGTTTGCCAAGTTCCAGGACAAAATGGGAGCAGGCAATGGCATTCCCATGTACTCTCTGTACCTGTCCCCATAGATGAATTGAGTCTCTCTTTAGGCAGCCAACTTGTCTTTGTAACAGGGATGCTCTCCATAGGTGTACCTCAAAATCTCCCTTCGGGTACTGAGCTCAAGGACCTCATCAGTGACCTGTTGCTTGATGACCTGCCACTCAGATCTTCTTCAGAATGTAAGGGTAGACTCACACAACCTGGGGTGGGACCAAACTATAATTCCCCAAGGGTTGGTGGCCTCCAACGGAGTGGAGTCCATGAGCCAGGGTCAGAGACCCAGAAATTGCAGCAACTGGTGGAGAACATTGACAAGTCCACCACCAACCCCAATGAATGTCGCATTTGCCACTGAATCTTGAGCTGCTATAAATCCCTCAAAATGCATTACCATGCCCACACTCGGGAGAGACTGTTCCAATGTAAGATCTATGGCCAAGCTTTTTCTACCAAAGGCAACTTGAAGACACACCTTGGGGTTCACCAGTCCAACACATCAATAAAGTTGTGCCTCATCAGTCAAAAGAAATTTACCAGTGTGGCCATGTTGTACCAACATATTAACATGCTGAAGAATCTTGGTGATTTTACTGGTCTTGAGCCAATGATGGCCAGTGAGAATGGCAATGTAAGTGCCATCTGTCATGATGATGTTGTAAAAAGCACTGGTGTAGACAAAGTCAGCTGCCAAGATGCTCCCAGTAGCTCCTTGAAGGTCCTTGCACCTCCCCCTAGAATCCACTTGGCATGACTTACTCTAACTACATGATGGCTTCCCTAGATGTGGGTTCTGCCCATTTTAGCCTGCAGTGGTAGAGCAACTGAAAAAATGGTCCAGTGGAGAGCCAAAGTCCAGATGCCTTGGAAACCATGGCCTTCCAGGCACTCTACCCAGCCAATAACCAAGCAGAAGCTATCACATCAGAGTCTCCCGATGCTAGGGCAAAGCTGAGAGCTCTGACAATAGCTGCACCGAGATGGAAGGTCGGAGCAGTCTCCCGTTAATATTTATACAAGCACAGCCAACCTATGTCAGAGTTGAAGTTTCTAACATATTTATCAGACCCTTGGCCATGTTCTTGGGCTGACACCTTTTTAGCAGCCCAATCATGCAGACAGGCCAGGCAACACAGCTGCACATGATATGGGAAGAATTTCTTGTTTGCTAGTGCCTTCAGATTAATTAATGAGCTCACACTGGAGAGAAACCTTTTGTGTGCAACATATATGGGCAAGCTTTTGCCACCAAAGGCAACTTGAAGGTCCACTATATGATGCGCAAGGTAAACAATAACTAGACATGCCATGGAAAGAAGCTGGCTATCAAGAACACCATGGACGTTCTTGTTTTTGTTCACCATGGATGTTAGATATGAATGGAAAGAGTCTCAGAAATGTTTCCCAAGGAAATTCTGGCCCCTTTGATGAATGTGGACCCTGTCGTGTGGAACCAGTACATCAGCATGCTCAATGGTGGCCTTGCCGTGAAGAACAATGAAATCTCTGTGGTCTAGAGCGCCAGTGTTGACACCCTTCCAGTGTCCCTCTTTTCATTGTGAATGATGTACTGTCTCCAAGATGGATAGCTCCCAATCAGGTATCAGTGCTAATCTGGAAAAACCAGGAGCTACTAACAGTGTTCCTAAACACCAGTTTCCCTCACTTCTTGGAAGAAAACAAGACTGTGGTCAACTAAGCCAAATGGGAACCTGCGTAGAGGGACGAATGCAGCCAGTGAAATCTCTAGAATCTGTGCTTTCTTTCTTTTTTTTTTCATTTTCTTAAGAAACTCGTCTCCTTTTCCTGTTTTCCTTTTTCTTACTGATATGTAAATGATGTTTACAGTTGTGTCTGCAACCTCAGGCAGTCCTACAATCACGATTGTTGCTATGCTGCTTTGCAAAAAATAAAAACAAAACATGAAAAAAAATTTATACCAACACAAATACAGACTAGATTTTTTTTTTTTTAATTTTGGAAGAAGTGGGCCTTGAAAGTAGCTTTGCCCCTTGTGACAAAGTACACATAGAATCTTTGCACCCCTAGAGTGACTGTTTCCAAAGTCTGTCACCTATTTCAAGGTAGAACAGTTGGAGCTTACTGAACCAAGTGGAAAACATAACTGCTTAGCCTAACTGGGGGAAAGGGTACTGTATACTTAAAAGGTATATTTGGGTAAACAGACAAGATCTGTCATATATTTAGGGACCTGTTTTATATGCCAGCTAACCATGTACCTATCTTTCATTTTGTTTTGTTTTGAGTGTACCTTAAAAAAACTCCAAAATACTAAGGTTGTAGAATTACAAAGTTTCTTCAACCCTAGAAACTTAAGTAGGATACCCTCATATGGGCTTATTTAAGTCCTTAGGGGGTCAATGTGTGTGTTTCTGCTTATTTAAGTACAGTTCATTCGAAGCCCCAAGTATGCCAATGCCCTTCCCACACTTCCCAGTTGCCTTCATCTTCCTGAATGCTAGAAGAGGTGGGCACCTGAGTGGGGAATATTAGGTGACATAATTCAGTTTGCCAGTGCCTACTCTGTTGAAAATCTGAGTTTTTATTCTAGAGATAAAACTCATGGAAAGGCATGTTTTCTATCACAGGTTCATGTACTAATTTAAAAAAAATTTCGTTAGTGAGACTGATGCCATGTAATTATGAAGATTTTTTTCCTAAGTATTTCTTGGAGGCTGCAAAGTTAGAACAGGCAAGTCCTGGCTGTGAAAGCTTTAATTTATCTACTTCATTTATTTTTTATTTTTATTTTTGAGACAGGGTCTTGCTCTGTCACCCAGGCTGGAGTGCAGTGGCACAATCTTGGTTTACTGCAACTTCCGCCTCCCAGGTTCAAGCCATCCTCCTGCGTCAGCCTCTTGAGTATCTGGGACTACAGGCACATACCAGCACACACAGCTAATTTTTTATTTTATTATTATTTTTTTTTTGGTAGAGACAAGGTTTCACCATGTTGCCCAGGCTGGTCTCGAACTCAAGCAATCCACCTGTGTTGGCCTCCCAAAGTGTGGGGATTACAGGAATGAGCCATTGCGCCGGGCCCATACTTCATTTATTTTTTATTTTTGTAGCCATAGTCTCTATTTTCTTACTTTATAACTACTGAAGGATTCCCAGGCCCTGTCTTAAACTTAAGGATTGATATATTGGTGGGAACAGCTGGACATTAAAGATATTTTTATTTCTTTTTAAAAAATTCACTTTTGTACATGTGTTAATATTGAGCAAATGATGAAACAATGCTCTAATGGTTTAACAAGGAAGGAGAGAAAAAGACCATAACTTTAGGGTGGAGTAGTCTTTTATCTTCCTGTGGAAGGTCTTTACTGAAGGCCAGAATGTTACTCCAAGTTTTGTCTCTTAGTTATTGTGCCTGACTTTAGGATAAAAAAAATTTTTTTTAAAGTTTTGCCAAGTTGTGCCTTTCCTTCTGAAATTTTAAGAGAACACAGTAATAGTACCCGTTCACACTGTGAAGTGGGTATTGTTGCAGAAAACACCCAAGTGGCTTTCTCACTGTTGAGCTAGTAATGGCTTGTGAATACATGATCTATAGGGAAACACCTGTAGTTGTACCTGGTGATGCTGTCTGTTGAAAAATAAATTTTGAATTTTTTCCAATAAAATGTATTTTGTCCTTATTCTTAGAATGATAGGAAGTCATTAACATGCTTTAACATAGGGATGTGTGTGTGTGTGAGAGAGAGAGAGAGAGAAAAAGAGAGAGAGAATATTTACATTTAAGAATTGCTCTGTCACAGGATGGAGAGAGAATGGGCAAGAGGGCTAGAGTAGATATGTGGCAAAACCAGTTTGGAAGTTAGTACAATAATCCAGGTGAGAGAATGGATTTAGATGGCGGCAGCTGAAATAGAGAAAAATGGATGGAAGATATTTAAGAGGAAAAATTGGTAGGATTTATGATGGATTTGATGTGGGGGATGATAGGAGAGGAAGGTTGTCAAGGTCTAGGTTTCTGGTATGCACAAATAGATTCTGGTCTCATTAATGAAAAGGATGAAGGAGGTCAGCATTAGTGGGGGAAATACATGAGCTGTGTTTGAGCTTGTGCTGTGGTTTGAATGTTTGTGTCCCTCCACAATTCATGTTGAAACTTAATCCCTAATGTAATAGTATTAAGAGGCGTGATGAGGGCTTAGTATTAGTGCCTATAAAAGGGCTTGAGGGAAAGACTTTGTCCTCTTCACCATGTTGGGACATAGCATTTGTCCTCTCTGGAGGACAGCAACAAGACACCATTTTGGAAGCAAAGAGTGTGCCCTTACCAGACGCTGAATCTGCCAGTGCCTCAGTGTTGGACTTACTGACCTCAAAAACTCTGAGAAATAAATTTCTATTATTTATGAATTATCTAGGTAGTGGTGTTTTGTTATAGTGCAGGATGGACTAAGATAGCTTATCACGTCGGCAATTAGATACGTGGGTCTGGAACTCAGAGGATAGGTGTCATGAACAGTCGCTTTTCCTTTTGACTGCCCAGCATTTAAATCCAATTCTTAAGTTTGGAAAATATTTTACCCTAACAGTCTGGGAGGAAGAAGAGATTTATGTGTCATAGGCTTCTTTAATGAAATATATCTACCCAAGATTTTGAATTGGAATGAGTGACACCAGCAAGTGTGCCCTAGAAAGAATCCTATCTGTTAACAGGTGACAGTTAAAGTAAGAGTTTGTAGGGCAGTTGTGGTAGTGCTCATGATAGTGATGTGAGCTGCAGTCCTCAGTGCTTGGTTGTAGTGATGGTGTCTCGACTACCAAATCTGTGGTATGAGTTTGGTTATTGCTTCTTGCTGTATAGCACATGAGCCTGGTTCTCTAGCTATTCTGGGGAGTTTTGTGTTACACAGTATCATTTTTAAAATTTTTTACTTTATTATTATTTTTTAGAGGCAGGATCTTATTCTGTTGCCTAAGCTGGAGTGCAGTGGTGCGATCATAGCTCGCCACAGCCTTGAATTCCTGGGCTCAAGTGATCTTCCCGCCCCAGACTCCCAAGTAGCTAGGACTACAGGTGTGCACCAATTTATTTATTTATTTATTTATTTATTTATTTATTTATTTATTTATTTATAGAGATGGGGTTTCTCTGTGTTTCCCAGGCTGGTCTTGAACTCCTGGGCTCAAGCAATCCTTGTGCCATGACCTCCCAAAGTCCTGGGATTACAGGTGTGAGCCACCATGCCTGGTCCCAGTATTCTTCAAACAAATTTCACCTTTGCTTAAATCAGCCAGAATTAATTTCTGTTGTTTGCAATTACTGACTTGGATTGATACTAGAGGTCTAGGCTAGAGATACACATTGTGAGTCACCTGTATAGTGGTTGCATTAGAAACCATGCACATGGAGTACAGATGAAAAAAGGCCTAGGACTGAATCTGAGATTTACAACATTTAATGGCTGAGTAGAAGGAGAGGAGGCTGAAAGAGAAGATAGAGAAAATTATGAGAGATGGGAGAAAAATCATGCAGCTACTGTGGTGTTTTAAGAAGGAAAAGTGATAATGCAGAGGTCAGGTCAGGTAATGACTGAAACATGTTCATTGGATTCAGTGTCATGAGGTCATTGTCATCTTAGAACAAATTTTATGGCATAATGGCATTGGAAGGCAGATTGGAGTAAGAAAAGAGGAGGGAGACTGTGAGTTTAGACAACTGGTTAGAAATCAGGTTGGCTGTGAGAGAAATATGATGTTGACTCATAAAACCTTTAATGTCTAGGGAAGATTCTCTCTCTCTCTTTCATTTTCTGGTATAGACTTGACCATGTTTAAAGCTGATGAGAGGGATCCAATTAAATGGAAGAGATTGAGTACACATAAGAGAAAAGGCATATTTGATATTTTAACGCTTCTGAGGAGGTAAGAGGAGATGGTACTCAAATACAGGTGGAGGAATTGGCTTTAGGTAAGAGGAGAGAGAGCTCCACTATTGTAACAGAACAGAAGGAGGATAGATTAATGAAGATTTAAGTAGGATCATATGTTTGATAGCTGGAATTTGAAGAAGTTTCATTCCAATGTCTTCTATATTTTCTATATACTATGTGCTGGGCATTATATTAGGGGCTTTATAGAAATTATTTCATTTAATCTTCATAACTATTCCATGATGTTGGAGTTATTACAATTTCCACTTTATATGTGAGGAAACGAAAGCTTGGATTAGAAACTTGCCCAAAGTTTTGACTTAACAAATGACAGATCCAGAAGTTAAATCCATATCTGCCTGACTGCAAAGATTGTTTATAGAGTTGACTGGATGCATACAAAGAATATATCAAAGAAAAAATCAGCAAGACTTTGTGAATAATTATTTATGGGAGATGACTTTGGATTTAGATCAGGTTAAATCAAAATTGATGGAAAGCATATAAAGATAAATATTTGGATAACTCCCTGATAATAGGATAGGACTGGAAGTAAAGATTTGGGACTCATAAGCACAGGTGTGATAATTGAAGTTACTATGGATGCATGACCCCCAAAAAAGAAAAGGGTAGAGTTAAGGAAAAAAATCTTGGTTAGAGTCCATGGTGATGGTGAGGGGAAAGAAATAGAAGATGAAATCTGAGGGGCAGATAGGAGAGGTGGGAGAACTAGAAGAGAGTAGTGTCTTGGAAGTCAGGATTGCAGAGAGTTTAAATGGAACCAAATATGGAAGAGAGTTAGAAGAAAAGGAAGGGAGGAGGATAAGACTGAGAAAAGACCATAAGATTTGGAATTAAAATGTTGTCTTGATTACCTGAGAAAGTAGTTAAATGTGATGGAGATAGTAGTTAAATTGAAAAGGTCAATTAGGAAATGAGTGGAGAGGAATTGTAGGTAGGAAACACAAGCTTCCTATTAGATAAATTAAGCAATAAAAGGAAGAAAAGGAATACCATGCAATTAGAATGAGCAGCAGGTTTAAGTAATGGATTTCTTCAGATTCTTGATTATGGATCAAGAGGCAAAGGTGTCAATAATAGATAAGGAAAATTTTATCTTATGGGAGTGCTTTCCCAGAAAATGATTTGTTAAGATAAATGTTTATCTGAGTCAAAGTTCTATAATTTTTCAAATGGAGCACTGTAATTCACTGGAGTGAGAGGGAATAGGGAGAGAGGGAAATAAAATTTATTTAAAACTCTCCAGTAGATGGAGCATCTTCATTGCTTTTCCAGAAGAAAATTTTGGAATGGAATAAGATAGATGGTAGTGGTGTTGGTAGAACTTAGGTATATTTTTATGAGGGTAATTAGGATATATATAGATGTGAATTTAAATGCAAATAAATTGATTTTCAGATCTCAGTAAGGTGGTGTTTCTAGATTTCTACAAATTTTCATAAGAAAATCTAGTGTTAAATTGAAATAGACTAACTTTTTACCTACTAAATTTTCTTGACAGTCATAGCAATGTAGTGCCAGTAAGACAAAATAGATTTACACTTTATATTTGCTTTCTTATGTTTTCCTAAAAAGAAGTAGTTAATAAATATAAACAAATGTAGTAAGAGTAAATTTGGGTTAATATCTAAATAAGGAACTCAACTAAGCAAGAAAACAATCCGATTAAAAATGGGCAAAGGACCTGAATAGACATTGCTCAAAAGAAGATGTGCAAATCGCCAACAGATATATAAAGAAATGCTGAACGTCAATAATCATAGCGAAATGCAAATCAAAACCACAATAGGATACGTCACACCTGTTAGAATGACTACGATAAAAAAGGCAACAAGTGTTGACAAGGATATGGAAAAAAGGAAAAGTTGTACACTCTTGGCGGGAATGCAAATGGGTACCGCCCATTAGGGAAACAGTGAAGAGACTTCTCAAAATTTAAAAATAGAACTATCGTAAGACCCAGCAATCCCACTTTTGAATATATATCCACAGAATATAAAATCACTTTGTGGAACAGATGTCTGTGCTCTCATGTTCACTGCAACATTATTCACAATAGCCAAGATATATACTCAACTTATCCATTCGTCAATGAATGGATAAACACACACACACACACACACACACACACACACACGGACTTTTATTCAGCTTTAACAGAGAAGGAATCGTCATTTGTGACCACATGGATGATGGATGAACCTGTGGGACATTATGCTAATTGAAGTAAGTCAGGCACAGAAAGACAAATACTATATGACTTCACTTGTAGGTGGAATCTGAAAAAGCTGAGCCCATAGAAGCAGAGAGTAGAATGGTGGTTGCCAGTGGCTGGGGGAGGGAGGAGGTGGGAATGAGGAAATATGTTGGTCAAAGGGTACGAAGTTTCAGTTAGGCAGATTGAATAAGTTCTGGAGATCTAATGTACAGCATGGTGACTATAGTTAATAATACTGTATTGTGTCCTTGAAACTTGCTAAGAGAGTAGATCTTAAAGGTTCTCACCACACACACCCAAAAATGATTATATGAGGTGATGGATGTGTTATACAAATTAACTTGATCGTGGTGATCATTTCACAATGTATGTATACGTCCAAATATCATGTACGTGGTAAATACAATTTTTATTTGTCAATTATGCCTCAATAAAGCTGGAAAAACTAAGTAAAAGATTTTTCACACACACACACACAAAAGAATAAATCTGCTAAATTGTTACATTATCAAAACGTATGTTAGTTTTGTTGAATATTAATACCAACTAGTGAGCAATATGACAGCACACTATAATAAAATTGGTTATGCATATCTGATCTGAGGCACTTAAGGAAGAAAAACTTCTGAAACCTTCTTTTTCACTTAAATATTCCGTGAAACAGCTTAGGTTTTGGTGACTTGAGACAATTATTGTGATCATTTACGGTTAAAAACATTTCTACGAGAAATATACAAAGGATTGAGGCACTTTGGAGGACTGAACTGCTTAATGATTTTGTTTACACTCTTTATTTCACTTTGGATAGGCAGACAAAGCCTAAGAGCATAAATTACCTAAAGACAGCATTTTGGGCAGAAAATGTACTTTATTTGAAACTGAGCAAATGAGTCAGTCTCAAAATGTCCATTCAACTAATATGTATTTGAGTTGTGCTTGCTTTTTAAGATGTTTTGAAAAATGCTGAATTCAGAATTGAATTTTGATTATTGAATTGAGTATTTTTTACTCTTGTTTAAAGTTAATATCAATTTTATTGCTGTACTCCAAAATATTTTTAAAAACTTGTTACAAGAGGAATAAATAGGTTTTAAAAAACAACTTGTCTTCAAGAAAACAGGAGAGTCTCTGACAGGTCTCTACTTCTTTGAGGGTCCTCTAACTCCAGCACCCACTTCTGTGGTTTTACGGGGCTTGTTCCGCGCTTCCACCCGCGAAGAAGGAGCGGTTGTAGCCGCGCAGGTCTCGTCCAGAGCGCGATCTCGCTGCTCTTCAGCGCGATCTGCGGCTCCCGCGGCGTGCTCCGCGGGGTCTCTCAGGGCTGGCACCAGGGGCGTGGGGGCGGGGCTGAGCGAGTCCAGGCCAGGGTTCCGGTGACCGTTTGTAGTTAGGATCGGCTGTGGCGTCCTGAGTGGAGTTTGGGACCCCAGGGAGGGAGGGTGTGGGCGTTCGGGTCCAGAGGGGCTGTTTAGGTGCGTGTGGAAGGGAGCTGCATGTGGCGGTTTTTCTCTGGGCCGGCGGCTCTGAGGGGGAGCGTGTGCGTGGGTGGGAGGGGGCTGGCTGGCCCTGCCCCTCAGAACGACCGGAGTCGCCTTATCCCGCGGGTTGGTGCGGCCCGAGGCTGAGGGCGAGGCGGGGGATGGGGGGGATGCGGTGTTGCAGCCTCGGGCGAGGGGAAGCCAGGACAGGAGGCTGTGAGGGTGGGAGTCGGCGGGCGAACTCCCACTGCGGGAGGCGCACGGGCTGTGGTTCCTGGGCTCTGAGGGGCACGGTAGACACGAACCCCGCCTCAGGCGTATGCCGTAATGCGAATTGGCTGTTCTGTGAAAACCTCCATTTTTTTGATTCTCCGTGGTAAATTCGTAAATTCGAAATCGCACTGTTTCTCTAGGTTTACCCGGGTGGTGGGGAAGGGCTTTCGTTAGAATTTTGCTACACGTGGTTGTACACACGCCACCAAGGGACATATTCGGAGCGTTTACTTTAAAGGGCATATCCTGTGGAGAAATCTGGGTGTCCGTGAACCCTGGAAGATCCGGACGCTTGTTGCAATCCCACGCATAAGCGGTTATGCGGGTGCTTCCCACCCCATCCCCAAAACTTTAAGTCGTGCCCCGACTCAACAACGATTTCTGAGATTTCTGAAGCGCACGTTGAGCTTGGCCCGGGAAGGGGCTGGGAATGTCGCCATGGGCTCAAGGGGGCCTCTCTTCTTCCAGTTCTGGCTCTGCGCACATGTTCCTGTGAAGAATGCTATATTGAAAAGGTCGTTACCAAATATATCCTGTTTTGCATATGACTTCAGAAAATCTTATAATTTTTTTTTTTCATTTAACATAGTATCCAAGATGAATGACAGCCTGTTTGTCAGTTTGGACAGGCTTTTGCTAGAATTTGGTAGGTATAAAGTGAAAAAATAAGTAGCTTTTTGTATGATCATTTGATATTTTAACAATGAATTGAAGTCACAAGATAATTATTTATTTTAGTCTTCCAGTATCAGCAAGACATAAGTACTAAAGAAGAGATGATTCAAAGAATTAATAGTAAGTAGCTTTGCATGATCAAGATATTTTAGTCTTTTAATTCCTTATGGCATATAACATACAATTGCTCTGTTTAGGGCAACTTATTGTTGGCGTTATAACTTTTGTGCCAGTTCTCTCTAGCGACAAATAAACTATTTACCCTAGACAAAATAGATGTGACTTAACTATAGCTGTTTGATAATAAACTTCTATATTCAGCATTTAATTATTTTGTGAAGAATTTTGTCTTAAGTAGAAATGACCCCTTAGGTGCAGTGGAAAAGATGTTATTTTTCTCTAATAACAAGTTATTTCAAATAGTTGAGTGAAATTTTTTTATCCTTATAGAAACCACCAGAAATCAGGGATCAAAATCGATAGATGCCACATTTTCAGGAATAATAATTCTGAAAAATAATGTTATCAGAGAAATAGCAAGGCAAATCACACAAATACTGTATAGTATTTTAAGATCCAACAAAACAACTATAAAAAATAGAGTTCTAAATTTCTTCATCGTTCTGAAAAGGTAGAGTTTGGTTATATTTTCTGTAATCAAAAAAGAATACAGAATATTAAGAATTTATTTTAATCTTTTCAAGAAATTATGTCCATTTTATCTTGTATTTAATCACTAGTAACAGAAATAAGTGAGTTGAAAGTGCATTTAATAATTGACATAGAATTGATGAATAGAAATTTCACATTTGTCAAAAACAGAAGGCTTGTATTAGTGTCATTAACAAATAAATGTTTGCAAGAATTCATAGCATCTTAAGATACGATTGACCTTAGATATCACTGAATCTAGCCCTTTTATGTTAAAGATGAGGTACTAGGGACATTTATTTTTCATCATTCCCAAACTGAAATTCTTCTTAGCTTCTGGCTCTAGGATCAGGCCTGGCCCTGGTTCTCTGCATTTTAGTATATGGTCCCACCCATCTCAAGCCTCGTTTCCTCTCCATTCTCTGGCTCTCTTCCTTTTAGGTAAGCTGTCATACCCATTTTTTTTTCCCTATTTGTTTATTTTGAACTTATTATTTCTACATTAAGAAAATAAACATTTTCTCTTTGTAGAATGCTGTGAAGATATTAAGGAAAACAAAGTAACTATTTGTAGGATACATGAAACTATAAATGCAATAGATGAGGAAATTGATCATTACTGTAAACATAGTGAGGAGATTAAAGACAACTGTAGAAAGTGAGTATTTGAAAGAATCAGTTTTAATTGCATTCTTTTATTCAGGGTTTTTGAACTTACAGTTGAAGATACTTCCTTCAAAGTAGTATTCTGTATTAGCTAATGAATCAAGTCTTAATGTGCCTTGTTATGCCACTATGTAAAGGGATTATAGGAGGATCAGAAGAGAAATAGAACTAAACAGTTATAAGAGCTCACTAATTCAGATCCACTTAATCTAACTATAAACTTTTGAATAAGCTCAGTATGTAAAATTCCTATTAGATACATTTGAAACAATTTCCATTTTTGAATTTTCAAGATCTTATTTTTGTGTGAGGGAATACAACCTGAAGTTTTTCAAAATAAAAATATTTAATACGTGAAGAATTTTTTCAACATGGCTTCAGGTTCTGGATTCTACTAGTTAACTCTAGACAGTTTGAAACAAATACATAAAAACAACAAAGACTTATTACAAATATAAATTTTCTGTACTTAGTTTTATATGGACATTGTAGTAAGTACTGTACTTTAGGATCATATTTGTTTTGAAATATTTTGTTGTTCAAAATTTTAATAAGCCTTTTTTGTTTTTCCCCCATTAGTTTTTTCCCACTGGTTTTAAGAAATTATAAAAGTAACATATACCGAATACAAATGTTCAAGCAATATACACATATATGGTATAAATAGTTTTTCCCTGCTTGCAGTTCCCGTCCCCTACCCTGTCATCCTCTGCATAGGTAATCACTCACATCCTTTTAGATCTTGAAGAGTCAACATCATTATTACGCACACCACACAAGCACACACACACACACACACCTGTCTATATAGCTGTCTTTCCTTTTTACAAAAATGGAATCACTTCATTCTGCAACTTGCTTTTTAACATTTAACAATACGTAATGTAAATGGTACTATGCATGTAATTTTATATATATTTCATTCTTTTTAACAGCTCCGTGGTATTTCTGGTATTGATGTAGCCTGTTATTTAGCCATTCCCCTATTAATGGAAATTTAGGTTATTTCCAGTCATGTACAGATATACTTCCACATATAGAGATCTATTGCTATAGAATGGGCTCCTAGAAGTGAAATTGCTAAAGAGTATGCACATTTAAACATTGGGTCGATAATACCAAACTGCTCTCCAAAAAGTTTATACCAATTTGTGCTCCCACCAGCAATGTATGGGAACAAAATTTTATGCAGTGACACATTGATTGACTTATTATAAAGACTATTACTTTTATAAATAGAAAATGAATTATTAAAAAACAGTGTAGGAGAGTTCCTATTTCCTCATACTCTTGCCAACACTGGAATTGTCAGTGTTTAAATATTTTGGTAATCTGATCAGCCAGAACTTACATGTTGTTGACCATTTTCTTTTATTTTGATTTGGGTTTTATTGTAGTAGATTTTACCAGTGGTTTTCCTCAATTAGCTGCATTGGGTTGTGGAAAAGTACTAGTAGTTTCCCCGTAGAACCTACCGTGTCCTGGATACACTGTACTTTGTAAAAGCTTAATTTCTGCTGGGTCTGAGGAGAGTCAGTAGGATCTGTTGATTTTAATATGTCTAAATTCATGAATACCTCTAGTTTATGGTTTCAGCATACTGGTTACGAGATTTAAATGTGAAATAAGAATCTATGAAAGTACTAGAAAAATGTAAGTGCTATATAATCTTTGAGAGAGGAAGGTCTTTCTAAATATGTCGCCAAAATCAGAAACCACATAGGAAATGATGGATAAATATGACTGCACACAAATTAAAAAGAAAAATACCCTATAATGATGTAAAAGACAAAAGGATAAGCTAGGAAAAGTGTCAAATAAGGATTGTTTAAAAACATAAAGTACTTGTAGAAATTAATAAGAAAAAGCAAAAGTCCTATTAGAAAAATGAGCAAAGAAGATAAACGGGTAAATACCAAAATGAAAAAAATACACAAGTCTAATACATGTGCAGAAATGCTCAATCTTACTAATAGTCAGAAATATCTAAATTAAAGCAATAATTAAATGCTATTATTTTTGCCTCTGAGTTTTGCTGAGATTTAAAAAAATAACACCTAGCACTGGCAAGAAATAAGAATATCAACTCTCATACACTGTAGGAGTGTACAGTAGTATAAATCTTTTAGATGACATGCCAGTATATATTTTAAAAGCTTTAAAAATAAGCATGATTTTAAAAAAAAATAGAGATGGAGTCTCACTGTGTTGCTCAGGCTGGTCTCGAACTCCTGGATGCAAGTAATCCTCCCACTTCGGCCTCCCAAAGTGCTGGGATTATACATGTGAGCCACTGCGCCTGGCCCAAGCATAAATTTTGATTAAGTGATTCCATTTCTGAGAATTTTTCATAAGGAAATAGAGATCCTCTCAAAGATGTAATGTACAACCAAATGTTTATGTCAGTCTTTTTTTCATACACAGAACATTTTTACAATTTATTTTTAATTGAAAAATAATTATGTATGTTTAGATCAAAATGTGATATTTTGATCTATGTGCACATTGTTGAAAGAAGCTAATTAAGATTCATCACCTTACCAACTTATTTTTTTGTGATGAGAATATTAAAAAGCTCATTTTTCTAGCATTTTTGAAATATATATTATTTAACTGTAGTCACTATACGGTGCAGTAGATCACTAATTTTTTTTCCTCCACTCCAACTTAAACTTTCTGTTCTTTGATCAACATCTTCCCTTTCCCCATTTTTTCTTTACCTCAACCCCACCTCTGGTAACCACCTTTCTACTCTCTGTTTATATGAGATTGACTTTTTTAGATACTACATATAAGCGAGATCATACAGTATTTGCCATTACCTGCCTGGCTTATTTCACTTAGCATAACATGTTTTAGTTCCATTTATGTTGTCTTGAATGACAGAATTTCCTACTTTTTTCAGGCTGTATAGTATTTCATAGTGTATCTATGCCACACTTTCATTATCCATCATCTCTTGTGGAACACTTAGGTTGCTTCCATACCTTGATATTATGAATAATGCTAAAATGAACATGGGAGGGCAGATATCTCTTTGATGTACTGATTTCGTTTCCTTTGGACGAATACTCAAAAGTGGGATGGCTGGATCATATGGTAATTCTATTTTTAGTTTTTTGAGGACCTGCCATACTATTTTCTGAAGTAGTTGTACTAATTTACACTTCCACCAACAGTGTCCAAGAGTTTCCATTTCTCCACATCCTCCCCAAAAGTTGTTGTTATTCACCTTTTTTATTTTTTTGAGATGGAGTTTCACTCTTGTCACCCAGGCTGGAGTGCAATCGCACGATCTCGCTCACTGCGACCTCCACCCTCCGCCTCCCGGGTTCAAGTGATTCTCCTGTCTCAGCCTTCCGAGTAGCTGGGATTACAGGCATGCACCACCATGCCCAGCTAAGTTTTGTATTTTTAATAGAGACAGGGTTTCACCATGTTGGCCAGGCTGGTCTTGAACTCCTGACCTCAGGTGATATGCCTGCCTCACCCTTCCAGAGTAATGGGATTACAGGTGTGGGCCACCGCAGCCAGCCTTATTCATCTTTTTGATAACAGCCATTCTAACAGGAGTGAGGTAATATCTTATTTTGGTTTTAATTTGAATTACCCTGATGATTAGAGGCATTGAGCATTTTTTCATATATCTGTTGGCCATTTGTATCTCTTCTTTGAGAAATGTCTATTCAGATCCTTTGCCCATTGAAAATGTCAGGTTATTTATTTTTTCTATTAAGTTGAGTTCCATTTCAGCCTTTTTATAATGATAGGAAATATTGGGAGCAACTCTAATGTTCAGCATTAGGGAACTGGTTAAATGAGTTTTGGTATATCCATATGAATGAACATTAGGCAGCCAGTGAAATTGTGATATAGGTGTATATTTATTGACATGGGAAGATGTTAACGGTAAAGGAAGGTTTTTAAAAAGCAAGGTCTGCAACTTGCTTTTTAAAGTTACAAATTGGTCAAAGCAGATTAAAAAACAATATTCATAATATTAAGCTAATTTAGTAATTGTATATTTATATATAATTACAAAAAGTCTAGAAGGATGTACATCAAAAGGCTTATAGTGAATACCTTCTCAATGAACATGTATGTTTTATGGAATTTTAAAATAATTCCAATTTTTATTTTAGATTCAAGGGCACATGTGCAAGTTTATGAGATAGTTATATTGTGTAATGCAGAGGTTTGGGGTACGACTGATCCCATCACCCAGGTAGCGAGAGCATAGTACTCAATAGTTTTTCACCTCTTCCCCCTCTACTAGTTTCCAATGTCTACTGTTGCTATCTTTATGACCATGAGTATTTATGACATTTAAAAATATTGAGAATATATGTATGTATAATTTTTGATCTTCTAATTTCATTTTGGAGAATATTTTCTAAGGAAATGGTCAGAAATTCAGACATATTTAAGTACAAGTTCTGTTACTAAGTGATAAAGGAGGATAAGCTCTCGATGTTAAAATGTATAATTATAGTAACATCTGGAAACAATTTATTAAAACAATAATAGTAGTCATTATTCAATATTGAGAATATGACTAATAGTTATTTTCTTACATATACTTTTCTGTGCTTCCAAATTGGGCATGTATACTTTTTGAATCTGAAAAAAAATGTTAGAAAAAAGGGCAATATTTGAAAAATACTTACACTGGAAGCCGCCATGGTATATATTAATTTTATATTTTTTTGTATTGGTAATATTCTTTCAAGTTACGTAACAAAAATGTATAAGATGAATATTTGTTATATTCGTATTGTCTGATTTTGTAATTCATTTGCTCTGGTTTTTCTTTTTTTTTGTAATTCAGGATGATGTGACACCTGTTTTCTAAGTGTTAAAGGAGCAAAAAAACCTCTCTTTAGCCCTTATTCTAGTTCTTTGAATGCTTACTCCAAAAGAATTTTTTTGACCAAAATCTTAGAAATGTGATGAGAAAGAAAGGCTGATATTGGAGTGTTACAAAGTGTATAACAGAAATGCAATAGCAATACACAATCCAGCCATGTCACATTTGCTCCTTCCCTAGTAATGGTTCAAAAACAAGTTTAATATAAAAATTCATGAATATTGATATTCGAGCATAATAGTCCTTGAATGGAGGTAGTGGGAGTGATATGAGATGGAAATACTTTTCTTGACGTGAGCTTGTTTTCTCCAGGAAGAGAAAGATTCGTTTCTCTTTAAATGATTATGTTCATTTTTTTTATTATCTCTATCAATTTGTTTATCATTCTGAGTTGCTAATTACAAATATATTTTTTTCTATAGCTGGAAGCCAACATGTGATGTTTTTCGTAAACATGAAGATTATATGCAGGACCAATTTACTGTTTATCAAGAAACTATTGAAAAAGACAAGTATAGTACTCATATGAAGTTTATCAATTCTATAAGTTTGTATTATTAGGACATGGTGTGTAAGAATGTCAGTTGAAAAATGTAGACATTTTGTACTCAAGGAGTTTTTTGGTTTTTTTTTTTTTTTTGAGATGGAGTCTCGCTCTGTCCCCCAGGCTGAAGTGCAGTGGCATGATCTTGGCTCACTGCAAGCTCTGCCTCCCGGGTTCACGCCATTCTTTTGCCTCAGCCTCCCAAGTAGCTGAGACTACAGGTGCCCGCCACCTCGCCCGGCTAATTTTGTGTATTTTTAGTAGAGACAGGGTTTCACCATGTTAGCCAGGATGGTCTCGATCTCCTGACCTCGTGATCCGCCCGCCTCGGCCTCCCAAAGTGCTGGGATTACAGGCGTGAGCCACCATGCCCGGCCAGGAGTTTTTGTTTTTAAGTAAATGTAGTGTTTTGGACTCCTTGGGTGCAGTGGAACGTCTACCTACTTGTTGTAAAGCTCTCTCTAACCCTAGATATATTTAGATATGGCCTTAGATATAAACTGTTTCTCAGTGGCAATTATTATAGCAGAGTCCATCAATTAATGGTCTTTATGAGTGAACTGTTCAGGCAAACATCTTGGGGAATAGTTACCTGTAGAATTAGCTTATAACAAATTTGGGATATTGATGTCTGAATGGTATTTTATATCAAACTTCTGTTTTTTAGACAGCTGATTTAATGGAGTGGTTATATTCTAATAGAGAAACACCAATAATTGTATGAATTTATTTTATTATATGCATAATCACATTGTTTTGGGGATTAAATATAATTAGTGAATGTAATGAAACAAGACAAGAGACTTTGAACACATTATATAGCATAAAAATTTCACCTAAGACATTGAAATGTTTTTATTTTTAATATAGTTGGATGAGAGCAGTATCTATTTTTATGTTGTAACTAAAACGTGCAAAATCTAGAATGCAATACTCTATATATTCAAAGACAATTCTTAAGAAAAGGTAGGGACTAAAGTTATAGATATAGACTTCATTTTGAAATCATGGAAATACATGAGATTGCCCATGGAAATGTATGGAGCAAAAAGAGGAGAAAGCTGGAGTACACCATCATCTAGAGGGTAGGCAGAGGGTGGGATCAATGAAGGAGACTTGTCTTGTCATTTATACATCCTGCTTCATTTAAAAAAGAATTTTAGATGATTTGACTAAATAATCATCTTGAAAGGATCGTGTTTAAAGAAACTAGATTAAAAATCAAGGCTGCAGGGAAGTAAGGAAAATATAGGAAGTTGAAGCCTTTGATAAAGTTAGAAATTCATACTATGTATCCCGCACATTTGTTAGATATAGGTACGAATTAAGCTTTCAAATTCCTAGTAGTCAAGGCATTGTGGAAATATAATCAGTGTGGGATTCATAATATTCATTTAAAAAAACAGGTCAATTGCTTAGGATAAGTAGAGGCTTTTCCTGAGGTTTGAGAGAAATTTCTCCTCTGGGTCCTCTAAAGGGGAAATTGTGCAGTGTGCTTCAGTGACCTCCCCCAGCCCCAAACACAGTATATATAACTGCTTCTTATAACATCTGTCAATGTAAGTCATGACTATACAACATTAATTCTTAAAAATGATTCTGTGAGAGGCTAAAGCAAACCAGTTAAAATATGTACTTCTCTAACAGTGTTTGTTATAGAGGACTTCTGTGAGCTAACTGAAGGTATTAAAGTGAAAACAGTTGTCTGTTTTTTTCTTAAATCAGCCACATAGCTTAATTGAATTGATGCTTCAATACCAGGCATTTATAAATGGAAAATAACTCATTTGTTGGTTTCATGGATAATGGAGGAAGTAGAGGCACCAGTTGCTTGTTTCTCCTAATCTCCCATCCCTGTTCAAGTCATTCATGAAAAATAGTATTGCTGGCACAGATGAGATAATAATGGCTCTTGTTTAACTATGACTTACCTATGCTAGGCTCTGCCAGAGTTTCTATATGGAGTGTGTTAGAAGAGTGAGCATGAATATACAGTACGAATAGGGTGGATGTGGCATATTCATCTCACCTGGAACTGGTAACCCAGGCTTAATTTTCTTATAGGTATTTCTTCCCTGGACCATTTTTCCCAAGCGATTAAATAGTAAGTGGGTCTTAATTAGCAAATATGCGTTTAGAGGAATAGGAGCTTGTTTGGGGCTCAACTGCTTTTCCTTGCTAAAGGGGACAGTTTAGTAATATTCAGAAATTAAAACTTTCTTAAGATTCAGACCCGCTGACTAGCACAAGGCTGTTATCCTTACTTTTCTTCTCATGTGTGCAGTTTTTGAAACTTGCTCTTCTCTAATCTGCTAAGGTGAGATAATCCTCAGAGAATCTTTTAAGAAACTCCCCGATAGAGTATACCTTGATCCAAGAAATGAGAAAATCTTGAGGAATGTAAGGACTATATATTTTCAAAAATTTTTCTATGAGTTTTTTGAAACTAAGTATTTGATAAGAATTGGGCAAAAAGAAGATTTAAGAATATATTTTCTATAAAGAACTGGATTTAACATTTTCAATGTTTTCGATTAGAGTTGGCAAGCTTTTTTGGTAAAGGACCAGATAGTAAGTATTAATATTTTAACCTTTGTGGGCCAACATCTGCCATGACTACTCCACTCTGCTATTATGGCACCAGAGAATTTCAGATAATATGTAAATAAATGAGCTATGGTCTAATAAAACTTTATTTATGGACATTGAAGTTTAAATTTCATATAATTTTAATGTGTTATGGAATATTCTTTTGATTTTTTCAATAATTTAAACATGTAAAAATCATTCATAGTTCATGGGCTGTACAAAAATAGGTGGCAGATTAGATTTGGCCCATAGACCATCGTAATTTTGATTCTTGTAGAATTGAGCACAGGTCAAATAAGAAAAAAAGGTTATTTGAAGGGTTTTTTGTGTAGGAGCTGGTTTTTTGAAAAGATAAACAAAATTGATAGACCGCCAGCAAGACTAATGAAGAAAAGAGAGAAGAATCAAATAGATGCAATAAAAAATGATAAAGGGGATATCACCACCAATCCCACAAAAATACAAACTACCATCAGAGCATACTATAAACACCTCTATGCAAATAAACTAGAAAATCTAGAAGAAATGGATAAATTCCTCGACACATACACTCTCCCAAGACTAAACCAGGAAGAAGTTGAATCTCTGAATGGACCAATAACAGGCTCTGAAATTGAGGCAATAATTAATAGTTTACCAACCAAAAAAGTCCAGGACCAGATGGATTCACAGCTGAATTCTACCAGAGGTATAAGGAGGAGCTGGTACCATTCCTTCTGAAACTATTCCAATCAATAGAAAAAGAGGGAATCCTCCCTAACTCATTTTATGAGGCCAGCATCATCCTGATACCAAAGCCTAGTGAAGACACAACAAAAAAAGAGAATTTTAGACCAATATCCCTGATGAACATCCATGCAAAAATCCTCAATAAAATACTGGCAAACTGAATCCAGCAGCACATCAAAACGCTTATCCACCACGAACAAGTGGGCTTCATCCCTGGGATGCAAGGCTGGTTCAACATATGCAAATCAATAAACGTAATCCAGCATATAAACAGAACTAATGACAAAGACCACATGATTATCTCAATAGGTGCAGAAAAGGCCTTTGATAAAATTCAACAACGCTTCATGCTAAAAACTCTCAATAAGGTATTGATGGGACGTATCTCAAAATAATAAGAGCTATTTATGACAAACCCACAGCCAATATCATACTGAATGGGCAAAAACTGGAAGCATTCCCTTTGAAAACTGGCACAAGATAGGGATGACCTCTCTCACCACTCCTATTCAACATAGTGTTGGAAGTTCTGGCCAGGGCAATCAGACAGGAGAAAGAAATAAATGGTATTCAATTAGGAAAAGAGGAAGTCAAATTGTCCCTGTTTGCAGATGACATGATTGTATATCTAGAAAACACCATTGTCTCAGCCCAAAGTCTCCTTAAGCTGGTAGGCAACTTCAGCAAAGTCTCAGGATACAAAATCAATGTGCAAAAATCACAAGCATTCTTATACACTAATAACAGACAAACAGCCAAATCACGAGTGAACTCCCATTCACAATTGCTTCAAAGAGAATAAAATACTTAGGAATCCAACTTAGAAGGGATATGAAGGACTTCTTCAAGGAGAACTACAAACCACTGCTCAATGAAATAAGAGAGGACACAAACAAATGGAAGAACATTCCATGCTCATGGGTAGGAAGAATCAATATCGTGAAAATGGCCATACTGCCCAAGATAATTTATAGATTCAGTGCCATCCCCATCAAGCTACCAATGACTTTAATCACAGAATTGGAAAAAACTACTTTAAAGTTCATATGGAACCACAAAAGAGCCTGCATTGCCCAGTCGATCGTAAGCCAAAAGAACAAAGCTGGAGGCATCACACTACCTGACTTCAAACTACACTACAAGGCTACAGCAACCAAAACAACATGGTACTGGTACCAAAAGAGAGAGATGGACCAATGGAACAGAACAGAGCCCTCAGAAATAATGCCTCATATCTGCAACTATCTGATCTTTGACAACCCTGACAAAAACAAGAAATGGGGAAAGGATTCCCTATTTAATAAATGGTGCTGGGAAAACTGGCTAGCCATATGTAGAAAGCTGAAACTGGATCCCTTCCTTACACCTTATACAAAAATTAATTCAAGATGGATTAAAGACTTACATGTTAGACCTAAAACCATGAAACCCTAGGAGAAAACCTAGGCAATACCATTCAGGTCATAGGCATGGGCAAGGACTTCATGTCTAAAACACCAAAAGCAATGGCAACAAAAGCCAAAATTGACAAATGGGATCTAATTAAACTAAAGAGCTTCTGCACAGCAAAAGAAACTAGCATCAGCGTGAACAGGCAACCTACAGAATGGGAGAAAATTTTTGCAATCTACTCATCTGAGAAAGGGCTGATATCCAGAATCTATAATGAACTTAAACAAATTTACAAGAAAAAAACAAAGAACCCCATCAAAAAGTGGGTGAAGGATATGTACAGACACTTCTCAAAAGAAGACATTTATGCAGTCAAAAGACACATGAAAAAATGCTCATCATCACTGGCCATCAGAGAAATGCAAATCAAAACCACAATGAGATACCATCTCACACCAGTTAGAATGGCGATTATTAAAAAGTCAGGAAACAACAGGTGCTGGAGAGGATGTGGAGAAATAGGAACACTTTTACACTGTTGGTGGGACTGTAAACTAGTTCAACCATTGTGGAAGTCAGTGTGGTGATTCCTCAGGGATCTAGAACTAGAATTACCATTTGACCCAGCCATCCCATTACTGGGTATATACCCAAAGGATTATAAATCATGTTGCTATAAAGACACATGCACACGTATGTTTATTGCAGCACTATTCACTATAGCAAAGACTTGGAACCAAGCCAAATGTCCAACAATGGTAGACTGGATTAAGAAAATGTGGCACATATACATCATGGAATACTATGCAGCCATAAAAAATGATGAGTTAATGTCCTTTGTAGGGACATGGATGAAGCTGGAAACCATCATTCTCAGCAAACTATTATTGCAAGGACAAAAAAGCAAACACCGCATATTCTCACTCGTAGGTGAGAATTGAACAATGAGAACACATGGACACAGGAAGGGGAACATCACACCCCGGGGCCTGTTGTGGGGAGGGGGTAGGAGGGAGAGATAGCATTAGGAGATATACCTAATGCTAAATGACAAGTTAATGGGTGCAGCACACCAACATGGCACATGTATACATATGTAACAAACCTGCACGTTGTGCACATATACCCTAAAACTTAAAAGTATAATAAAAAAGAAAAAAGGGTTAATGTCCTTTTGCAAGAATTAACTGTCTCACTCAAGATTTGTGCCTAAATAGATGACCATCCACTACTATTGGAGCTGGAGTAGAGGAGTTCTTCTAAACTGTGATAAAATTTTCTTCATAAAATAGTTATGGGGTACACATGATGGTGAACACAGAGTTCTAATACATAGAACATGACTTCATGTGATAATTTTAGCTAATGAAAATTGAAGATTAAAAAGATATGGTTATAGAAGTAGCTGAGCTGGGGAGAGTAGAGACTCAGAAGCCAGGGAAGATAGAGGTTCCACAAGGAGTAAGTGATCAGAAGAACCAGGTTCTGAAGTGTCAGTTAGGATGAGTACTAAAAAGAGATCATTCAGTTGGACAAATTTGATCATTGGTGACCTTGGGAAGAATAGCATCATTAAAATAGTGGGAGTAGGAGTTAAATTGAATAGAATTAAGAAGTGAATCACTCAGGTAATGAAGAAAAAGTCAAGTTGAGAAGTGTGGTGGAGTTAAGGAAAGTCTAAAGGGCAGACAATATTGAGGGAAGCAAGAATAAGACATTTGATTTGCCTTTTATGTTTAGTAGACTTTAACAGTGTATTCACAAAGTTTTTAGATCTGTTGTTGTTATATAAACATCATTTAATTTTAACAGAGAAATGTATCATGATTATATATGTCAGTATAAAGAAGTTTTGAAGCAGTACCAACTAAAATACTCAGAAACACCCTTTTCACGTGAATATTATGAGAAGAAAAGAGAACATGAAGAAATTCAAAGCAGAGTGTTGGCATGTACTGAACAATTAAAAATGAATGAAACAATTTTTATGAAATTTCGAGGTATGAATATTTTTGTTATATTGTTTTAATTATGATATCTTTGTAATGAAAAGAATATAATAATCAGCTTATGCTGTGACTTTATTTTTCAGTGCCTGCTCCCTTTCCATCACTTACTAAATGGACATTAAACATGTATCCACAATAGTATTTGTACTTATAATTTTTATTAGATAAGCATTATTTTGTATTTTAATTGTTACTGTGTTTCCTTTGTGAGAATAACATGGATTTGTTTTGTGTTTAATTAAAAGATTTAAAAAGTAATTTTAAAGGTCATCTTGGATTCGTTTTCATGTATATTCATGTGATCAGAAGCAAGCAACTTTGGTGAGAATAAAATGGCATATATATTTGGGTTTAAGTGGCGTGTCTTAGGAACCAAACCAATGAAAATGTCATATTGGTCTGTCTTACCAAAGAAAATTCCAGTTAAATTGCTTATTACTTGTTAGAATGGAAGGTGCAAAGGAGGTGAGTTACATTTATTCATTCATCATTGGAAACCTACCTTATGCCAGGCAATACTGAAGACGATACAGAGCTCTCTTCCAAGGAGCTCTGAGTTTAGTAGGGAAGACTGACATGTAAATAAATACTTCTAATACAGTACCACTGTAATAGATGCCTAAGTAATTCTTAATTGGTCTAAGTCTCACCTGTTTGTCAGAGAGATCTTCCCTGATGATGAACCTGAAACTTTAATCCTCTTTCAACCTCCAGAATCGTTCATATGCTTTCCTATCAGATTATAACTCCACTGTTTGTACTAAGTCTTCTTTATCCCCACATCCTACCTTGCTTTCTGTCTGCTTCATTCTAAACCATCCTTTTAACTCTTCTGCTGCTAGCTTTTTCCATGTTTTGGTTTTAGTCTCTTCTGTTTTTTGTTGTTCATTTGCTGCCCATTTGCGCTTTAACTTCTCAGTGGGAAGGGGCCAGACGCTGGTATAGCAAGGGTTTAGGGCGTTGGATGTGGAATGGGATGAGATATAAGGTTGCATGACAAACAGGAAGAGGTGAATGGAGGTAGGAAGAGTTGAAGATTAGGATTTAATTATCTGTAAGTAACATTTTAATGGAAACTTGATAACAATAGACTTATAAATCATGATTCACTTGAAATTTTATATTCTAGCATATAAATCATGCATATTTTAAGGCAGAATAGGAAAGCCCTGATTAATCTTCTCTGGAATTCTTGTTAACTGTCACTATTCTATCATTTTCAAATTCTCCTAAATGGATTGTAATTTAGGACATTGTATTAGCTAATAACCACGTGGAATGTATTAATAGCTGAGGATTTTTTACTTGAAATTGGGCACAAATCCAGTTCAAGCAGAAAGTCCAAGTCGAAGATCTGCCTCTCTTTTGAGTTCTGTAGGGTACACTGATGAGCCTTACAGAGCAAGAAAAGGGAAATTTGGTCGATTTTGTTTTTCTCCAGCATACTGTTGTTGGCTTGAAATGGATATATTTTAAATATTGTCTTTGAACAAATAAATAATGGAAGCATAAGAAGTTAAATTTGGGCCTGAATTATGTTTTATTAGTTATGCCAAGTGACACAATGAACTTTGATTTAAAAAGCAAAAAAAAAAAAACTACCCTGTGAAAATACTTAACTGAAATAATCCTAACAAATATTTTGTATGAAATGTTTTTTTAAGCTCAGTATATAACATAAATAATAAATTATCTTTGTTAGTCTGCCAAATGTTTATATTATTCTCCTGTTTTCAGATACTGTTTTTTTTTGTTTTTTTATTTTTATTATTTTTTTATTTTTTTTCTACTCAAACTTTTTATTTTTTTATTTTTTTATTTTTATTTTTTGCTCTTTGATCTCTTTTTTTTAATTATACTTTAAGTTTTAGGGTACATGTGCACATTGTACAGGTTAGTTACATATGTATACATGTGCCATGCTGGTGCGCTGCACCCACTAACTCGTCATCTAGCATTAGGTTTTAATATTGCTTACTGTTTATATGAAACATACATATAAATGATGTCACATAATATTAATCATTTCTGATATGGCACATATATTATAAATATAAAATTTACTTATATGACATAGTTCCTTAACATAAAAAGTGTTAATTTGAGATGTGAAACACAAGATATTCTTAAACATGCCAGCAATCTTACCAAAAGTTCATCTGAATTGAAGAAAGAAGTAGATGAAATGGAAATAGAAATTAATTATTTAAACCAGGTATATATTTTGTTATATATTTCTAATATGTGTATTAATGTATAAGTATAATGGTATGTTAGTTGACAGTTTTAGAAGAGCTATTTTTAAGAGAGTCTAATGTGGAGAAAGGTTTAAGATAATTTAGATTACCTTTGGAGCCAAAAGGTATTTTAGGTACTGAATATATTAATTTGTATTTTTTATTAATTTTATTAATATATTTTATATTAATTTGTATATAATTTAATATATATATTTAGGTACTGAATGTATTTTGGGGAATAGTTTAGCTTTCTTTGAGGTCTGAGGAGAGAACATGAGGAAGGAATAAGATGCAACATAGTAACAGGATTTTAAAGGCATTAAAAGATCTACGCCAGTGTTTTTTAAAAAGGTAGTAAATAAATAATTTAAACTTGAAAAATATATGACTATAATCTTTAGCGAGCTAGGCTAGAACTAGTTTAGCCTTTAAACTTTTCTTGGAAACATTTGGATGTCATCCATGAAATTGTGGCTTTTATTTACATAGCATGATAACCCATCAAAGTCACTTCCAAATTCTGAGAAAAATTTGAATATGATACCTGATTTTCTAAATTTTTGAAAATTCTGTTAAATACTGTATACTTATCTTTCATTAAGTATGAGGTACCAAATAACAGTAATATCATTGTAGTAAACAGAAGAAAGTAGATGCCATTTCCTTTAAAATATATGGTAACTGTCCTTAATGTAAGGAATCAATGTCTACTTTGCTTATGATTATCTGTTTTTAAAAAGATGGGAGTTTGTTAAAATCTACATATGCCACTGGAATTGTAAGGAAAAGTTAAACGGGTGTGATTTATTGTTAATTTTGTTTTTGTTTTAATAACTGTAAATAGAAGATAGTAAATACTATCAAAAATATGAATCTTATGATTATATAGAAAAACATAAGATAAAGCATATCTTTTTTACTGCTTTGCAAGTCATTATTTTGTTTTGTGTTCCCTTTTGTCTTTTTAGCAGATATCTAGGCATAATGAAACTAAGGCTCTTTCAGAAACTCTGAAAGAAAAGAACAAAAATACAGAAAACAGAAAAGAACTGAAAGAAAGGTATAGGTAACCTTTAAAATTAAATTTTATGTGAACAGATATTTTGCATCTAAAAGTTTGATTCTATATTCCATCCCAAACCACTAATATTTACACAGTATCTGTAAATTTTGTTGTGCAGGCTATTTTCTATTAATTTCTTATGAAAAATATTATTAACTTAAATATTATGAGCTAATACTAAAATCTGCTTGTTATTTAGTAAGGCTGAGGATAATGTGTAAAGAGAAATAGAGTAGCAGCAGCACATCTGCTGTTCTAGAACCTGTCAGTTGTATAATTCATCCAGTGTTTTCCATGATGGGCCAGCAATAGGAGTAAAACAGAAACAATGGTGGGAATAGCAAGGTATTTACTTTTTTATCACCCTGTCCACCTTGACCAGTTCTTCCTTTGCTATAGAGTGAAGATGAGTCAAAGCATGCTACTAAATGTGTGGCATCATATTTCCTTGTCTTTTGTTTTAATGGCGATAAAATAGAGATCAGTGATAGAGGCCAAAAAAAAATAGATGGACTTTGCGTGTTATCGTATGACAGAAAAATAGATGTATTATGCTATTTCTGACCAACTTTTACTTTTTCCCCCTACTTATATCCTTTTCCATTCTTCTGAAACTCCTTTCCTCAAGTTCCATGGCCCTTAATCTGATTTTTCAACACACTCTTCTGTCGGGTTAATTTCCCTGATCCTACTTTTTTTGGATGTGTTATTTTCTTGATTCCTCCACTCCCATGTACCACATTCAGTGCAAGTGTGTCTTTAATTTTATGATGAAGTTAATTGAAAAAATAGGTAATTAGACAGAATTTTACTTTATTGACCGCCTTTAAGAAAAATTCCATGTATTGACAGAAACATATAAATATTTAGTCATTTTTAACTCAATATATATTCTGACACTGTTTATTCTATTTCTTCAATTTAGATAAAATTTAGTGAAAACTATTCTTTCAGTAAAAAACTTAAAAGACCCATTTATGATTACAATACTGTTTTAACAATTTCTGTATTCATGTTGGTTGATTTATTTCTGAATATGTCTTTTTAAAGTTTGAAGTACCATGAAATCTGAAGCATGCTATTTGTAGTTACAAGTTTTGGCTTAAATTGTTTTTGACATGTGTAGGAAGTCTTCTGCAATGATTATATTTTAAAAATAAGAGTGGACTATATTGAGAAGAGCATTGAACTTAATCAGGGGTAGTGTGTTTTTGCTCTGACACCACTACTAAGTAATTCAGTCATTTTGGGCAAGTCTATTAAATTCTTTGGAACTCAGTTTTATTATCTGCAAAATGAGGGGTTTTATTATATAGTATCTAAATATGCCTCCTAGCTTTAAAATATGTTAATTTTAACTTATCTAATATTTAATGTAATTCACCTTTCTCTTTAGAATTTTTGGAAAAGATGAGCATGTACTTGCGTTGAATAAAACTCAAAGCAGTCAATTATTTCTTCCTTATGAATCTCAGAAATTAGTAAGACCAATAAAGATGCATTCTTCAGAACCAAGAGTTGCAGGTATAATATCTGTTTGTTATTCAAAAACATCATTTTTTTTGCAAACACACAGAAGAAATAGAAGGAAGCAATTTTATTTATCATTTGGTGTAAGTAAAAACAATACTGGAGACCTATAAACTCAAGAGAGTACTGCTTTGAATCTTTCTGAGAGCAAACAAAATATGTCTTCTATACCTAACTTTTTTCTCTTTGAGAAAGGAATTATTCACACAACAAATTTCAAAAAAAGCTTGTTCTGGCCTGGTTGCACAGCTGTTAGAGGAGGATGAAAAATTACATATTTTTCATTTGAGGAGTTGATTATCAATATGTATGACTTAGGCAGGTAAAAGACTTATGCTAATAGTATCTGTAACTTAGTCACTGAGATATTTGAATCAAGTTTCATTCAATGGCTCTGCAGATTAAATTATTAGTTTGGTGCAAAAGTAATCACGGTTTTTGCCATTGCTTTTAATTAAAATTTAATGGCATTTACCATTACATAATGGTTTTGGCATTAAAAGTAATGGCAAAAATCATGATTACTTTTGCACCAACCTAATACATTATATTAGATTAACTACATTGGCTAGTTTCTTTGTCTTCTGAACCACTCTGTCTTCTTTGGTAACTCATTATAAAGGTACAGTTTTGTCAGTTGGTCTTTTGTCATTGCATCTTCATAGTTATTGTAAAGCTATTATATAGTAAGGAATTAAGAGTTTTAAAATAATTTCATAATTCTGTATTTTAATTTAAATTAAAAATTCATGTAGACTTGATTTTCTAAATTACAAGTTTAGGTTAAATATTGGGGAAGATACTTGATTCTGTTTCCAGCATTGATTTAAAGTAGTACTATTTAATAATCTAGATATAAAAGAAGAAAGTTCTGTGAAGCAGTCAAAGCTTGCCAATATTGACTTTAGACAAAAAGAAAATGATACACAGGTAGGTGTCTCACTTTTAGTAGTATAAATTAAATACCTGCTTGCATTAAATGTAATAATGAATGTACTGCCCTTAAGACACAGAGGTGTGTGTGTGTGTGTGTGTGTGTGTGTGTGTTATAAATTTATTAAATCAGCCATTAGTGCAAACTCAAGGTCTAAAAAATTTAAAGGTGTTTCAATATGGCATTCTGATTATATACTGTAACCTGTCCCCTTATTCCTAAAAATAATAGAAAAAGATATTTTAAAATACCAAGCTCTGTACATAGTAGATCCAAAACTGTGAGAAATCCCTGAAGGAAAATAGCAGGATTGGATTGAAGAGGGAAATTATTGCCTAGGACATGCATAGGAGAATACCGTTCTACAAGATAAAGGTATACGGACGATGAGTAAGGTAATTGGTTGTGTTACGTCAGTGGTAGTTAGTTTACTTAACCCCCTGTTCATCTTATATCCACTGTATCTTTGGCCAGGCATCAGCAATGGAATGACTGTCTCCAGGTGGAAGCAGTGAATATGGAAGTTTAGGTGAGAGAGATAGGCAGGTCCCCTGGGTGGTTCTTGATGCCCATGAAGAACAAGGGGCATACCACCCAGAGAGCTAACTGCTGGTGACACACTTTTTTATCTTTCCCCATTCTTCCTGAAAATAGTCCAGAGGAAAAGCCTCAATGAAAAATATAATTGTTCTTCCACTGGTAGTGGTGACCAAAGTAATTAGTGAAACTCAAGTGTAAATATGTATAACTTATAAAAATTTTTAAATCTGGTACTGAAATTCCAGATGATGTCAATATGTGATAAGGGTGGAAAGATAAATGAGAAAAATAAAAGTTTACCAGAGTTCTATTTTTTATTTAAGGATAGAGGTAGGGAGAAGATATGAACACTGATGAACTCTATACATTGTTGGAAAAATGTAAATTTATGCATACATATTAAACATTTAAGGGTAACCACCAGAAGAGAAATGGAATGTGTTAGTTTTAAAACAGTCGAAGAAAAAAGATAAGGCAAAATTAATTAGACCAACAAAAGACAGTAATGGGGGTAAAAATAAAACAGTTAGAAAGCATTGTAAATGGAAAACGAATAAGGCGCCAGAAATAGTTCTGAACAAATTAGTAACCACAAAAATGTGACTGGTTTAAACTCCCATTAAAAGACAGAACTAGGGGAGGAGCCAAGATGGCCGAATAGGAACAGCTCCGGTCTACAGCTCCCAGCGTGAGCGACGCAGAAGACGGGTGATTTCTGCATTTCCATCTGAGGTACCGGGTTCATCTCACTAGGGAGTGCCAGACAGTGGGCGCAGGTCAGTGGGTGCGCGCACCATGCGCGAGCCGAAGCAGGGCGAGGCATTGCCTCACCTGGGAAGCGCAAGGGGTCAGGGAGTTCCCTTTCCGAGTCAAAGAAAGGGGTGACGGACACACCTGGAAAATCGGGTCACTCCCACCCGAATATTGCGCTTTTCAGACCGGCTTAAAAAATGGCGCACCATGAGACTATATCCCACACCTGACTCGGAGGGTCCTACGCCCACGGAATCTCGCTGATTGCTAGCACAGCAGTCTGAGATCAAACTACAAGGCGGCAGCGAGGCTGGGGGAGGGGCGCCCGCCATTGCCCAGGCTTGCTTAGGTAAACAAAGCAGCCGGGAAGCTCCAACTGGGTGGAGCCCACCACAGCTCAAGGAGGCTTGCCTGCCTCTGTAGGCTCCACCTCTGGGGGCAGGGCACAGACAAACAAAAAGACAGCAGTAACCTCTGCAGACTTAAATGTCCCTGTCTGACAGCTTTGAAGAGAGCAGTGGTTCTCCCAGCACGCAGCTGGAGATCTGAGAATGGGCAGACTGCCTTCTCAATTGGGTCCCTGACCCCTGACCCCCGAGCAGCCTAACTGGGAGGCACCCCCCAGCAGGGGCACACTGACACCTCACACGGCAGGGTATTCCAACAGACCTGCAGCTGAGGGTCCTGTCTGTTAGAAGGAAAACTAACAAACAGAAAGGACATCCACACCGAAAACCCATCTGTACATCACCATCATCAAAGACCAAAAGTAGATAAAACCACAAAGATGGGGAAAAAACAGAACAGAAAAACTGGAAACTCTAAAACGCAGAGCACCTCTCCTCCTCCAAAGGAACGCAGTTCCTCACCAGCAACGGAACAAAGCTGGATGGAAAATGATTTTGACGAGCTGAGAGAAGAAGGCTTCAGATGATCAAATTACTCTGAGCTACAGGAGGACATTCAAACCAAAGGCAAAGAAGTTGAAAACTTTGAAAAAAATTTAGACGAATGTATAACTAGAATAACCAATACAGAGAAGTGCTTAAAGGAGCTGATGGAGCTGAAAACCAAGGCTCAAGAACTACGTGAAGAATGCAGAAGCCTCAGGAGCCGATGCGATCAACTGGAAGAAAGGGTATCAGCAATGGAAGATGAAATGAATGAAATGAAGCGAGAAGGGAAGTCTAGAGAAAAAAGAATAAAAAGAAATGAGCAAAGCCTCCAAGAAATATGGGACTATGTGAAAAGACCAAATCTATGTCTGATTGGTGTACCTGAAAGTGATGCGGAGAATGGAACCAAGTTGGAAAACACTCTGCAGGATATTATCCAGGAGAACTTCCCCAATATAGCAAGGCAGGCCAACATTCAGATTCAGGAAATACAGAGAACGCCACAAAGATACTCCTCGAGAAGAGCAACTCCAAGACACATAATTGTCAGATTCACCAAAGTTGAAATGAAGGAAAAAATGTTAAGGGCAGCCAGAGAGAAAGGTCGGGTTACCCTCAAAGGGAAGCCCATCAGACTAACAGCGGATTTCTCGGCAGAAACCCTACAAGCCAGAAGAGAGTGGGGGCCAATATTCAACATTCTTAAAGAAAAGAATTTTCAACCCAGAATTTCATATCCAGCCAAACTAAGCTTCATAAGTGAAGGAGGAATAAAATACTTTACAGACAAGCAAATGCTGAGAGATTTTGTCACCACCAGGCCTGCCCTAAAAGAGCTCCTGAAGGAAGTGCTAAACATGGAAAGGAACAACTGGTACCAGCCGCTGCAAAATCATGCCAAAATGTAAAGACCATCGAGACTAGGAAGAAACTGCATCAACTAATGAGCAAAATCACCAGCTAACATCATAATGACAGGATCAAATTCACACATAACAATATTGACTTTAAATGTAAATGGACTAAATTCTCCAATTAAAAGACACAGACTGGCAAGTTGGATAAAGAGTCAAGACCCATCAGTGTGCTGTATTCAGGAAACCCATCTCACGTGCAGAGACACACATAGGCTCAAAATAAAAGGATGGAGGAAGATCTACCAAGCAAATGGAAAACAAAAAAAGGCAGGGGTTGCAATCCTAGTCTCTGATAAAACAGACTTTAAACCAACAAAGATCAAAAGAGACAAAGAAGGCCATTACATAATGGTAAAGGGATCGATTCAACAAGAGGAGCTAACTATCCTAAATATATATGCACCCAATACAGGAGCACCCAGATTCATAAAGCAAGTCCTGAGTGACCTACAAAGAGACTTAGACTCCCACACATTAATAATGGGAGACTTTAACACCCCACTGTCAACATTAGACAGATCAACGAGACAGAAAGTCAACAAGGATACCCAGGAATTGAACTCAGCTCTGCACCAAGCGGACCTAATAGACATCTACAGAACTCTCCACCCCAAATCAACAGAATATACATTTTTTTCAGCACCACACCACACCTATTCCAAAATTGACCACATAGTTGGCAGTAAAGCTCTCCTCAGCAAATGTAAAAGAACAGAAATTATAACAAACTATCTCTCAGACCACAGTGCAATCAAACTAGAACTCAGGATTAAAAATCTCACTCAAAGCCGCTCAACTACATGGAAACTGAACAACCTGCTCCTGAATGACTACTGGGTACATAACGAAATGAAGGCAGAAATAAAGATGTTCTTTGAAACCAATGAGAACAAAGACACAACATACCAGAATCTCTGGGATGCATTCAAAGCAGTGTGTAGAGGGAAATTTGTAGCACTAAATGCCCACAAGAGAAAGCAGGAAAGATCCAAAATTGACACCCTAACATCACAATTAAAAGAACTAGAGAAGCAAGAGCAAACACATTCAAAAGCTAGCAGAAGGCAAGAAATAACTAAAATCAGAGCAGAACTGAAGGAAATAGAGACACAAAAAACCCTTCAAAAAATCAATGAATCCAGGAGCTGGTTTTTTGAAAGGATCAACAAAATTGATAGACCGCTAGCAAGACTAATAAAGAAAAAAAGAGAGAAGAATCAAATAGACACAATAAAAAATGATAAAGGGGATATCACCACCGATCCCACAGAAATACAAACTACCATCAGAGAATACTACAAACACCTCTACGCAAATAAACTAGAAAATCTAGAAGAAAAGGATAAATTCCTCGACACATACACTCTCCCAAGACTAAACCAGGAAGAAGTTGAATCTCTGAATAGACCAATAACAGGAGCTGAAATTGTGGCAATAATCAACAGCTTACCAACCAAAAAGAGTCCAGGACCAGATGGATTCACAGCCGAATTCTACCAGAGGTACAAGGAGGAACTGGTACCATTGCTTCTGAAACTATTCCAATCAATAGAAAAAGAGGGAATCCTCCCTAACTCATTTTATGAGGCCAGCATCATTCTGATACCAAAGCCTAGTGAAGACACAACAAAAAAAGAGAATTTTAGACCAATATCCTTGATGAACATTGATGCAAAAATCCTCAATAAAATACTGGCAAACCGAATCCAGCAGCACATCAAAAAGCTTATCCACCATGATCAAGTGGGCTTCATCCCTGGGATGCAAGGCTGGTTCAATATACGCAAATCAATAAACATAATCCAGCATATAAACAGAGCCAAAGACAAAAACCACATGATTATCTCAATAGATGCAGAAAAGGCCTTTGACAAAATTCAACAACCCTTCATGCTAAAAACTCTCAATAAATTAGGTATTGATGGGACATATTTCAAAATAATAAGAGCTATCTATGACAAACCCACAGCCAATATCATACTGAATGGGCAAAAACTGGAAGCATTCCCTTTGAAAACTGGCACAAGACAGGGATGCCCTCTCTCACCGCTCCTATTCAACATAGTGTTGGAAGTTCTGGCCAGGGCAATCAGGCAGGAGAA
The DNA here is from genome assembly GCF_029281585.2 of Gorilla gorilla gorilla. Classification (NCBI taxonomy): domain Eukaryota; kingdom Metazoa; phylum Chordata; class Mammalia; order Primates; family Hominidae; genus Gorilla; species Gorilla gorilla. The sequence goes on along the minus strand of NC_073239.2, from coordinate 77,395,399 downwards.
GGAAATAAATGGTATTCAATTAGGAAAAGAGGAAGTCAAATTGTCCCTGTTTGCAGACGACATGATTGTTTATCTAGAAAACCCCATCATCTCAGCCCAAAATCTCCTTAAGCTGATAAGCAACTTCAGCAAAGTCTCAGGATACAAAATCAATGTACAAAAATCACAAGCATTCTTATACAACAACAACAAACAGCCAAATCATGAGTGAACTCCCATTCACAATTGCTTCAAAGAGAATAAAATACCTAGGAATCCAACTTACAAGGGATGTGAAGGACCTCTTCAAGGAGAACTACAAACCACTGCTCAAGGAAATAAAAGAGGATACAAACAAATGGAAGAACATTCCATGCTCATGGGTAGGAAGAATCAATATCGTGAAAATGGCCATACTGCCCAAGGTAATTTATAGATTCAATGCCATCCCCATCAAGCTACCAATGACTTTCTTCACAGAATTGGAAAAAACTACTTTAAAGTTCATATGGAACCAAAAAAGAGCCCGCATTGCCAAGTCAATCCTAAGCCAAAAGAACAAAGCTGGAGGCATCACACTACCTGACTTCAAACTGTACTACAAGGCTACAGTAACAAAAACAGCATGGTACTGGTACCAAAACAGAGATATAGATCAATGGAACAGAACAGAGCCCTCAGAAATAACGCCGCATACCTACAACTATCTGATCTTTGAAAAACCTGAGAAAAACAAGCAATGGGGAAAGGATTCCCTATTTAATAAATGGTGCTGGGAAAACTGGCTAGCCATATGTAGAAAGCTGAAACTGGATCCCTTCCTTACACCTTATACAAAAATCAATTCAAGATGGATTAAAGATTTAAACGTTAGACCTAAAACCATAAAAACCCTAGAAGAAAACCTAGGCATTACCATTCAGGACATAGGCGTGGGCAAGGACTTCATGTCCAAAACACCAAAAGCAATGGCAACAAAAGACAAAATTGACAAATGGGATCTAATTAAACTCAAGAGCTTCTGCACAGCAAAAGAAACTACCATCAGAGTGAACAGGCAACCTACAACATGGGAGAAAATTTTCGCAACCTACTCATCTGACAAAGGGCTAATATCCAGAATCTACAATGAACTCAAACAAATTTACAAGAAAAAAACAACCCCATCAAAAAGTGGGCGAAGGATATGAACAGACACTTCTCAAAAGAAGACATTTATGCAGCCAAAAAACACATGAAAAAATGCTCATCATCACTGGCCATCAGAGAAATGCAAATCAAAACCACTATGAGATATCATCTCACACCAGTTAGAATGGCAATCATTAAAAAGTCAGGAAACAACAGGTGCTGGAGAGGATGTGGAGAAATAGGAACACTTTTACACTGTTGGTGGGACTGTAAACTAGTTCAACCATTGTGGAAGTCAGTGTGGCGATTCCTCAGGGATCTAGAACTAGAAATATCATTTGACCCAGCCATCCCATTACTGGGTATATACCCAAAGGACTATAAATCATGCTGCTATAAAGACACATGCACACGTATGTTTATTGCGGCACTATTCACAATAGCAAAGACTTGGAACCAACCCAAATGTCCAACAATGATAGACTGGATTAAGAAAATGTGGCACATATACACCATGGAATACTATGCAGCCATAAAAAATGATGAGTTCATGTCCTTTGTAGGGACATGGATGAAATTGGAAACCATCATTCTCAGTAAACTATCGCAAGAACAAAAAACCAAACACCACATATTCTCACTCATAGGTGGGAATTGAACAGTGAGATCACATGGACACAGGAAGGGGAATATCACACTCTGGGGACTGTTGTGGTGTGGGGGGAGGGGGGGAGGGATAGCATTGGGAGATATACCTAATGCTAGATGACGAGTTAGTGGGTGCAGCACACCAGCATGGCACATGTATACATATGTAACTAACCTGCACAATGTGCACATGTACCCTAAAACTTAAAGTATAATAAAAATAAAATAAAATAAAAGACAGAACTACTTCTATGGGATATATAAACAAATACAGGTATATGCTATTAAAGCAGAAGAGCGGAAACAACTTGACATTGAGGCTGAAAAAAAATATATCAGGCAAATGCAAACGAAAACAAGGCAGATGTAACAATGTTGTACGAAATAGAGTTCAGGGTGAAAAGCATTAATGGGGTAAATATATTTCATATTTTTAAAAAGAACAATTTACCAAGAAATTATAAAAACCACAGTGCACTAAATTATTTCAAGTTTCAAAATATGTAAAGCAGAATTTGGCAGACTTTCAAAGAAATGGTTGAATACACAGTTAAAACAAGAAGGTGTGAATATAGCTCTCTCCAAAAAGAGTACTGATTGTGAGTTTAGGAGTTGAGTTTGGCTACATGTGAAACAATACAAAACCAAACCAGTGAAATAATAGCATCTTAAACAAGATAAACATTTATTTTTCTCTTACTTGCCATAAAATTCTAAAGTAGGTCATTCGGATTCAGGACTGATAGCATCATCTCAACAATGCCATTATTTCTCAAGCCTCATCTATGTTTTCTTTTCCTGCTATTTTTCATGCTATGCTTTTACCTCTAGGTCACTTCATGGTCAGAAGGTAACCATGTAAATTTGCCTTCCAGGCAGGAAAGAAAAAGGGGAGAAGGGCTAGCCGAGTCAGCCCCATTTTTAAGGATTTTTCCTAGAAGCTCCTTAAACAATTTATGATATCATTTCATTGGCCAGAACTTGGTCATTTGAATACCTCTATCTGCAGGAGAGGTTGAGAAACAGGGTTTTTTGTTTGTTTCTTTGTTTTTTAAAGTAGAACACAAGGAGAAATTAGATTTTGGATAGGGTAGGCAAATGGCAGTTTCTGCCACAGAGGTAAATCAAATAGGGGAAAAATAAATAAGGATTTAGGGAATCTGAATAGCACAATTAGCAAACTTTGTGCCCAACATACACAGAATACAGTTAAGTTTTTATTTGCAATATTCACCAAAATTGACCCATTACTAGAATAAAAAGTATATCTCAACAAATTCTAAAAAGTGCTATTTTCACTTACCAAGATTTAAAAAATACAAGTCAAACACAAAGATAGCCCTCTCCCAAAAAACTAGCAAGATAAAGAGGGGGATCTGTATGTCCATATGTCAAAATGTTCATTATTTTTCTTCTTTCATTGAGGTATAATTCATATACCATGAAAGTTACCACTTAAAAGTGTAGATTTAGTGGTTTTTAGTGTATCATAAGGTTGTGTAGCCATTATCACTCTAATTCCAGAATAGTTCCATCACCCGAAACATTTGTAAATATTATCAAAACATAGTAATTATAACAGTGTGTTGAAGGAAAAAGACAAAGTGATCAATGGACTACATAAAAATAAAAAACTTATATATGATAAGAGACACTAACAAAGTTAAAAGACAATAACAGAATGAGCAAAAGATTGGTATCCACAATGTATACTATGTAAAGAAGTACATAGTAACTCTTACAAATTAATAAAGAGATAATAAAAATGGACAAAAAATAAGAAGGCAGTTTATAGAAAAGGAAAGCCAAAGGATCACTAAACATAACAAGATGCCAGACCCCAGGAGTACGGGGAAATGCAAATTAAACCACTGAAGTGCCTGGTTTTACCTATCAGGTTAGCAGACTTAAAATATTTGCTTGGTAACATTTAGTGAGGTCAAGAATAGTGGAAGTGTAATTTGGTACAACCACTTTGGAGGACTGATTCACAGTATAAATTTATTACAAATAAAAATGTATATACTTAGCAATTCTACTGCTTGACATCTACTCGAAAGAAATATTTGAAATATTTATACAGGTATTTGTACCAGGAGACATATAGAGACATGTATTCTCCTTGCAGGTGTGTCCAATATTTTGGCTTACCTGGGCCACACTGGAAAAAGAAGAATTGTATTGGGCCACACATAAAATACACTAACACTAACGATAGCTGATGAGCTAATAAATAAATAAATAAAATAAGACCTTGAAAAAAATCTCATGTTTTAAGAAAGTTTACAAATTTGTGTTGGGCCGCAGTCAGAGCCATTTTGTACTGCATGCAGTCTGCAGGCCGTGGGTTGAACAAGCTTGGTTTAAAGCATACATCAAAACAGTAGCATCACTTGTTCTTTAAAGGAGGTTGACACTTTTTCTTATAGTTGAAGAGCACAGTAAGATGACAGAATTAAGATCAATGTCTGTTATAACAAAAATAAATGAGATAAACTTTTCTGTTAAAACTATATTTTGATTTTGAGTCAAATAACAAAAAGCAGGGACTTTTTAAAATGAGTGATTCAAGGAGAACAAAAGGCTTGAAACAAACGTTAATAAAACAATGGTTTAGATATTGATATTAAACAATTTGTTTTTGAGACAAAGTCTTGCCGTGTCACCTCCAGGTTGGAGTGTAGTGGCGCGATCATGGCTCACTGTAGCCTTGAAATCCTGGGCTCAATGGATCGTCCCACCTCAACCCCACCCTCCCTTCCCCTCTCCCCTCAGTAGCTAGGACATCAGGCTACCAAACTCAGCTAATTTTTTAATTTTTTGTAGAGATGGGGTCTCACTATGTTGTACAGGCTGGTCTTGAACTCCTGGTGCTCAAGTGATCCTCCGGCCTCAGTCCCTGAAAGTATTGGGATTATAGGCATAAGTCACCACTCCCAGCTAGATATTAATATTAAACAATTTAAAGTTAAAATGGAATAATAGCTCTTTTATGTGTATATAAAAAGGAAAGTTTCAGCTTTTTAATCTTTTAATCTGTTGTTTTGCTTTCCTGTGTTAAATTTGAGAGGTTATAGAGAATGGAGGGACACAGAAATCAGATAATCAGTTGAGAAAATGGTAAGATTTAGTTGATGAGTCATGAATATGGGTGGTATAAATTTTAAAAGGTTTATCTTAAATACAGAAATACTACTACAAATCATTACTATACTTGTCAAAAACATTAATTTCTTAAACTTTTTTGTTTCTCAATATTCAACTTAATGTTTTGTATGTAGTGGTTTCAGTTAATGTGTGTAGTTGTTGATGTTGATAATGATGGTAATGATGGTAAGGATGAAATACTAATGAAATGAGAGTTCTGAGTTGCTATGACAAGCAAAAAATTTTTATTGCTTTGTGTAGCCAAGTCAGATGCTTAATTTCTTTCTTTCAGATATTTAATGACTCTGCTGTGGATAACCATTCAAAATGTTCACATATTATGACTATCACAAGTTCACAAAAGTTTATGCAAGTCAGGTAACTTTTAAAAATAAGAAAATGCTTTAATCTCTGAAATAATTTATAGATATCAACTCAGAAAAAATACAAAAATTATATTTATTCCATTTTAGATTGTTAACCCCACAGAAACAATCAAATTCCAGTCAGTGGTCGGAAAAAGGAGATAAAGGTATTTGCCGTTTATATTTTTTTTCTAAGAAGTAGGGGTAACAAATTATATCAGGTTTTTACATTAGTCAAATAAATTGTTTCGATTATTTGCATCTCTGGTTAACTGACCATGCATGCCTGGCTTTAAAATACATCTTCCCTAAATATAGAACAAATACATTTTATTGTAGAATATTTGGAAAACAAAGAAAGATATAAAGAAAACAAAAATATCACTACTCAGACATAACTGAACATCATAAATACTGGTGCATACCGTTTTTTTCTATGCGTTTTTATTCTTTTTCCCTCCAAGTTTGAATCATATACATAATTTTTTATTCTTTTTTCCCACTTGATATACTGTTGAGGTTATTTCTCTATGTCAGTAAATAGGTTTTATTTGTAATGACTGTATAATGTTCCATTGTGTGGATATGCCATAATTTATTTAGTCATTCTTTCATGTGGAATATTTTGGGTTTTTTTCAGTTCTTTTACTATTATAAGTAATGCCTCTATATTCTTTTACATTAATCTTTTAATACCTTGGACTATTTTCTTTGAATAAAGTTACCGAAGGATCACAGGATATATATATAAATTTATCATCCCCAAGTCATCTAGCTTTTCTAACTTTGGCACACCCTTGAAAATATGAACTCATTCTGTCTATGTATATACACTCACATGTGTATACATGTATGTGTATGTATATTAACATAATCACATGTGAGTGAATGTATATATAATGTATACCACACAGATGGATATATATTTTTGGTAAACTAATAATGCATAACAATTGCTCTATTAAAGTATATAAAAGTCTACATCTCTTTTTGTCTGATAACGACTTTTGTTTTGAAGTTTTAAAAATGCCTTATTCTGACAGCATGAAATAGATATATATTTAGAATGTTAATATACTATGAGTCTTTTTCTCTCACTCAGTATAGGATTCATCCAACACAATATGCTTATTCCACACAGATATTCCTTCTGGGAGAAAAAAATTATATATTACCTGTGCAGGTGATCTGTTTTACCTGTTTATAATCTATATATGCCAAACTGACAGAGTGTTAGACAAGGAGGAATAGCTAATCTCTAGGAACATGAGGAAACGAATATATCTCACATAGCCCTACCTGCTGTTGAGCATGTATAGTGAGGCTGCATACCCAAGAATGAATACAATTATTTTGGAACTTAAAATTTTTTTTCAATAATTTTCAAACCCAGCTTTTGAAGAATTAATATGTGGTAAAAATAATACTTATGACTTAAATGTAAGAGACAAAAACTATAAAGCTCTCAGAAGATCAAATAGAAAAACATCTTCATGATTTCAAGATAGGAAAGGATTTCTCAAGCATTAAAAAGTCCAATCATGAAAGAAAGATGGAGAAATTTGGCAATATTAAAATTAAGAATTTCTGTTTATCAAAAGATACCATAAAAAGAGTACAGGGTAAATAATATATTTGAAGTACGTAAAACTTTCAATAGAGTAGTTTCCAAAATGTGTAAAGAACTTCTACAAATGAAGAACAAAAAAGCAGACAACCCAATTAAAAATATGTGCAAAGTATAAAAGTATACACTTTAGAAAAGAGAATCTTTTGTGGCAGATAAACATATGAAAATCAGGTAACTCAAAATAAAACTACAGTGAGGTATCATTATACATCCACCAGATTAGCAAAATTAAAAAAGTCTAACAATACTAAGTAGGAGAATGTAGGACAATAGGAATTCTCCATAAACTATTGGTGGGAACTCCATTAATAAATTACATATTGAGACCATACCTAAATTATAATTGGAGCTAATCATTTTGTCTGGTGATATTGAATGATTTCCTGGAGTAATTCAGAATGACAAATTACCACGAAAAATTGGTACAACCATTGGGAAAAATTTGGCATCTAGTAAAATGAGAGATGTACATACCCCATACCTCATAGTTCCAATCCTAGGTATATACCTAGAGAAATAGAAGTACATACATGCAAGGATATATATAAAAGAATGTTCATAGTATCTTTGGTTGTACATGAAAGCAGAAACACTTCAAATATCCATTTACAGTAGAATGGATAGATATATTGTGTTTGTGCAATGGAATACTTTACATCAGTAAAAATAAGAGAACTGTGTCTTTGTGCAATAATATCGATGCATCTCACAAGCATATGCAAAACAAAAACCAAAACATAAGAGCATACATATGTTGTTTTATTATATAACATTTAAAACAGGAAAAATAGGCTATATTATTTAGATGATAAAACAATATAAAGCAAACTAAGGAAATGATTGTCACAAAAGTCAGAATAGTGATTACCTCTGAGGAGCAAGACATGGTGAATATGAAACCTTTTAGAGTGCTCATGATATTGTATTTCTTTCCCTGGGTAAAGAAACATGGGTATTCTCTTTATAATTTTGTTTGTTAAACTGTTCATATTATGTTTTATTCTCTTATCTGTATGTATTATGTTGAACCATATGAAGTTGCCATTTTTGTAGGTTAAAACAGCTAAATATTAGCAATTTCAAATGGCTAGACTATGTTTTATTTTACAATAAAATTACAAAAAGAAAAATAGTTTGTTCTCATATGACAACAGATGCTGAGTATGGAGATAAAGGGACAGTAAGACAAGTAAGAGAATCAAAATGTACTTCACAAGTAAGTCAAATGTTTGATCTCTAATTTCTAAGCAAAAATTCCAATTTAAAATATTATGTCTATTTAAATTTCAGATTTAGTACAGTGATTTATGTGAGATGTTGTTAGCTTGGTGATCAGGTTTCTAGAGAGTTACAGATTCTATTTTTCAGATTAAAAGATGAAGCCACAAAAATTTTATGTGAAAATATACAAAAATATATTATTCGGCCATAAAAGAGTGAAATTTAGTTATTTGCAACAACATGGATGGAACTGGTGGTCATTATGTTAAGCAAAATAAACCGAGTACAGAAAGACAAATATCACATCTTCTCACTCACATGTGGGAGCTAAAAAAGCGGGTTTCAAGATGATACAGGATAGATTGGTGGTTACCAGAGTCCAGGAAGGGTAGTGGGGAAGAAGGAATGTAGAGAAGCTGATTAATGGATACAACTATATAGTTTGATAGAAGAAATAAGGCCTTGTGTTAGATAGGTCAGTATGGTGACTGCGGCTTACAGCCATCTATTGTACCTGTCAAAATAGCTAGAAGAGAATAATTCAAAGTTTCTAGCATGAAGAAAAGACAAATATTTAAGGTGATGGATATCCCAAGTACACTGATTTGATATTTACAAATTACATGAATGTGTTAAATTATCACATGTATCCCAAAACTATGTACACTGTTATACATCAATAAATTTTTTTAAAAATTAAAAAACATGCACAAAAAGTTATCATCAGTAAGTGACAATATATATTGACCATAACTAAATAATGATTGATGAAAATAATTTTGTTTGGTAAGATTGAATTATTCGCCACAGCAATTCAAGAGCAGTGGTTGCCATAAAAGTATCTTGAAAGCATTATTTAAATAGTGGAACACTTTACTGATGATAGATGTAAACAATGTATATCAAGTTCAGTCTAACTATTAAAGGTTAAAATAAGAGAAACAGCAAGTAGTATTTTGCTGTAAAAAACACACGTAATAAGCACATTTTAATTTTTCTGATGAAGAGACCCAAATTATTTCTGTAATGGGATTTGGCATAACAAGCATATTTGAGAAATATCACTATTCTACAAAATGACATAAAGGAAAATTAGTATTCAGATTCTCAATTATTGTAGAGAAAGTAGCATAACAGATTTATAAGGTCAAAAAAAGTGTGAAAATGTAATTAATCAATGAGAGCAAGATTGCTTAAAAGTACATCATTTTTCACTTTCAAGGAGATAGCCTATGTAATTGTTCACCCAAAGAGCATATTGTGGAAATTTTAAAAGAAAAATCATTCCTAGTCTTTTTTTTCATCAATTCCAATATGTTCTGGCTGTCATTTACTTTTTCAGGTAGAAGTGGAAGATGGAACTGGAAAGAAAAGAAAAAATTGGATAAATATTTATTTTTCTATATTTTGATATATGTTTTAGTATTACTTTCACCAGTTATTCTTATTTCACTTATTTTGTCTGTGAAATGTTAACATCATGGATTAATAAGGTATTTTCCACCTCATGCATTTTTATGTATGTCATTAATGCAGCAGCATTTGTTTTATAGTTTTCTGTTACTTTGAATTTGCAGGCTATATATACTGAACATTTTGGGAAGTCAATAGAAAATGATAGTGATGAAGTAGAAGAGAGAGCTGAGAATTTTCCACGAACGTCTGAAATTCCTATATTTTTAGGAACTCCCAAAGCTGTGAAAGCACCTGAGTCACTGGAGAAAATAAAATTCCCTAAAACCCCCCCGTTCGAAATGTAGGATTTTAATTAATAACTATCGTTAAATTATTTGTATGTTGAATTATATAAATAACTGATAGGAATAGTAAAATGCTTAGTACCTGTAACTTTAATAAGTTTTTATTATGTAGTATTTCAGACATACAAAGAAGAGAAAGACTAATATAACACACCTCCATTTACCCATCACCCTGTTTTAACAATTATTAATACTCTGCTGTTCCTGTTTCATAGACCCTCTTCCCCATTTTTCCTGCAACATTTAGCTGAAGATGGCATAAATCCCACGTACTTATAAAGCAATAGTGTGTAGATTTAAGATTTTTCCAAAGGATAAAGAAAATTTAAAATGTCAAGCTAAGCCTAGCATAGTGGCATGTGCCTGTAGTCCCAGCTATTTGGGAGGCTAAGGGAGGAGGATCCCTTGAGCCCAGGAATTTGAATCCAGCCTGAGCAACATAGTGAGACTCTATTAAAAAAAAAAAAAGTCAAGCTAAAAAGCTGTTGTCACATATGGTAGATTGTAGACTTATCATCAATTAATATTCCATCAGTCATTTCTTCATATGTTGTAGTGTCTGAAGCAAGACTTGCCATTTTTATTAAGCAAGCTCTTTAGGCGTAAATATCTCTAACATGGTTATTAAATTTTGGAAACCACGTATTTGTAGTTTGCAGCCAAGAAAATAGTGCTGCACTTAACCTTTATGTTTAGTCCGTTATCTTCCTTAACAACCCTGAGGTTTCTCTATAACATATGTCAAGCAGAATTCACTGCATCAGGGTTGTTTTGCATCAGACCTGTACTCTACTTCCGTATTTTAAATTGCTAATAAGAGTTATGGATTTGAATGTCATGCTGTTGACTCAAGCACAGCACATTCAAAATGGAACTCATCATCAAACCTGAGAACTGTAAAAGAATGTGAGCTCATACGCTAAGACCTCTCCCCATGGATGAGAAAACTATCATCTGTAAAGTTAAGTGACTCATTTATGGTAATAGACATAGTTATGGCAGTATCATCAGATTTCTATTAAATTTAACAAACAACAAACTGTGCAAGGCACTGCTCTAGACATTTTATAAATACTGCTCATTTAATATTCACAACAGCCTTATTAGGTGTAGGTACATTATTATCCTTATTTTACAGAAGAGGAAACAGAATCACAGGTGATACAACTACTCAACATTAGAATAGAAATTTAAGCCCAGGCCGTTCTGGCTCTAGAATCCATGCTTTTAACCACTGGTATAAACTGTCTTGTCTAATTATTTTTCCCAAATCATATTATAATTTAACTTCCTTATACATCACTGTAATGGCTGGCTTCTCATCAACACTAAAATCTTGTAACTGGCATTCAAAATCTTGAAGACAGTATAGTGTCAAGGTTAAGAGCTTGGACTTTGAATCGTGATTGCTGCATTCACCTGCCACCTCTGGCACTTATTATTCTTTTAAGCAAATCATTTAACCTTTCTATGCTTCAAAATTCCCTACTGTAAAATGGAAATGATAGTAATAGTACCTATTTCATAGGGTTCTTGTGAAGAATAAGTAAGTTATGCCTTATTTAACTTTATTTAACATTGGTCTCCACCTCATACAATCCTTTCTCCATAGGATTGTCACTTCAGTAACTACTTCCTACATTTCCCTACTATGCTAATTCTCACCTCTATGCTGTTGCTTATGATGCTTACCAGTATTCAATGTTTAATAATAGATTTTTAACATTTTGATAATTTCTTATTTCTCAGTAACAGAAATAGAAATGCAGTACCTGAAGTTCAAACACAAAAGGAATCCCCTGGACTTTCTTTTCTTATGAGTTATACTTCTAGATCACCTGGATTGAATTTATTTGATTCTTCTGTATTTGATACAGAAATCTCATCAGATCAGGTAATATGAGAAGCCAAAAGTTTTATTTCTAAAAATTCTGCTGTGGAACTTTGAGTAATTTTAGTTCTTTAATACAAAACTGTCTTGGGGCAGATTATCAACAGAAGCATTTAAAAAAATTCTGAGTATTGATGGTATGACAAAGTTCCCTATTACCTTTTTGTTTTCAACTTTGAATGCCTCATATTGACATCTGTTCATTAAAAACGGATCTCAGGATAGGGATAATTTAAATCAGCTAAAGGCAGTTTAAAAAATGAATTTGACTTTATAGTTAATGTGTCTAACTTTCAGACAAACTAGAAATCTCAACATAAAAAATGTTCCATATTATTAATTGGTCTTTTCAACTACATGTGTATACATAGTAGCATTATCACTGGTTAATTTTAAAAGACCTAATATTGGTTTCTACTGTTCAGTGATATGAATCATGATAAAGTGCTTATTTCTATATTTAGAAATTAAAGCTGAAAATTGAGACATGCTTTATTCAAAAAGTAGAAACATTACAGTGTAGTGGTTAAAACTAGACTCTGAAGCCAGACTACTTAGGTGTGTACCAGATGTGGGATTTTGGGTAAGTGGCTTGGTTTCCTTATCTGTAAAATGAAATAATAACTTATCATAGGGTTTGTGAGTATTAGAGTTTATACACATAAAGCACTTAGAAAAGTACCAACCCCTTAATAATCCTACGTAAGTTTTAATGTGATATGAGTAATATTGTTATTGCTCATTTAAGTTAATTACATTTAGCCAATTTTATGTGGATTAGAATATTTTATTTGCATATATCTGACATTAAATTGTTGAAATTACAAATTTATTGATGGATGATATAGTACTATACATGTTATAGTATTTTACATCTTCAACTTTTGTCTCATTTTTTATTTAAATGCTTATTTTAAAAACAAGTAATTCCTAGGAGTATGCTGGGCATGAAAATAGACTATAGTTACTTAATTCTCATTTATAATAATAACATGAATGCAAAATGCATGTATATAAATGTAATAGGAAACATGTACACTTTGAATAAGGAAAACTACAAAACTACTGAAAAAAGTTAATGAATACATAAACACATGCAATACTTGCATAGGAAAAAATATTGTAAAGATAAATTTCTTCCCAATATAATTTATAAATATAGTCCAATTCAAATCTAATTATAATCCTGGCAAGAGTGTATTTAATTTTTTGTTTTGTTTTTGTGGTGGTGGGATTGGGGAAGGAGATTGGCAAAATAATTAATAACTGTCCTGGGGGAAAGTGGTCAAGAACTATCAGGAAAATATTGAAAAATAAGATTGATGATAAATTAAAATGAAATTACAAAAAAATTCAACCCCACAAGGTAGAAAAGAAACAATAAAAAAATATACACAGTAAAAAAATCATAAAACAAATAAACTTTACACCAAATAATGTGCTTTTTAATAATTATATTGTGTGAATGGGCTAACACTCCTTAAAAGACAAAGATTGTAAGAATGGAAAAAAAAAAGCAAGACCCAAATATAAGCTATCTATAAGAAACACACTTTAAATATAAAGGCAAAGACAGGTTGACAGTAAATGGATGGAAAATGATGTATCATGAAAACTAAGCATTAGAAGGTCACAGTGGCTATATTAATATCATTTCTGGTAGTCTTAAAGAATATTACTAGAAATGAGAGGGACGTTTCATAAAGATAAAAAAGTCAGTTCATAAGGAAGATATAACAGTCACAAATGTGTAAAGCCTAATAACAGCTTCAAAATACATGAAACAAAAAGTGACAGAATTAAAGAGAGAAATAGACAAAAATTCAAACATGTTGGAGGTTTTTAATACTTCTCTTTTAGCAGCTGGTAGAATTAGATAACACAATCAGTAAAGATCTTTAATAAGATCTGAATAACATCATCAATCACCTTGATCTAATTGACCTTTATAGTACATCACATCCAGCAACTGCAGCATATATATTCTTTTCAGGTTCTGATGGTACCTTCAGCAAGATACACCATATTCTGGGCCATAAAATGAGTCTTAATGAATTTAAAAGGATTGAAATCAGAGTATGTTCTCTGACCACAGCAGAATTAAATTAGAACTCAATGTGATATCTAAGAAAATCCTAAATATGTAGGCCATAGATCAAAGAAGAAATCATGAGATAAATCAGAAAAAAATTTTATTTATTTATTTTTAATTTTTATGGGTGCATAGTAGATGTATATATTTATGGGGCTCCATAAGATATTTTGATACAGGCATGCAATGTGAAATAATCATATAGAAAGGGAGAGTATCCATCCCCTCAAACATTTATTCTTTGTCCTACAAATAATCCAGTTATACTTTTAGTTATTTTAAAATGTACAATTAAATTATTTTGACTATAGTCACCCTATTGTGCTATCAAATACTAGATCTTATTAATTCTTGCTATGTTTTTGTACCCATTAACCATTCCCACCTGTCCCCAGTCCCCCGCCCCCCAACCTTTCCCAGCCTCTGGTAATCATCTTTCTACTCTCTGTCTCCATGAGTTCAATTGTTCTTATTTTTAGGTCCCACAAATAAGTGAGAATATGTTGTTTGTCTTTCTGTGCCTGACTTATTTCATTTAACATAATGACCTCTAGTTCCATCCATGTTGTTGCAAATGACAGGATCTCATTCCGTTTTTCCTTTCTTCCTGTCTTCCTTTAAGTGAAGGTGATTTTCTCTGATGGTGTGATTTAATTTCTTGCTTTTTATTTTTGGTGTATCCATTGTCTCTTTTTCGATTGTGGTTGCCATGAGGCTTGAAATTCTATCCTTTTTTTTTTTTTTTTTGAGATGGAGTCTTTGCAGTTGGCACAGTGTCGGCTCACTGCAACCTCCACCTCCCAGGTTCAAGTGATTCCCCTGCCTCATCCTCCCGAGTAGCTGGGACTATAGGCGTGTGCCACCATGCCTGGCTAATTTTTTTTTTTGTACTTTAGTAGAGATGGGGTTTCACCATGTTGGCCAGGATGGTCTCGATCTCCTGACCTCGTTATCTGCCTGCCTCAGCCTCCCAAAGTGCTGGGATTACAGGCGTGAGCCACCATGCCCAGCCTGAGATTCTATCTTTTAACCCATTATTTTATTTTATTTTATTTTATTTTTAATTTTTAAAATTTCTTTATTTTTATTATACTTTAAGTTCTAGGGTACATGTGCACAATGTGCAGGTTTGTTACATATGTATACATCTGCCATGTTGGTGTGCTGCACCCATTAACTCGTCATTTACATTAGGTATATCTCCTAATGCTATCCCTCCTCCCACCCCCTACCCCATGACAGGCCCCGGTGTGTGATGTTCCCCATCCTGTGTCCAAGAGTTCTCATTGTTCAATTCCCACCTATGAGTGAGAACATGCGGTGTTTAGTTTTCTGTCCTTGTGATAGTTTGCTCAGAATGATGGTTTCCAGCTTCATCCATGTCCCTATAAAGGACATGAACTCATCCTTTTTTATGGCTGCATAGTATTCCATGCTGTATATGTGCCACATTTTCTTAATTCAGTCTATAATTGATGGAATTTGGGTTGGTTCCAAGTCTTTGCTATTGTGAATAGTGCCGCAATAAACATACGTGTGCATGTGTCTTTATAGCAGCATGATTTATAATCCTTTGGGTATATACCCAGTAATGGGATTGCTGGGTCAAACGGTATTTCTAGTTCTAGATCCTTGAGGAATCGCCACACTGACTTCCACAATGGTTGAACTAGTTTACAGTCCCACCAACAATGTAAAAGTGTTCCTATTTCTCCACATCCTCTCCAGCACCTGTTGTTTCCTGATTTTTTAATGATTGCCTTTCTGACTGGTGTTAGAAATCACCAGGACTGGTCCCTGGTGATTTTTCTAGTTCATTTGGTGAGTTCATGTTTTCCTGGATGATCTTGATGCTTGTAGTTGTTGTTGGTGTCTAGGCATTGAAGAATTAGGTATTTACTGTAGTCTTCACAGTCTGGGCTTGTAGTGCCTGTCTTTCTTGAGGAGGCTTTCCAAGTATTCAAAGGGACTTGGGCTCCAAGCCCAATAACGCTGTGCTTTTTGCAGACTCAGAGAGGTACAGCCTTGGTGGTCTTGGATAAGATCTGGAAGAATTCTCTGGATTACCAGGCAGAGACTTGTTATTTTCCCTTGATTTCTCCCAAACAAATGGAGCCTCTCTCTCTGTGCTGAGCTGCCTGGAGTGGGGGGAGGTGTGATGCAAGCACCCCTGTGGCCGTCTCGACTAGGACTGCACTGGGCCATTCCTGAAGCCAGCACAGCATTGGGTCTTGGCTAAGGCCTTCTGTAACCACTACCTGGCTACCCGCTATGTTCACTGAAGGCCCTAAAGCTCTGTGATCAGCAGGTGGTGAAGCCAGCCAGATTTGTGTCCATCCCTTCAGGTGGCTAGTTCCCCTGGCCCTAGGCAGGTCTAGAGATGCTGTCTAGGATTTTGGGATTGGAGTCAAAAACCTTAGTAATTTGCCCAATGTTCTACTCTACTGTGGCTAAGCTGGCACTCAAACCACAATACAAAATCCTTCCTGCTCTTCCCTCCCTTTCCACAGGCAGAGGAGCCTCTCCCTGTGGCCCCCACGACCATCAGCTCATGGTGGGGGTCTGCCAGGACACTGCTGATATCCACTCGAAGCCCAATGGCTCTTCAGTGAATGATGCCAGGCATGGGATCTCACCCTTCAGGGCAGTGGGCTCCCCTCTGGCCCAGGGAAGGTCCAGAAATGCTGTCCAAGAGCCTAGGCCTGAACTCAGGGACCCCAAGATCATGCTTGTTCTACTCCACTGTGGCTGAGCTGGTACCTAGTGTGCAAGATAAAATGCCCTTTACTTTTTCCTCTGCTTTTCTTAAACAGATGGGGTCTTTTACCATAGCCACCATAGCTGGGAATGTGCTGGGTCACAACTGAAGCCAGCACCTCTCAGAGCCCAAGGTCCACAGCATACTACCTGGGTATCACTCCTGGTTATTCAGGGCCCAAGGGCTCTTTAGTCAGCGGGTGATTAATTCTGCCAGGACTGGGTCCTTCCCTTCAAGGCAGTGGATTCCCTTTTAGGAAAGATTTTAAACTGCATTAGGAAAATCCAGCCTATCAAAAATTATGGGATGTTGCAAAAGCCAGAGCAAAAAATAGCTTTAAATAATTTAGCTAATAATTACATAATAAGAAGAAGAAAGGCCTAAAATCAGTGACCTAAGATTTCATTTTGAGAATCTAGAAAAAGAAGAACTAAGCAAACCTGAAGTAAAATGAAGAAACAAAACAAGAGAAATCAGTGAAATGGAAAAACAAACAACAGAGGAAATTAACAAAGTCAAAGTTGATTATTTGAAAATAATTGACAAAATTGACAAAATCCTTACATTAGGAATGAAAGAGAGGATGTAATTATAAATCCTAAATATTATGAAACAGATTGGTGAGGGAAACTTACTTTCTAAATATTCAAACATCCTATAAGGCTAGAGTAATAAAAGGCATGATAATGGTTTTAAGGACTGATTGATCAATGGTATGGGCTAGAAAGTCTTGAAACCAAAGATTTTATAATGTGATAATGATAGACTACAAATTAATAGGAGTAAATTACGCATTCATCTTACACTGTACATCAATAGAAGTTACAGATGCATTAAATTATATAAGAAAATATTAACCACAATATATTTCTGAAGAAATATAGGTGAATATTTACCAAATCTTAGGAGGAAGGATTCTCTAAGCATGAAAACGGTGGAAGAAGAAGCAAAAGAAAATAATTGGGTTTGATTACATACAAAATCTAAACTTCTTTTTTTAAATTATGCTTTAAGTTCTAGGGTAATGTGCACAACATGCAGGTTTGTTACATAGGTAAACATGTGCCATGTTGGTTTGCTGCACCAATCAACTTGTCATCTACATTGGGTATTTCTCCTAATGCTATCCCTCCCCCAGCCCCCCACTCCCTGACAGGCCCCAGTATGTAATGTTCCCCGCCCTGTGTCCATGTGTTCTCATTGTTCAGTTTCCACCTATGAGTGAGAACATGCGGTGTTTGGTTTTCTGTCCTTGTGATAGTTTGCTGAGAATGATGGTTTCCCGCTGCATCCACGTCGCTGCAAAGAACATGAACTCATCCTTTTTATGGCTGCATAGTATTCCATGGTGTATATGTGCCACATTTTCTTAATCCATTCTATCATTGATGTTGATGGACATTTGGGTTGGTTCCAAGTCTTTGCTATTGTGAATAGTGCCACAAAAAACATATGTGTGCATGTGTCTTTATAGCAGCATGATTTATAATCCTTTGGGTATATACCCAGTAATGGGATTGCTGGGTCAAATGGTATTTCTAGTTCTAGATCCTTGAGGAATTGCCACACTATCTTCCATAATGGTAGAACTAATTTACACTCCTACGAACACTGTAAAAGTGTTCCTATTTCTCCATATCCTCTCCAGCATCTGTTGTTTCCTGACTTTTTAATAATCGCCATTCTAACTAGCATGAGATGGTATCTCATTGTGGTTTTGATTTGCATTTCTCTAATGACCAGTGATGATGAGCATTTTTTCATGTGTCTGTTGGCTGCATAAATGTCTGCTTTTGAGAAGTGTCTTCATATCCTTTGCCCACTTTTTTATTTTTTTCTTATAAATTTGTTTAAGTTCTTTGTAGATTCTGGATATTAGCCCTTTGTCAGATGGGTAGATTGCAAAAATTTTCTCCCATTCTGTAGATTGCCTGTTCACTCTGATGATAGTTTCTTTTGCTGTGCAGAAGCTCTTTATTTTAATTAGATTCCATTTGTCTATTTTGGCTTTTGTTGCCATAGCTTTTGGTGTTTTGGTCATGAAGTCCTCGGCCATGCCTATGTCCTGAATGGTATTGCCTAGGTTTTCTTCTAGGATTTTTATGGTTTTAGGTCTTACATTTAAGTCTTTAATCCATCTTGAGTTAATTTTTGTATAAGATGTAAGGAAGGGATCCAGTTTCAGCTTTCTACATATGGCTAGCCAGTTTTCCCAGCACTATTTATTGAATAGGGAATCCTTTCCCCATTGCTGTTTCTGTCAGGTTTGTCAAAGATCAGATGGTTGTACATGTGTGGTGTTATTTCTGAGGCCTCTGTTCTGTTTCATTGGTCTATGTCTGTTTTGGTACCAGTACCAAGCTGTTTTGGTTACTATAGACTTGTAGTATAGTTTGAAGTCAGGTAGTGTGATGCCTCCAGCTTTGGTCTTTTTGCTTAGGATTGTCTTGGCTATGCGGGCTTTTTTTTTGGTTCCATATGAACTTTAAAGTAGTTTTTTCCAATTCTATGAAGAAAGTCTTTGGTAGCTTGATGGGGATAGCATTGGATCTATAAATTACCTTGGGCAGTATGGCCATTTTCACGATATTGAGTCTTTCTATCCATGAGCATGGAATGTTCTTCCATTTGTTTGTGTCCTCTTTTATTTCATTGAGCAGTGGTTTGTAGTTCTCCTTGAAGAGGTCCTTCACATGCCTTTTAAGTTGTATTCCTAGGTATTTTATTCTCTTTGAAGCAATTGTGAATGGGAGTTCACTCATGATTTGGCTCTCTATCTGTTATTGGTGTATAGGAATGCTTGTGATTTTTGCACGTTGATTTTGTATCCTGAGACTGCTGAAGTTGCTTATCAGCTTAAGGAGATTTTGGGCTGAGATGATGGGCTTTTCTAAATATACAATCATGCCATCTGCAAACAGGGATAATTTGACTTCCTCTTTTCCTATTCGAATACCCTTTATTTCCTTCTCTTGCCTGATTGCCCTGGCCAGAACTTCCAACACTGTATTGAATAGGAGTGGCGTGAGAGGGCATCCTTGTCTTGTGCCCGTTTTCAAAGGGAATGCTTCCAGTTTTTGCCCATTCAGTATGATATTGGCTGTGGGTTTGTCATAAATAGCTCTTATTATTTTGAGATACGTTCCATCAATACCTAGTTTATTGAGAGTTTTTAGCTTGAAGGGGTGTTGAATTTTGTCAAAGGCCTTTTCTGCATCTATTGAGATAATCATGTGGTTTTTGTCATTGGTTCTGTTTATGCGATGGATCACGTGTATTCATTTGCATATGTTGAGCCAGCCTTGCATCCCAGGGATGAAGCCGACTTGATCGTGGTGGATAAACTTTTTGATGTGCTGCTGTATTTGATTTGCCAGTATTTTATTGAGGATTTTCACATTGATGTTCATCAGGGATATTGGTCTAAAATTCTCTTTTTTTTGTTGTGTCTCTGCCAGGCTTTGGTATCAAGATGATGCTGGCCTCATAAAATGAATTATGGGGGATTCCCTTTTATTCTATTGATTGGAATAGTTTCAGTAGGAATGGTGTCAGCTCCTCTTTGTACCTCTGGTAGAATTTGGTTGTGAATCCGTCTGGTCCTGGACTTTTTTTGGTTGGTAGGCTATTAATTATGGCCTCAATTTCAGAACCTGTCATTGGTCTATTCAGAGATTCAACTTCTTCCTGGTTTAGTCTTTGGAGGGTGTATATGTCCAGGAATTTAAGCATTTCTTCTAAATTTTCTAGTTTATTTGCGTAGAGGTGTTTTTAGTATTCTCTGATGGTACTTTGTATTTCTGTGGGATCAGTGGTGATATCCCCTTAACATTTTTTATTGCATCTATTTGATTCTTCTCTCTTTTCTTCTTTACTAGTCTTGCTAGCAGTCTATCAATTTTGTTGAATCCAATGCTGGATTCATTGATTTGTTGAAGGGTTTTTTGTGTCTCTAGCTCTTCAGTTCTGCTCTGATCTTAGTTATTTCTTGCCTTCTGCTAGCTTTTGAATTTCTTTGCTCTTGCTCCTCTAGTTCTTTTAATTTTGATGTTAGGGTGTCGATTTTAGATCTTTCCTGCTTTCTCTTGTGAGTATTTAGTACTATAAATTTCCCTCTACACACTGCTTTAAATGTGTCCCAGAGATTCTGGTACATTTTGTCTTTGTTCTCATTGGTTTCAAAGAACGTCTTTATTTCTGCCTTCATTTTGTTATTTATCTAGTAGTCATTCAGGAGCAGGTTGTTCAGTTTCCATGTAGTTGTGGGGGTTTGAGTGAGTTTCTTAATCCTGAGTTCTAATTTGATTGCACTGTGATCTGAGAGACAGTTTGTTGTGATTTATGTTCTTTTACATTTGCTGAGGAGTGTTTTACTTCCAATTATGTGTTCGATTTTAGAATAAGTGCAATGTGGTGCTGAGAAGAATGTATATTCTGTTGATTTGGGGTGGAGAGTACTGTAGATGTCTGTTAGGCCCATTTGATGCAGAGCTGAGTTCAAGTCCTGGATATCCTTGTTAACTTTCTGTCTTGTTGATCTGTCTAATATTGACAGTGTTGTGTTAACGTCTCCCATTATTATGTGGGAGTCTAAGTCTCTTTGTAGCTCTCTAATGACTTGCTTTATGAATCTGGGTGCTCCTGTATTGGGTGCATATATATTTAGGATAGTTAGCTCTTCTTATTGAATTGATCCCGTCACCATTTTGTAATAGCCTTCATTATCTCTTTTGATCTTTGTTGGTTTAAAGTCTGTTTTATCAGAGACTAGGATTGCAACTCCTGCTTTTTTTCCTTTCAGTTTGCTTGGTATATCTTCCTCCGTCCCTTTGTTTTGAGCCTATGTGTGTCTCTGCATGTAAGATGGGTCTCCTGAATACAGCACACTGATGGGTCTTGACTCTTTATCCAATTTGCCAGTCTGTGTCTTTTAATCGGGGCATTTAGCCCATTTGCATTTAAGGTTAATATTGTTATGTTTGAATTTGATCCTGTCATGATGTTAGCTGGTTATTTTGCCCGTTAATTGATGTAGTTTCTTCATAGCATTGATGGTCTTTACAATTTGGCATGTTTTTGCAGTGGCTGGTACTGGTTGTTCCTTTCCAAGTTTAGTGCTCCCTTCAGGAGCTCTTGTAAGGCAGGCCTGGTGGTGACAAAAATCTCTCAGCATTTGCTTGTCTGTAAAAAGTATTTTATTTCTCCTTCACTTATGAAGGTTAGTTTGGCTGGATATGAGATTCTGGCTTGAAAATTCTTTTCTTTAAGAATGTTGAATATTGGCCCCCACTCTCTTCTGGCTTGTAGGGTTTCTGCTGAGAGATCTGCTGTTAGTCTGATGGGATTGTGGGTCTGATGGGATTCCCTTTGTGGGTAACCCGACCTTTCTCTCTGGCTGCCCTTAACATTGTTTCCTTCATTTCAATCTTGGTGAATCTGACAATTATGTGTCTTGGGGTTGCTCTTTTCGAGGAGTATCTTTGTGGTGTTATCTGCATTTCCTGAATTTGAATGTTGGCCTGCCTTGCTAGGTTACGGAAGTTCTCCTGGATAAAATCCTGAAGAGTGTTTTCTAACTTGGTTCCATTCTCCCTGTCACTTTCAGGTACACCAATCAAACGTATATTTGGTCTTTTCACATATTCCCATATTTGTTGGAGGCTTCGTTTGTTTCTTTTTACTCTTTTTTCTCTAATCTTGTCTTCTTGCTTTATTTCATTAATTTGATCTTCAATCACTGATATCCTTTCTTTCACTTAATCGAATCGGCTATTGAAGCTTTTGCATGTGTCCTGACATTCTTGTGTCATGGTTTTCAGCTCCATCAGGCCGTTTAAAGTCTTCTCTACACTGTTTATTCTAGTTAGCCATTCGTCTAACCTTTTTTCAAGGTTTTTAGCTTCTTTGTGATGGGTTAGAACATGCTCCTTTAGCTCGTAGAAGTTTGTTATTACCGACCTTCTGAAGCCTGCATCCATCAACTCGTCAAAGTCATTTTCTGTCCAGTTTTGTTCCATTGCTGGCAAGGAGCTGCAATCCTTTTGAGGAGAAGAGGTACTCTGGTTTTTTGAATTTTCAGCTTTTCTGCTCTGGTTTCTCCCCATCTTTGTGGTTTTATCTACCTTTGGTCTTTTATGTTGGTAACCTACAGATGGGGTTTTGGTGTGGATGTCCTTTTTGTTGATGTTGATGCTATTCCTTTCTGTTTGTTAGTTTTCCTTCTAACAGTCAGGCCCCTCAGCTGCAGGTCTGTTGTAGTTTGCTGGAGATCCACTCCGGACCCTGTTTGCCTGCATATCACCAGCGGAGGCTGCAGAACAGTAAATATTGCAGAACAGCAAATATTGCTGCCTGATCCTTCTTCTGGAATCTTTGTCCCATAGGGTCACCTACCTGTTTGAGGTGTCTGTCAGCCTCTACTGGGAGATGTCTCCCAGTCAGGCTACATGGGGGTCAGGGACCCACTTGAGGAGGCAGTCTGTCCATTCTCTGAGCTTGAACGCCATACTGGGAGAACCACTGCCTCTTCAGAGCTGTCAGACAGGGACATTTAGGTCTGCAGAAGTTTTCTATTGCCTTTTGTTCAGCTGTGCCCTGCTCACAGAGTTTGAGTCTATAGAGGCAGTAGGCCTTGCTGAGCTGTGGTGGGCTCCCGCAGTTCAAGCTTCCTGGCTGCTTTGTTTACCTACTCAAGCCTCAGCAATGGCAGACACCCCTCCCCCTGCCAGGCTGCAGCCTCACAGGTCAATCTCAGACTGCTATGCTAGCAGTTAGCAAGGCTCCTTGGGCGTGGCACTCACTGAGCCAGGCATGGGAGGGAATCTCCTGGTCTGCTGGTTGCTAAGACCTTGGACAAAGTGCAGTATTTGGGCTGGAGTGTACTGTTTTTCCAGGTACAGTCTGTCACATCTTCCCTTGGCTAGGAAAGGGAAATCCCCCAACCCCATGCACTTCATGGGTGAGGGGACACCCTGCTCTGCTGCAGCTCACCCTCCGTGGGCTGCACCCACTGTCCAACCAGTCCCATTGAGATGAACCAGGTACCTCAGTTGGAAATGCAGAGATCACATATCTTCTGTGTAGATCTCGCTGGGAGCTGCAGACCAGAGCTCTTCCTATTTGGCCATCTTGGAAGCGACCCCAAAATCTAAACTTCTATATGTTAAAAAATTTTAAGGGCAAAATGACAAAGATGTAAAATATTTGCAATAAGATCGCAAATAGTTAATTAACATCTCTAGACTATAAAGTGCTTATATGTACCAATGAGGAAAAAATTACTTTCTCAATAGAAAAATGAGCAAAGTCCATTTGACAAAGAGATAATTCACTGAAAAAGAAATTCAAGTGGCTTATAAAATCTATGAGAAAACAGCTTTCCTTATTAATTGTCAAAGAAACATAAATCTGTGCATAACAGTGTTTATTCACGTGTGACTTCTATATAAGAAACAAAGTTGGGACAACTTACATGTCCAGTATAAAAGGATGGTTGAAACTGTCTGGTTTGTCTATGTGGAGGAATATTATGGAGCCATGGAAAGAGTCAGATTTTAGAAGAATAATGACATGGACAAATGCTCACAATGCAATGTGAAGAGGAAAAAGGTGCACAGAAAACTATGCTGTCATGATCTCATTTTTTTTTAAAGCCTGTTTTACTGAGAAAATAGACTTTTGGCAGCAAAACTTGATCTCAACTGACATGAAGCTATCCACTTCCTGTTACTTTTATAGGCAAAAAAAAATACCAACAACCTGATTTGTTAAAAGCTTTCAGAATAAAGCAAAATATCATATTAAGATTCTAAAGTGAGAGCTATCTTTAGTACAGTGTATTTTGCCTGAATCAAATCAATAGACCTTATTTTAATATAAGTAAATGACAGGTTTTGAAGATAGATCTTTTTAAGTATAAGAGTGTGCTGTATAAAGGTACCATATGTCTACTTTAATTCTGTGTATTAGAAGAACTAAGCTTTAGATTCAAATATATGTACTATATATACTGTCCTACTGATTTCACAAGTAATATTTAATGGAAATTATTTTCCAGTTTAATGAACATTATTCTGCAAGAAATCTAAATCCTCTGTCATCAGAGCAAGAGATTGGTAAGTTGTTTGAAGTTTGCTACCTTTAAAAACATGTTAACTCATTAGTACAGTATTTAGTTTCTCTAACTTATTTTCTTAGGTGCTCAATTTATTCTTTAGAAATTACTGTTACTTCTGCACTACTCACTGATATTCTTTTCTTTTTTTTTTCAAGCAATTAGCTTTTCTCACTACTCTATTAAAACTTTCTCCAAGGTTATTGACTTCCCAGTTATCAAACATTATGGGTATCTTGTATTTATTATCATATTAAGACTCTTTGCAACGTTTGATATAATTGGTTATTTCCATCTTTTTTCTGTAATTTTTGGATTTCCTTTTCTCTCTTTGATACTTTTTATTGGATATTCTTTCTTCATTTTTCCTTTCATTAATTCATTCAACATATTAATATAAATGTGTATGTGTATTATATTTTATATCAGGTATGCTTTTGGGCTCTGGTGACAGTGGACAAGAATGAAAAATTCTCATATGGTTTATGTTCTAGTGGGATAAACTGAAAATAGACAAATAAATCAATGTATAATTTATCAGATAGTACACTAAACAACAGTTGTTATGGGCTTGAATAGTCAGACTCACATATTATGATTTTAAATCTAATATTACCTTTATGTTATAGAATGATACAAGATAAGAGATAATGGTAGGTACAGCATCCTTGTTTCATTTAGAGGATCACCAACTACCCAAGTAATACACCTTCTTTTGCCACTGCCACCCAAGGAACATGTCAGGCTGCTATGGACAAAAGGCATGGTGCATGTAGGTCACCTTGAAACACAAGAGCTGTAACTTCAATTTCACACCAGTCTTTTATATCATTCTAGTCATGAGGCCCAAGGCCTGTATGCTAACTCATAGCTCCTCTAATTCAGGTGCAGTCTCACACAGCAGACTAGATAGATAAAACATTCTGTGTTTACCTTAATTCTGTGAAAACAGTGCTGTGGGAAGTCAGGCTCCAAGGTCATTTTCCAGGTGGGCCCGAATCTTCCCAGGCTTGATGTTAATTTTTTACTTATTGTTGGTGATAAATACTATGCAGCAAAGTAATGTAGAGTAAGGGAAATAGGGAATACTTGGATTGGGAAGGTGATTGCTGTATTGCAAGGGAGTCAGGAAAGGCATCACTAAAAGTCAACATTGAGCAGAAGGAGGTGCATATACAAGCTACTGGGAAAAGTGTTCCAAGCAAAGGGCAAAAAGGTCTTGAAATGGGAACATACTCAGTATGTTCGTTGAAAATTAGTTAAATTGGTATGATTTATGGAATAAGGAAGGAGAGACTGGTGGGAGATTAAATCCAAGAGGTGGATGGAGAGCAAATCATGTGGGACCTATAGATCATTAAGGACTTAGGGTTTTTTTTCTGAGTGAAATGGGAAGCCTCTGGAAGGTTTTAAGTAAAGGACTGAAATGATCTGACAGGTTTTAAAAGAATTATTCTGGCTGCTATGTGGAGAACAGAGTGTATGGAAACAAGGGCAAAAGCAGGGAAAGGTCAGGAAGCTATAAAATGATACAAAGTGAGAATTGATGAGTAGTAGTAGAAGTGGTGAGAGCATGTCAGATTTTGGTTACAAAGTTTTCTGAAGATAGAGCTGGAAGAATTTGCTTATGGACTGGGTATAAGGATTGAGAGAGAGAAACAAAGATTGTGCCATGGTTTTGACATGAATAACTTGGAATGGAGTTGCCATTTATAGATATATGGAAAGCTCTAAGCGTAATTTGAGATTGAGGAGCCAGGGGTTTCATTTAGTAAGTGTTTTAATTGAAAAGCCTATTTATTAGATACGTAAGTGAAAATAAAGTAGGAAATTGTACATATGAATTTTGAATTCAATGAGATGGAGACACAGATTTTGGAATTTTTATAAATGGTATTTAATGCTATGAGATCAGAATGAATCTACCAATTGTATTTATTAAATGTCTACCATCTAAAAATTTAAATCTATTTACATCCTCTTTTTTTTTGAGACAGAGTTTCGCTCTTGTTGCCCAGGCTGGAGTGCAATGGCACGATCTTGGCTCACGGCAACTTCCGCCTCCTGGGTTCAAGCAATTCTCCTGCCTCAGCCTCCTGAGTAGCTGGGATTACAGGCGCCCACCACCATGCCCAGCTAATTTTTTGTATTTTTAGTAGAAACGGGGTTTCACTATGTTGGCCAGGCTGGTCTCAAATTCCTGA
The DNA here is from genome assembly GCF_029281585.2 of Gorilla gorilla gorilla. Taxonomy (NCBI): domain Eukaryota; kingdom Metazoa; phylum Chordata; class Mammalia; order Primates; family Hominidae; genus Gorilla; species Gorilla gorilla. The sequence continues at coordinate 77,368,460 of NC_073239.2, read as the reverse complement.
CCTCAGGCGATCCACCCGCCTCGGCCTCCCAAAGTGCTGGGATCACAGGCGTGAGCCACCGTACCCAGCCCACATCCTCTTTTTTGACATTCTCATTCATTTGACACTCATTCACTTCAGTGTTTTCAAATATAATACATACAGATAATGACCAAATTTATATCTTGCTGCACTGACTTCTAAACTCTAGGACCTTATTTCTGATTGTACAGTTTAAATCTCTTTAGACATCTTTTGACATTAAAAACTCAGTGTAGCTGAAATGAAACTTGCTCTCCTTCTGACGTTTCTGATGGTATCTCCATTATTCTGGCTTTTAAGGTTTGGAGCATGGTAACAATTTTAACTTCTCTCTGTGACTGTGACTACATTCAACTAGTCATCAAGTTTTATCAGTTCTCTCTCTTAAATATTTATTTTTATTTTCTATTTTCATTGAAACCATTATATTTCAGAGTCTTACTGTTCACCTGGACTGTTACAATAACATCCTAATTGGTGTTTTCCATTTTTCAGCTTACCTATAGATCACAGCTTAATTAATCTTCAGTGCCCATAATGTTGGCCATGTCACTGCCCTAATCAGATACCTTCAGTGACTCCCCCACTGACTATCAAATTATGCTTCTACTTTTCTAATTTAGCTCCAACTACCTGTTTCGTTTTTTATTGGTATATAGTTGTACATATTTATGGGGTCCATGTGATATTTTGATACCTGCATACAGTGTGTAATGATCAAATCAGGGTAATTGGAATATCCATCACCTCAGACGTTTATCATTTCTTTGTGTGGGGAACATTCCAAATCTTTTCTAGCTATGTCAAAATACACTATAAATTCTTGTAAACCATACTACTACTCTAGAACTTATTCTTAAATTCCATACTAGAACTTATTCCTTCTGTCTAACTGTATTTTTATACTCATTAACCAGTCTCTATTCATCCCCCAACATACCTTTTAAGACTTTTATCTTATAAGGGTAACCTGTGCTTTGGCCAGACTGTGGAACTCAGTGTGTCTCAAGTATGCCCACACTTTCTTACCTGCTTTTTACTTCTTGAAATCCCCAACTTCTATCTCTTTCTATCTTTCGAGATAGAATTCTCTTCCATAAAACCTTTTGTTTATCCCCTCAATCTTCTTTTTCAAAAAGATCTCCCCCTCTCTTTTCTGAATATCTCTTCTTTTTTATACTTTTTACCATTCTACCATCATTATTTATAAATAGATATAAAATCTCCTCCAGATCACAGGTTTTTTGAGGACAAGGATTTAAAATGTACCTTTGAATTCCCCATAGCACCTATAATGCTGCCTTGCACAGTAATGTGTTCTTTTATTTACAGTGATTATATGAGTTTTATGAAGACTTCATATGAACTTCTTGTGAAATTAAAAACAAAATCAAATTCATTTATTCAAAGGGAAATTCAAGATTTTAGCTCTTTTTGGATCTGTGCTTACATTATACCTATTTTTCTTTAAGTCATATGGCTGTGTACTGAGAAATACACATAGTCAAAAAAATAAAGTGAGAAAGGGAGAGGGGAAGAACACAAGCATCTGGTAGTCAGTCTGTCCATCTATCCATCTGTCTGTCCATCCATCCATCCACCCATCTTACTGCTGGTTGACTCGGTTCTATTTAGGGTGAAATAATTGAGATGTTTAAAAATAAAATAAAGTTATTAAATATATGAAAGTTAAAAAATTTATGAAACATTCAAAGTGATGCAAAGTAAATTATTTTGCTTAATATGCTATTTGATTAATTCTATATAAAAATAGATATTTAAAAAGACTTGTTTCAAGTACATATTTGATTACTATAGATTTAAAATTATTTAATGATAATTAATTTTAAATTAGAATTAGGATGTTGAAAATATATTTGTATATTTATAATTTTATTAATAAGTAATATAATAAGTGAAAAACAGTATTTTTCCTTAATGGCAGTTCTGGGCTTCATCAACCAGAGCTACATTTAAAGCTTATTTTAAAAATTCCTTTTAGAACTCTTTTTAATGTTCTGTCAGTTTCTTTGAACAATGCCATGAACAGTATATTGTAGTGACTCAATAAATAATAGTTGAATAAGTTTAACTTATACAGTATCTCTTAGATTCAGCATTTTTTCCTCCATTACCATCACTATGATTGTAGATAAGGTCAACATTTCATTATGTCTTCACTGGACAATAGACTTTTATTTTATTTTGGTTAGTCCCACTTCTAGACTCTCCTGTTCCAGCCTTTATACCTATTCTCTCCTGAGTAATACTTACAAAGCAGTTCAAATCATGTCATATCTCTGCTTGAAAATCTTCAATGAATTCTTGTTATCTACTAAATAAAGTCCAGATTCCATAGTGGGACATTCAGCAATCTTTCCAAGCTCATCTTCATTAATTTCCACTTAATACATCTTTATTATTTCTCACTGCTCCTGCTAAGCTGAATAGATTTCTGTTACTCTAATGCATCCTATGCATGTCTGTTTCTGTGCCTCTGTATAATTCTCTTCATTTGAGGTGTTTTATTCTACTTTTTACTTTTTATACTAGTTCTTTATATACTAGAGTTCAAATTACTTGAAAACAGGGTTTAAGTTTGAGTCTGTTTTAACCTTCATAGTACCAAGGACAATGCCTTGCACTTAAGAGGAATACAATTAAATACCTGTATTCCTGCGTAACACTGATTCAGTGTTACCATATTTATTGTATGCAGTATGCTATAATTCAGTAGGTTATAAAAATTTTATATAAGATGAAGAGCATGATATTGTAATGTTTATCTTCCTTAGGAAACTTATTTGAGAAGCCAGAAGGAGAAGATGGCTTTACATTTTCTTTTCCATCAGACACTTCAACTCATACATTTGGAGCTGGAAAAGATGATTTTAGTTTTCCATTTTCATTTGGACAGGGTCAAAATTCAATACCTTCTTCTTCTTTAAAAGGTTTTTCATCTTCCTCACAAAATACAACACAGTTTACTTTTTTTTGAGCTAGTCATTAATTCCTTAAATTATTTTAATGTTCTGTGTTCATGAGGGCATACATTTACATTATTGCTTAAAACATGAAGAGTGCTTTCTTTTATTGATTAAAGCAGTAATGTTTACATTATTTGATTATATTTATTGAAATATTGAAATACTGAATATTTTGGGTTTTGTGTGTGCTATTAACTAATCATTATTTATTTTGGTTTTGATTTTGCGAGCCATGGTCAGGTAGAACTTTTATTAATCTTAATAGAATTTGATGCTTTTTTCATTACTCTTTATTTAAATATTAAGCCTGCTTCTCCTTGGAACCTAAGGTTTTTTTCTGGAAGTATTGTTGGTACTTTGATAAGAACAAGAACTGCAGTAGTAACTCCAGAGTTAGTGCTGAAGCATACTTTAGCTACTAAAAATTTCTTTTAAAATTATTGGGTTTCACTTCTGCTTCACTATGTAGTATACAGAGTGGTACTGTAATAATAATTTCAGATAATTTATGTTAATAACAAAATCTGTGTTATTTTCTTCTAATATAACACATGGTACAATTCTAATTTTACGAGTTATGCTAATGCTTTCAATGGCTAAAAATTAAATGTAAAGGGCAAGAGTAATTTCTGAAAATTGGATTGTTGTATCAGCGGTGATCCTGTTAATATTTTTTTTTGCTTAAATATTTTTTGAAGAACATTTAAAATTTTGTCTCCAATAACAAAACTTTCTTCTTTATGTTTTGTGTTCAGTATTTGTCAATTAATTATATAGCTTAAGTGAAGATATTTAAGATTTGATGAACTTCTGTAAACATTTTGCTCAATATCATTGTATTTTGTGCTTTGTAAATTAGCTGTATTGAGTTACCAAGTAATAAAGGGTTTGACTCCATATTTTGATGTGACTGTTGATGGATTTTTAAACCTAACCCCTTCTTTTCTCGTTCTGCCCCACATTTGGCCAAGCTGATCAGAAAGCCTGGTTGCTCCCTCCTTTGGTGCCAGTAGGAAATTCAAACCACATATGGGATCCCCCACCCAGCCCACCCCCTAACTACCATAAAGACCCAAAGCCAGTCTTCTTTCTCTACTTCTCAAGCTATTTTTCAATTCAGCTTAGGAGGCCTGCCACGCTCTCCCCAGAAGGCCTTAATATATGACTAGAAAAATCTTTTCATGCCCTATTGGGAGGTGTGGCATCATCAGTTTCAATATGCAAATCAAATTTTGGGTAAGGGTCTATACTGCTTCTTCAGGGTGTCTACAAATTATCACAGTTGTATTACATTAAGCTGTCTCGAAGACTTAAAAAGAAGGGCAATCTAACTAATGATAGAGTTTAAGAAAATTGTAGACTCTTAAAAAAAAAAACCATCAAACCTTCAACAACTGCTTAAAAGGTGAAAATTTCAGTTAAAAAGCTGGATTTTTTTTCATTTTTTAACAGGTATTTATCTTATTGACTCTATGACTGAATTGATTGGTAGTTTTTATATAATAAAGACATTGGCTGTATATGAGACAGAAGAAAAAGTTATAATTTATTTGTTTATTGAGAAATTCAAAACTAGTTTTAGCCTTGAATGATTCAGTGATTCCATGATTTATTTTTACTTTAGAGTGATGTCTAGCAGACCAGTATGGTTAGATTTATCATGTATCAATAAGTGATATGAAATAAGTATTTTAAAAGTATCTACCTTGCACATGGCATTTTGACAGCATATAAAAGGCTAGAACACAGACGTGGTCTTATACTCAAGGAACTTATAACTTGGTTGAGTAGACAAAACTTAGGAAATAACAAAAGCACATTATAATAACTATAACTATAATATAATAATAACTATATTATAACTATAATATAATAACTATATTATAACTATAATATAATAACTATATTATAACTCTAATATAATAACTATATTATAACTATAATATAATAACTATATTATAACTATAATATAATAACTATATTATAACTATAATATAATAACTATATTATAACTATAATATAATAACTATATTATAACTATAATATAATAACTATATTATAACTATAATATAATAACTATATTATAACTATAATATAATAACTATATTATAACTATAATATAATAACTATATTATAACTATAATATAATAACTATATTATAACTATAATATAATAACTATATTATAACTATAATATAATAATATAATGTTGATAATATAATATAGCTTATAATTATTATAATTATAATTATATTATTATAATATATTAAATATTATATTATTATATTATAATTATAATATAATATTATAATAATATAATATATAATAATAAATATTATATTATAGTTATATTATTATATTATAGCTATATTATATCTATATTATATTATAACTATAATATACTATTATAACTATAATAATATAATATAACTTTAATAATATATTATTATAACTATATTATATTATTATAACTATATTATAACTATAATATAATATTATTATAACTATAATAATATAACTAATATAACGATTATATTATAACTATAATAATATATTATTATAACTAATATATAACTATAATATAATAACTATAATAATATATTATAATGTATTATATATAATATATTATATATATTACAATAATTTATTATATATAATATATTATGTATATTACAATAATATATTATTATATATAATATATAATATATTATAATAATATATTATTATATATAATATATAATATATTATAATAATATATTATAATTATAATAATATATAACTATAATAATATAATAATAATATAATATAACAATATGATAATAATATAATATATAATTATATATTATATATTATATTATCAATATAATAATTATATATTATATATTATATTATCAATATAATAATTATATATTATATATTATATTAATAACATAATAATTATATATTATATATTATATTAATAACATAATAATTATATATTATATATTATATTAATAGCATAATAATTATATATTATATATTATATTAATAACATAATAATAATTATATATTATATATTATATTAATAATATAATAATGTATAATAATATAACATTATTATATAACTAATATAACTATTATAACTATAATAATATAACAACTATATTATAACTATAATATAACAAGTATATTATTATAACTCTAATAATATAACAACTATATTATAACTATAATAATATAACAACTATATTATTATAACTGTAATAATATAACAACTATATTATAACTATAATAATATAATAACTATATTATTATAATGTGACTTTTGTTATAGAAAAGACCAAGTGTTTTCAGAATGAGGGGAAAAAAGGTCATCATGAGCTAGAAAACCTGGGAAGGATTCACCAAAGAGGTAAAATTGAATTAGGACTTTACAGGTATGTAGATTGTAAAATTTTCAAGTGTAAGATTGATGCTTTTTTAGCCTTTCATGTTTTAATTACCTAACTAGTTGCTAGTCTTTAGTAGGATTGCATTAAACAATTATTGAATTAATAGAATTTAACTGAATTGGTAAAGGAGACAGAGCTTTCTTGATAGGGGGACTAATATGATCAAAAGAAAAATGCAGTCACATGTTTACTATTAATAAGTGTAGAGGAAATTAAAGAATAGACCTAACTGCAATGAAGAATAATACCAGGAAATTGAGTTTAATAGATATGATAGGACTGATTTATAGAGGATCGTGAAGTGTTTTGACTTGGTTTTGAGGCCAATACAGAACTTATATTTTAATGTCAGAGTTTCAAGAGAAAAGAAATGACTAGGAAAATTAAACTGACAATACAGCCAGAGTTAGGAGAAATTAAGAGTTGGATAAACCAGTTAGGAGTCAATTGCAGTGGTCCAAGTGTGTAGTGATATGTTCCAGGTGATAACAACTGATTGTCTTGTGGTTTCATACTGCTGACACCTAAAATTGGAAAAATATATCTTGTTTAAAAGAAATACATTTGATTGAACATCATCTGAGTATAAGGTAAAAGGAGAAAGGAACCGGAGTTGTTTGTGTTTGAATATCATAGCTCATCCAACTAGTGGAGGCATATGCAGTGTTTCAAATACAAATCACAAAAATAACTTTGTGTAATCAAGTAGTCTTATAAAGATAACTTTTAAAAGAGAATTATTACCCTAGAGATAAATCAAATCTTCTATCATCTTTAAAATAGGAATTTGTTCCCACTTCTATTCAATGAGTTTTCAGAAATAAGGGGTCTAGTCCCAGAGCTCTTTGTTAAATTTAGAAGAAAAATAGACACTGCATATCTAATTTTGTTTAGGTCCAAAAAATCTATTTTAATATGGTTAGATGAATTTTTTCTCTATGATTAGAAGAGATATTCTAAGAATATAAGAGTAATACTCCAAAATCAGTTAAGACTCTTGATTTATTGTCACAAGAGGTATATGTATAAGCAGACAGTGGTTCCTGGAGTATAACTGCTTCTCAGTGGACAGGCCTAGGATCTGTCAGTAGACAAAGCTAGGAAATATATGTATGTATACTATATTAATATACATGTTTGTTGGTGTATCTAACTACTGAAAACAAAACACGAGTTTAGACTGGTAACTCCAGCAACAAGAGGTTCATCTAGTATTCCCCTTTTGTTTATTTGTAACTGCTTTCTCTGACAGTGAGAAACCTGGCTGTCATTAACTACAATTTATTTGCTTTCTTTTTCAGTCCTCGTATACATGTAAAGTTATTTCTAAATTGGTAACCCAGACGCTGTGATAAACAAATTTATTAACTAGAGTATGTTAGTTTTCTGTGACTGCTGTAGCAAATTACTATAGCCTTTTTGGGTTGAAGCAATAGGAATTCATTCTCTCATAGTTCCAGAGGCCAGGCATCCAAAATTGGTGTTACAGGTCAAAAATCAAGGTGTGAGCAGGATCATACTTTCGACGCTCTAGGGAAGGATCCCTTCCTTTCTTCTTTAAGCTTTTGGTGCCTGCTGGCATTTCTTGGCTTGTAGCTACATCACTCCAATTTTCAAAGCCAGTCAGTATTCTACAGAGAAATAAAACCAATAGTATCTATCTATAGTATCTATCTATCTGTCTGTCTGTCTATCTATCTATCTATCTATCTATCTATCTATCTATCTATCTATCTATCTATCTATCTATCTAATCTATCCATCCATTCGTCTAGATTTATTTTAAGGAATTGGTTGTTAAGATTGTAGAGGTGGCAAGTCTGAAATCTGTAGGACAAGCTGGCAGGCTAGAAATTCAGGTAAGAGTTGATGTTTCAGTTGAGTTCAATATCAGCAGAGCAGACTAGGGAGGCCGGGAACTCAGGCAGGGTTTCTGTGTTGCAGTCTCAAGGTCAAATTCACTCTTTAGGAAACTTCAGTCTTTGCTCCTAAGGCCTTCAACTAATTGAATGCAGCCTACCCACATTATGGAGAGTTCTGCTTTACCCAAAGTCTACTGACTTAATCATATCTAAAACATACTTTTGCATCAACATCTAGAATGGTGTTTCACCAAACAACTGGGTACCATATCCTATCCAAATTGACATAAAATTAACCACCATAGCCAGCATCTTCAAATTTCTCTTTGACCCGCCTTCACATGGGCTTCCCTTAGTGTGTGAAATCTCTCCCACTGCCTCCCTTTTATAAGCATACATGTGATTGCATTTAGGGTCCATCTGGATGGATAATTCAGATAATCTCCCCATTTCAAGACTTTGACTTAATCACATCCACAAAGCCTCATTTTTTTTTCCATATAGGTAACAATCACAGATTCCAGGGATTAGGTCATGGAAATCTTCTGGGGGGCCATTTTCAGTCTATTACATAAGGTATAGTGTTTGTGTGTATTCTTTATCCAGTTACAGCAATATTTTCCAAAGTTACTTAAGTTAGCTCCTATCTTCTATACCCCCTTACATTTGATTGTGTCATTCATTTATAACATGGATTCATTTGTCGCCATCTACATTCCATCTTGGGTTTATCTGAATTACTGCTTGGTTTAAAAAAAATTGTATACAGTAAAATTCCTTCTGTAAACCAAAAGTAAAATTCAAAACCCCCCACCCATCTGAATGGATCCTTCCTATCATCAAGGACTTTCCAAAATTAACCTGAAAAACTAATTTAGGCCATGATGGGAAGGGAGAGCCAGACATGACTCATTATACTCTCCTCCCTTTTGGAATTACTGGTAGAACAGGCTCTTTAAGTCTGATAAGAAACATTTACAATCTATTCTCTGAAGCCTGCTATCTGGAGGCTTTATCTGCATGATAAAATTTTGGTCTCCACAGCCCTTATCATAACCAAACATCCTATTGATAATAACTCTTTCATCCAACTGCCAATCAGAAAATCTTTGAATCTGCCTATGACCTGGAAGCAACCCCAGCCTCTGCTTCCAGTTGTCTCGCCTTTCTGGACCAAAGAAATGTTCATCTTACATGTATTGATTGATGCCTTATGTCTCCCTAAAATCTATAAAACCAAGTTGTGGCCTGACCACCTTGGGCACATGTTCTGAGGATCTCCTGAGGGCTATGTTATGGGCCACTGATTACTCATATTTAGCTCAGAATAAATCTCTTCAAATATTGTACAGTTTGATTCTTTTTATTGACACTTTGTGATGTGCAAGTCTATGGGTTTTGACAAATAGAATCATGTATCTACCATCATAGCACCATATAGAACAGTTCCATCATACCCCAAATTCCCTAGCATTGACTTTTGTAGTCAATCCCTTCCCCTTCTTCCAAAGCCTGGAAACCAAAGATTTGTTTTCTATTCCTGTAGCTTTGTCTTTTCCAGAATGTTATATAAATAGAAACATGCAGTATTTTTTATATTAAATGCCAATTATTCATAACCAGTATATAGAAATACAGTTGATTTTTATAAGCCAACTGTGATCATGCTGAACTCAGGAGGTGTAGTAGCTTTTTTTGTAGAATCTTTGGGATTTTCTATATAAGCAATCATGTTGCTTACAAATAGAGACAGTTTCATTCCTTCATTTCCAATATGCCTTCATGAATATATTCAAAATAAGCTACAAGGTTACAGTAATAAAAACAACATGGTATTTGTATAAAAACAAACACATAGACCAATGAAACAGAATAGAGAACCCAGAAATAAATCCACATATTTACACCCAACTGATTTGGGACAAAGGTGTCAAGAATATACATTGGGGAAAGGACACCCTCTTCAATAAATGATGCTGGGAAAATTGGATATCTAAATGCAAAAGAATGAAACTGAGCCCCTACTTGTCACCATTTGCAAAAATCAAATCAAGATGGATTAAAGACTTAATGTAACACCTAAAACTGTAAAACTACTAAAAGAAAACGGGAGACACTGCAGAATGTTGGTCTAGACAAAGATTTTGTAGCTATAACCTCAAAAGCACAGGCAACCGAAATGAAAATAGACAAATGAGACTATATTAAGCTGAAAAAGCATCTGCATGGTAAAGGAAACAATAAACAGAGTGAAGAGGCAACCTGTTGAATGAGAGAAAATATTTGCAAACTATTCATCTGACAAGGGACTAATATCCAGGATATACAAGGAACTCAACAGGAAAAAAATCCCATTAAAAAGTGAGCTAAGGACACACACAAATAGACATTTCCATTTCTCAGAAGAAGACATACAAAAGGCCAACAGATATATGAAAAAAAGTTCAACATAAATTATCATCAGGGAAATGCAAATCAAAACCACAATGACGTATCATCTTACTCCAGTTAGAATGGCTATTACTAAAAAGACAGAAAATTACAGTGAGGTTGTGGAGAAAAGTTAACTCTTATACACTGTTGGTGGGAATGTAAATTAGTACAGTCATTCCGGAAAACAGTATGGAAGTTCCTCGAAAAACTGAAAATAGAGCTACCGTATGATCCAGCAATCCCACTACTGGGTATTTATCCAAAGGAAAAGAAATTTGTGTATCAAAATTTGCATATCCACCTGCACTAGAATGTTTATCACAGCATTCTGTATATTTACAATATGATATGAATATCACAGTATTCATATATTTACAATGGCAAATATATGGAATCAAGCTAAGTGTCCACAAGTTGATAAATAAAATGTAGTATATAGACATAATGGAATACTAATTGGCTATAAAAAATAATGAAATCTTGTGATTTGCAGTAACATGGATGGAACTAGATTATTATGCTAAGTGAAATAAGCCAGGCCTGGAAAGACAGATACTGCATGTTCTCACTCATATATGAGAAAAATTGATCTCATGGAGATGGAGAATAGAATGGTAGATATCAGAGGCTGAGAAGAGTGTGCAGGTAGGAGGTGGGGATAAAGGGAGTTTAGGAGGCGAGGATAAAGGGAGGTTAATTTAGTGGATATAAACATATAGTTAGATAGAAGAAATAATCCCCAATTATCAATAGCAGAGTAGGGTGACTATAGTTACAGTTAACAACAATGTATTATATATTTCAAAGAAGCCAGAAGAGAGGACCTGAAATGTGTTCCTAACACACAGAAATGATAAGTACTCAAGATAATACCATAAATACATGGACTTGATCATCACACATTGTATGCATGTAACAAGATATCACATGTACCCCATAAATATGTACAAATATTATACATCAATAAAAGGATTTTTAAAAGTTTGACTAGGTATAAATTTTTCAGCCAGTTTTAATTAATTAACAAAAGTTATATATATTTATGGTGTAAAACATGATATTTGAAATATGTATATATTGTGGAACCACTAAAACAAGCTATTTAGCATATGCATTATCTCACACACTTATCTTTTTTGTGGTTAGAATGCTTAAAATCTACTCTTCACAGTTTTCAAATATAAAATACATTGTTATTAACTGTAGTCATCATGTTATACACTAGATCTCTTGAACTTATTTCTCCTGTCTAACTAAAATTTTATATTTTTTTACCAATATCTCCCCAACTCCCACCCCTCCAATCTACTGTCTGCTTCTATGAGTTAAACTTTTTCAGATTCCACGTATAAGTGAGACTGTGCAGTATTTGTCTTTCTGTGCCTGAATTATTTCACTTAACAGAATATCCTCGAGAGGGTGGAGCCAAGACAACCAAATAGGAACAGCTCCAGTCTACAGCTCCCAGTGTGAGCAACGCAGAAGATGAACGGTTTCTGCATTTCCAACTGAGGTACTGGGTGCGTCTCACTGGGGATTGTTGGACAGTGGGTGCAGGACAGTGGGTGCAGTGCACTGAGCCTGAGCCAAAGCAGGGTGAGGCATCGCCTCACCCGGGAAGCATAAGGGGTTGGGGAATTCCCTTTCCTAGCCAAGGAAAGGGGTGATGGATAGCACCTGGAAAATCGGGTCACTCCCACCCTAATACTGCGCTTTTCTGATGGTCTTAGCAAACGGCACACCAGGAGATTATATCCCGCGCATGGCTCAGAGGGTCCCACGCCCACGAAGCCTTGCACATTGCTAGCACAGCGTCTGAGATCAAACTGCAAGGCAGCAGTGAGGCTGGGGGAGGGGCGCCCGCCATTGCTGAGGCTTGAGCAGGTAAACAAAGAGGCCTGGAAGCTCGAACCGGGTGGAACCCACCACAGCTCAAGGAGGCCTGCCTGCCTCTGTAGACTCCACCTCTAGGGGCAGGGCATAGCCAAACAAAAGGCAGCAGAAACCTGTGCAGACTTAAATGTCCCTGTCTGACAGCTTAGAAGAGAGTAGTGGTTCTCCCAGCACGCAGCTGGAGATCTGAGAATGGACAGACTGCCTCCTCAAGTGGGTCCCTGACCCCCGAGTAGCCTAACTGGGAGGCACCCCCCGTAGGGGCAGACTGACACCTCACATGGCCGGGTACTCCTCTGAGACAAAACTTCCAGAGGAACGATCAGGCAGCAACATTTGCTGTTCACCAATATCCGCTGTTCTGCAGCCTCCCCTGCTGATACCCAGGCAAACAGGGACTGGAGTGGACTTCCAGCAAACTCCAACAGACCTGCAGCTGAGGGTCCTGACTGTTAGAAGGAAAACTAACAAACAGAAAGGACATCCACACCAAAACCCCATCTGTATGTCACCATCATCAAAGACCAAAGGTAGGTAAAACCACAAAGATGGGGAAAAAACAGAGCAGAAAAACTGAAAATTCTAAAAATCAGAGCACCTCTCCTCCTCCAAAGGAATGCACCTCCTCACCAGCAATGGAACAAAGCTGGATGGAGAATGACTTTGATGAGTTGAGAGAAGAAGGCTTCAGACAATCAAACTACTCCGAGCCAAAGGAGGAAGTTGGAACCCATGGCAAAGAAGTTAAAAACCTTGAAAAAAGATTAGACGAATGGCTAACTAGAATAACCAATGCAGAGAAGTCCCTGATGGAGCTGAAAACCATGGCACGAGAACTACACGATGAATGCACAAGCCTCAGTAGCCGATTCAATCAACTGGAAGAAAGGGTATCAGTGATGGAAGATCAAATGAATGAAATGAAGCAAGAAGAGAGGTTTAGAGAAAAAAAAAATAAAAAGAAACGAACAAAGCCTCCAAGAAATATGGGACTATGTGAAAAGACCAAATCTGTGTCTGATTGGTGTACCTGGAAGTGATGGGGAGAATGGAACCAAGTTGGAAAACACTCTGCAGGATATTATCCAGGAGAACTTCCCCAATATAGCAAGGCAGGCCAACATTCAGATTCAGGAAATACAGAGAACGCCACAAAGATACTCCTCGAGAAGAGCAACTCCAAGATACATAACTGTCAGATTCACCAAGGTTGAAATGAAGGAAAAAATGTTAAGGGCAGCCAGAGAGAAAGATCGGGTTACCCACAAAGGGAAGCCCATCAGACTAACAGCTGATCTCTCGGCAGAAACTCTACAAGCCAGAAGAGAGTGGGGGCCAATATTCAGCATTCTTAAAGAAAAGAATTTTCAACCCAGAATTTCATATCCAGCCAAACTAAGCTTCATAAGTGAAGGAGAAATAAAATCCTTTACAGACAAGCAAATGCTGAGAGATTTTGTCACCACCAGGCCTGCCCTACAAGAGCTCCTGAAGAAAGCACTAAACATGGAAAGGAACAACCGGTACCAGCCACTGCAAAAACATGCCAAATTGTAAAGGCCATCAAGGCTAGGAAGAAACTGCATCAACTAATGAGCAAAATAACCAGCTAACATCATAATGACAGGATCAAATTCACACATAAGAATATTAACCTTAAATGTAAATGGGCTAAATGCTCCAATTAAAAGACACAGACCGGCAAATTGGATAAAGAGTCAAGACCCATCAGTGTGCTGTATTCAAGAAACCCATCTCACGTGCAAAGGCACACATAGGCTCAAAATCAAGGGAGGGGGGAAGATCTACCAAGCAAACGGAAAACAAAAAAAGGCAGGGGTTGCAATCCTAGTCTCTGATAAAACAGACTTTAAACCAACAAAAATCAAAAGAGACAAAGAAGGCCATTACATAATGGTAAAGGGATCAATTCAACAAGAACAGCTAACTATCTTACATATATATGCACCCAATACAGGAGCACCAAGATTCATAAACTAAGTGCTTAGAGACCTAGAAACAGACTTAGACTCCCACACAATAATAATGGGAGACTTTAACACCCCACTGTCAACATTAGACAGATCAACGAGACAGAAAGTCAACAAGGATACCCAGGAATTGAACTCAGCTCTGCACCAAGCGGACCTAATAGACATCTACAGATCTCTCCACCCCAAATCAACAGAATATTCATTCTTTTCAGCACCACACCACACCTATTCCAAAATTGACCACATAGTTGGAAGTAAAGTACTCCGCAGCAAATGTAAAAGAACAGAAATTATAACAAACTGTCTCTCAGACCACAGTGCAATCAAACTAGAACTCAGGATTAAGAAACTCACTCAAAACCTCTCAACTACATGGAAACTGAACAACCTGCTCCTGAATGACTACTGGGTACATAACAAAATGAAGGCAGAAATAAAGATGTTCTTTGAAACCAATGAGAACAAAGAGACAACATACCAGAATCTCTGGGACACATTCAAAGCAGTGTGTAGAGGGAAATTTATAGCACTAAGTGCCCACAAGAGAAAGCAGGAAAGATCTAAAATTGACACCCTAACAACAGAATTAAAAGAACTAGAGAAGCAAGAGCAAACACATTCAAAAGCTAGCAGAAGTCAAGAAACAACTAAGATCAGAGCAGAACTGAAGGAAATAGAGACACAAAAAAACCCTTCAAAAAATCAATGAATCCAGGAGCTGGTTTTTTGAAAAGATCAACAAAATTGATAGACCACTAGCAAGACTAATAAAGAAGAAAAGAGAGAAGAATCAAATAGATGCAATAAAAAATGATAAAGGGGATATCACCACCAATCCCACAGAAATACAAACTACCATCGGAGCATACTATAAACACCTCTACACAAATAAACTAGAAAATCTGGAAGAAATGGATAAATTCCTCGACACATACACCCTCCCAAGACTAAACCAGGAAGAAGTTGAATCTCTGAATAGACCAATAACAGGCTCTGAAATTGAGGCAATAATTAATAGCTTACCAATCAAAAAAATTCTGGGACCAGATGGATTCACAGCCGAATTCTACCAGAGGTATAAGGAGGAGCTGGTACCATTCCTTCTGAAACTATTCCAATCAATAGAAAAAGAAGGAATCCTCCCTAACTCATTTTATGAGGCCAGCATCATCCTGATACCAAAGCCTGGCAGAGACACAACAAAAAAAGAGAATTTTAGAACAATATCCCTAATGAACATCCATGCAAAAATCCTCAGTAAAATACTGGCAAACTGAATCCAGCAGCACATCAAAAAGCTTATCCACCATGATCAAGTGGACTTCATCTGTGGGATGCAAGGCTGGTTCAATATACGCAAATCAATAAATGTAATCCAGCATCTAAACAGAACCAACGACAAAAAACACATGATTATCGCAATAGATGCAGAAAAGGCCTTTGACAAAATTCAACAGCCCTTCATGCTAAAAACTCTCAATAAATTAAGTATTGATGGGATGTATCTCAAAATAATAAGAGCTATTTATGACAAACCCACAGCCAATATCATACTGAATGGGCAAAAACTGGAAGCATTCGCTTTGAAAACTGGCACAAGATAGGGATGCCCTCTCTCACCACTCCTATTCAACATAGTGTTGGAAGTTCTGGCCAGGGAAATCAGGCAGGAGAAGGAAATAAAGGGTATTCAATTAGGAAAAGAGAAAGTCAAATTGTCCCTGTTTGCAGATGACATGATTGTATATCTAGAAAACCCCATCATCTCAGCCCAAAATCTCCTTAAGCTGATAAGCAACTTCAGCAAAGTCTCAGAATACAAAATCAATGTGCAAAAATCACAAGCATTCTTATACACCAATAACAGACAAACAGAGAGCCAAATCATGAATGATCTCCCATTCACAATTGCTTCAAAGAGAATAAAATACCTAGGAATCCAACTTACAAGGGATGTGAAGGACCTCTTCAAGGAGAACTACAAACCACTGCTCAATGAAATAAGAGAGGATACAAACAAATGGAAGAACATTCCATGCTCATGGGTAGGAAGAATCAATATCGTGAAAATGGCCATACTGCCCAAGGTAATTTATAGATTCAATGCCATCCCCATCAAGCTACCAATGACTTTCTTCACAGAATTGGAAAAAACTACTTTAAAGTTCATATGGAACCACAAAAGAGCCCACATTGCCAAGTCAATCCTAAGCCAAAAGACCAAAGCTGGAGGCATCACACTACCTGACTTCAAACTATACTACAAGGCTACAGTAACCAAAACAGCATGGTACTGGTACCAAAACAGAGATATAGACCAATGGAACAGAACAGAGCCCTCAGAAATAATGCCTCATATCTACAACTATCTGATCTTTGATAACCCTGACAAAAACAAGAAATGGGGAAAGGATTCCCTATTTAATAAATGCTACTGGGAAAACTGGCTAACCATATGTAGAAAGCTGAAACTGGATCCCTTCCTTACACTTTATACTAAAATTAATTCAAGATGGATTAAAGATTTAAATGTTAGACCTAAAACCATAAAAACCCTAGAAGAAAACCTAGGCAATACCATTCAGGACATAGGCATGGGCAAGGACTCCATGTCTAAAACACCAAAAGCAATGGCAACAAAAGCAAAAATTGACAATTGGGATCTAATTAAAGTAAAGAGCTTCTGCACAGCAAAAGAAACTACCATCAGAGTGAACAGGCAGCCTACAGAATGGGAGAAAATTTTTGCAATCTACTCCTCTGACAAAGGGCTAACATCCAGAATCTACAATGAACTCAAACAAATTTACAAGAAAAAAACAAAGAACCCCATCAACAAGTGGATGAAGGATATGAACAGACACTTCCCAAAAGCAGACATTTATGCAGCCAACAGACACATGAAAAAATGCTCATCATCACTGGCCATCGGAGAAATGCAAATCAAAACCACAATGAGATACCATCTCACACCAGTTAGAATGGCGATCATTAAAAAGTCAGGAAACAACAGGTGCTGGAGAGGATGTGGAGAAATAGGAACACTTTTACACTGTTGGTGGGACTGTAAACTAGTTCAACCATTGTGGAAGTCAGTGTGGTGATTCCTCAGGGATCTAGAACTAGAAATACCATTTGACCCAGCCATCCCATTACTGGGTATATACCCAAAGGATTATAAATCATGCTGTTATAAAGACACATGCACACATATGTTTATTGCGGCACTATTCACAATAGCAAAGACTTGGAACCAACCCAAATGTCCAACAATGATAGAGTGGATTAAGAAAATGTGGCACATATACATCATGGAATACTATGCAGCCATAAAAAAGGATGAGTTCATGTCCTTTGTAGGGACATGGATGAAGCTGGAAACCATCATTATCAACAAACTATTGCAAGGACAAAAAAACCAAACACTGCATGTTCTCACTCATAGGTGGGAATTGAACAATGAGAACACATGGACACAGGATGGGGAATATCACACACCGGAGCCTGTTGTGGGGTGCGGGGAGGGGGGAGGGATAGCATTAGGAGATATACCTAATGCTAAATGACGAGTTAATGGGTGCAGCATACCAACATGGCACATGTATACATATGTAACAAACCTGCACGTTGTGCACATGTACCCTAAAACTTAAAGTATAATAATAAAAAAAAAAGAATATCCTCCAGATTCATTCATGTTGTTGCAAATGACAGAATTCTCTTCTCTTCTAAGGCTGAATAATATTTATTGTATATATAAATTTAAATGTATATATAAATATATATAATTATATATAATACATATATCACATATTCTTTATTCATCTCCTAATGGACAGTTAAGTTGATTCCATATCTTGGCTTTTGTCAATAATGCTGCAATGAATGTGGAAGTGGCCATTATCTCTCCTACATACTCATTTCTTGTGTTTTGGATATATACCCAGTAGTGTGATTGCTGGGTCATATGGTAGTTCTATTTTTAATTTTCTGAGAAATCTTCATACTGTTTTTCATAATGGCTATACTAATTAACATTCCCACCTACAGTTCCCTTTTCGTCATATCCCTCAAAACACTTATCTTTTGTCTTTTTTGATAATAGCCATTCTAACAGGTATGAGCTGATCTCTCATTTTGTTTTTAATTTGCATTTTCCTGATGAATAGGGATGTTGAGCATTTTTTCATATACCTGTTGGCTATTTGTATATCTTCTTTTGAGAAACATCTATTCAAGCCCCTTTGTTCATATTTTTTTAAGTCAAACAGGTATACACATTTTTAACACTTGTTTTTGAAAAGTGGGTACATAAGGGAGTCGAGGTAGAGGATATATTCAGGGGCTGGCCAACCTTCTCGTACTTCTCAGTTGCTCTCCAGATCCTAATATTTCCCTGCCATTTCACACCAAACACATGCTGCTGCCACTGCCAGGGTAAGAAAAAAGGGCACGCCTAAAAACTTATCCCAATGCTGGCTCCCCAGAACAGTGCCGTGATAGTTAATTTTATGTCAACTTGACTGGGCCTTGGGGTACTCATTATTCTAAGTGTGTGTTTCTGAATGAGATTAACATTTGAATTGGGAGACTGAGGAAAACAGATTGCCCTCTCCAATGTGACTGGAGCTCATGCAATTCATTGAAGGCCTAGATAGAACAAAAAGGCTGAATAAAGGTGAATTCCCTCTCTCTGCCTGACTGTCTTCAAGATGAGACACTGGTCTTCTGCCTTCGGGCGTGGACTTGAACTGGAACTTACACCATTGGCCCTCCTAGTTCTTAGGCCTTTGGATTCAAACAGAATCTGTACTACTATGTCTCCTGAGCCATTTCCTTATAATAAATCTCTTTATATATCTATATCATCTATATCTATTTCCAATTGGTTCTATTTCTCTGGAGAACCCTGACAGAGTTGTTCAGCTGTGATGGTTTCTCATAGTATTTATATTAGTTTGACAGATACTTCAAACTTTTTCTAGCTTTTGTGATGTCTTTAGATTTGGGTTTGAGGAGAAAGACAATACTCCATGCTTGTGCTCTCTTTGTTTTATGATGTTACTCAGCTTTTGTATTTTTTTAAAGATAGCCTTTGAAAATTATTGGAAATTTCATAAAATCTGGGATAATTATATATGCTGCATTCCTGGCATCCCACTTTCTAACCATTATTTTCTTACATAGTCAGCACACTTGAATTATCTATTCAACAAGATAATTTTCTTTTAGACTTAGAGAATAAAATATTTGGGAGAGAGTTAGGGAATATTTGCCTTCTTTCCAAAAGAACTAATCTTATAATTCTACATATTAATTTGTTGAATCAGGTTAAATACAATTTTTTTTTTCTTTTTTGGAAAAGGGGTTTCGCTCTTGTCTCCCTGGCTGGAGTGCAATGGCACAATCTTGGCTCACTGCAACCTCCGCCTCCCGGGTTCCAGCAATTCTCCCGCTTCAGCCTCTTGAGTGGCTGGGATTACAGGCGCCAGCCATCACACCCAGCTAATTTTTGTATTTTTAGTGGAGACGGGGTTTCACTATGTCGGCCAGGCTGGTTTCGAACTCCTGACCTCAGGTGATCCTCCCGTCTCGGCCTCCTGAAGTGCTGGGATTATAGGCCTGAGCCACCATGCCCAGCCTAAATACAAATTTTAAGGGAAACACAAACATAAAACTTAAAGAAATGTGGACCAGGGCTGAATAAGATGCTCTATAAAACAAGAAATATATTTTTTAAAATAATTTTTATTTTTTTCAGCTTTATTGAGCCAAAATTTACAAAAATTATATATATTTTTGATACACAATGTGATGTGTTGATATACATATGCATTGTGAAATGATTACCACAATCAAGCTAACATCTCCATCACCTCACATATTTGCCTTTTTTAAATGGTGAAAATCTTTAAGGTCTATACTTTTAGCATATTTCAAGTATACAATACAATATTATTAACTATAGTCACCATGCTGTATATTAGGTCTCCAGAATGTATTAATCCTGCCTAACTGAAACTTTTTACCCTTTGACCAACATCTCCCATTCCCCCATGCCCCAGTCCCTGGCAATCATCATTTACTCTGTCCTGTGAATTTGGCTTTTTTAGATTCCACATATATGTGAGATCATGCAGTATTTGTCTTTCTGTGCCTAGCTTATTTCACTTAACATAATGTCCACTGGGTTTATCTATGTTGTCAAAAATGCACAAATGACAGAAATTCCTCCTTTTTTAAAAAAAGAGACAAGATCTTGTTCTGTTGCCTAGGCTGAAGTGCAGTGGTACAATTGTAGCTCACTGTAACCTCAAACTCTTGGGCTCAAGCAATCCTCCCACCTCAGCTTCCCAAGTAGCTAGGACTACAGGTGGGTGCCATCATGCCTGCCTAATTTTTATTTCTTTGTACAGACAGGGTCTTGCTATGTTGCCCAGGCTAGTCTCAAACTCTGAGCCTCAGGTGGTCCTCTCACCTTCTTCTCCCAAAGTACTGGGATTACAGGCGTGAGCCACTGTGCCTGGCCAATTTCCTCCTTTTTAAGTGCTGAATAATGTCCATTGTGTGTGTGTATGTATCATATTTTCTTTATTTGTTCATCTGTTAATGGACATCTAGGTTGATTCCGTATCTTGACTATTGTGAATAATGCTGCAATGAACATGAATAATGCTGCAAAGAACAGATACCTCTTTGACGTACTGATTTTGTTTCTTTTGGACATATACCCAGAAGTGGGTTTGTTAGTTTATATGGTAGTTCTACTTGTAACTTTTTAAGGAACCTCCATACTGTTTTTTATAATCACTGTACCAAGTAACATTCCCATCAACAGTGTATACAAGTTCCTTTTTCTCTGCATGCTTGCCAATATTTATTATTTTTTGTCTTTTTGATAATGGACATGCCGAAGCAGGCCTGACCTGCCTTGAACCTGGGGTTGTGAGTGCTGGGACAGACTTAGAGCCTGGATCTGCAAGGATGGTTCTCAAACCAGAAGCTGCACAAGCTGGTCAGAGTATGGGGTGGGCCAGGAACCTAGGTTTGCAGGGACCAGCCTGGCACTGGGGTTCACTGGAGTGAGCTTGGTGCTGGGGTTTTCAGTAAAGTTGGGTGCTCATACACTCTCCTTCTCTCATGCAGAAGGATCTCCCTCTGTGCTGTGAAACTTGGGCTGGGAGAGAGGTGGCATGGGCAAAGTAAAACTGTCCTTCCTACCTCCTTTAATGCATCTTTTTTTCATTTCTGTGGTTTACCCAGGTGCTGTCATCTCTCACCCAGATTCCTGAGCTCTTGTGAATCTATTTCTTATGTAGATAGTTGTTCAAATTGATGATTCTGCAAGGGGATAAGCATTGGAAACTCCTGTGCTGCCATCTTGCTGGAAATACTTATCTTTGACATTGAAATTTAGGCAGCATTTTGAAACTCTTAGACTGAAGAAAGCTTATTTAAATTGGTTTTACTTTCTTAACAGTTCGAAACCATACTGTCACTATGCAGAAATCACTTGACTTGGTTATAGTTTACGTTTTATTCAGTATTAAGATATTAGGTACCTTAGTATTAGGTATTAAGGCAATTCACTATTTAACTGACTTTACTTTTATTCATAGTTCTGTTACATTTTTAACAGTGTAATTTATATTAAATTTAAACTCGGAATGAAATAACCCTGTACTTGAACATCATAGCTTTAAGGTACTTAAGCATAGTCAGACAATAAGATGTAAATGCTACTGACTAGAGCAGATTGGAATATGTAGATTTATATTATAAAAAGCAGTGATCTCTCTACTACCCTGCTGATTCAAGGTTACAAATTATTTTTGGTGGATGGAAAATATAAAGATTAACTTTTTATTTATTCCAACTGTGTAGATATTAGAATTTCAAGGGCCTGAATGTGTGACTGATTAGAGCTTGCATAACTGCTAAATGACCAGATAGTGCCAGTAATTTTGACATGATATTAAAATTTTAAAAGTAAAGTTTTTCTGGCCGGGCGCGGTGGCTCACGCCTGTAATCCCAGCACTTTGGGAGGCCGAGGCGGGCGGATCACAAGGTCAGGAGATGGAGACCATCCTGGCTAACACAGTGAAACCCTGTCTCTACAAAAAATACAAAAAATTAGCCGGGCGTGGCGGCCTGAGCCTGTAGTCCCAGCTGCTGGGGAGGCTGAGGCAGGAGAATGGCGTGAACCCGGGAGGCGGAGCTTGCAGCGAGCCAAGATCGCGCCGCTGCACTCCAGTCTGGGTAACAGAGCGAGACTCCGTCTCAAAAATAAAATAAAATAAAATAAAGTTTTTCTGCTATTTTGAAGGAATGAATGAAAAAGGGATGTGTAATTTAAAGATGGTAAACCTGACATGTTGATGCTTTCCCTTTGAATTTCAATTGCTGCCCTATAACTTGCCTTAGAGGCTGAATGGCTCATTTAAAAACATTTCCATTGCCTTGCTTTACGTTTGCTCTTGTTTTCTCCAAAGTTGACACAAGTCACATGCAATCAAATTTATATCCCTGGCGGACAGGCTTATCCTAATATCCTGTGACTCACACCCAGGTTGTTTGCAGCTCGGCAATTCTGCTTCAAGACACATCACTTTTTATTTTTATAAAGCATTTTAAAATAGTGCCATCATAGAATTTGTAATATACATTGGTAGTTGAAAAAATTAAAAAGCTAATAGTACGTTGTTATATATAATGTGTATTCATTCAACTATGTCAAAATATAAATATATAAAAAGATTGAAAAGAAATGCCAAAATGTTAACTAACTTTTTTCTGTGTAAAAATTACTGTTTATATATATATTTTTTGGAATATAAACTATATACTAGATAATATTCTTGTATCAGTGTTATATTTTTTACATGTGATAATGGTATTGTGTTTAAATAAGAGAGAATGTTTTTATTAGAAAATACATGTCTGCAACTTACTTTCAAATGGCTTTTTTGTTACTATCTTTAATCTTTTCCTTCATTTTAAAAATTGTGGTAAAATACACTTAAAAAATTTACCATCTTAGCCAATTTAAGTGCATAGTTTAATGGTATTAAATATATTCATAATGTGCAACCATCACCATCATCCATCTTCTTAATTCTTCATCTTGTAATACTGAAACTCTATGCCCATTAAACAATAACTCTCCATTCCTTTCTCTCCCCAGCCTCTGGCAACCACCATTCTACTTTCTATCTTTCTGATTTTAACCATGCTAAGTACCTCATATAAGTGGAATGATACATTATTTATCTTTTTGTGACTGGCTTTTTTTACTCATAATGTTCTCAAGGTTCATCTATATTGTAGCATATGTCAGAAATTCATTCACTTTTAGAGATCAATAATATTCTATTGTAGCATATACCACATTTTGCTGATCCATTTAATTACTGATGGATGTTTGGGCTGTTTCTATCTCTTGTCTACTGTAGCTTGATTACTGTAGCTTCGTATTAAATTTTGAAATCAGGAAGTGTGGGTTTTCCAGGTTTGTTCACCTTTTTAAAGATTGTTTTGGCTATTTGGTGGTCCCTTGAGATTTTATATGAATTTTAAGACAGCTTTCTCTATTTCTGCCCAAAAAAATAATAATTGGGATTTTAATAAGGATTACATTGAATCTGTAGATCATTTTGAATAGTACTGACATCTTAATAGTAAGTCTTCCAAGAATGTGGGATGTTTCCAATTTATTATATCTTCTACAATTCCTTTCAGCAATATTTTATAGTTTTCAGTGTATTAAGTGTAACCTCCTTGGTTAGGTTTATTTCTAAGTGTTTTATCCTTTTTGCTGCAAATGGAATTGTTGTCTTAATTTCCTTTTCGGATTGTTCATTGTAGTGTATAGAAATGCAACTGACTGGCCGGGCGCGGTGGCTCACACCTGTAATCCCAGCACTTTGGGAGGCCGAGGCGGGCGGATCACGAGGTCAGGAGATCGAGACCATCCTGGCTAACAAGGTGAAACCCCGTCTCTACTAAAAAATAAAAAAAAAAATTAGCCGGGCGTGGTGGCGGGCGCCTGTAGTCCCAGCTACTTGGGAGGCTGAGGCAGGAGAATGGCATGAACCCGGGAGGTGGAGCTTGCAGTGAGCCGAGATTGTGCCACTGCACTCTAGCCTGGGCGACAGAGCGAGACTCCGTCTGAAAAAAAAAAAAAAAAAAGAAAAAAAGAAATGCAACTGATTTTTGCATGTTGTCTTTGTGTCCTGCTCCTTTGCTAAATTATATATTGGTCCTAACAGTATTTCTGGTAGAATCTTCAGGGTTTTCTACATATAAGATCATATCATCTGTGAACAGAGGTAATATTATTTTTTCCTTTTCAATTTGGATGCCTTTTGTTTCTTTTCCTTGTTTAATTGCTATGGCTAGAATTTTCAGTACTATGTTGAATAGAAGTGGTGAAAAGCATGTATCCTTGCCTTTATTTCTGATTGTAGAGGAGAAGCTTTTAGTATTTTACCACTAAGTACATAATGATCCTTGTGGGCCTTTTATATATGCCTTTTATCATGTTGAGGTATTTTCATTTTATTCCTACTTTGTTGAGTATTATTTTTAATCATAAAAAGATGTAAAATCTTGTCAAATGCTTTTTCTACATTATTTGAGATGATCATGTGGTTTTTGTGCTTCCTTCTGTTAATGTGGTGTGTTACAACTGGCTGATTCTTACATGTTGAACTATCCTAGCATTCCAGGAATAAATCACACTTGGTCATAGTGTATAATCCTTTTAATATGCTGCTGAATTCTATTTTGTTGAGGATATTTTCATCAATGTTCATAACGGATATTGGTCTATAGTTTTCTTGTATTGTCTTTGTCTGGCTTTGGTATCAGGGTAATTCTGGCCTTATAAAATGAGGTAAGTGCTTTCACAGTGTTTGGGGGAATGTAAGTTAGTTCAATCATTGTAAGACAGTGTGGTGATTCCTCAAAGATCTAGAAGTGGAAATATAATTTGACCCAGCAATGCCATTACTGGATATATACCCAAAGGAATAGAAATCATTCTATTATAAAGATACATGCACATGTATGTTCATCACAGCACTATTCACAATAGCAAAGACATGAAATCAACCCCAATGGCTATCAATGATAGATTGGATAAAGAAAATGTGGCACCTGTACACCATGGAATACTATACAGCCATTAAAAGGAACGAGATCATGTCCTCTGCAGGGACATGGATGGAGCTGTAAGCAGTTATCCTTAGCAAACTAATGCAGGAACAGAAAACCAAGCACTGCATGTTCTCACTTATAAGTGGGAGCTGAACTATGAGAACACATGGACACATCAGGGTGAACAACACACACTGGGGCCTGTCATGGGGGCAGGGGAAGGGAGAGCATCAGGAAGAATAGCTAATGGATGCTAGGCTTAATACTTAGGTGATGGGTTGATCTGTACAGCAAACTACCAGGGCACACACTTACCTATGTAACAAACCTACACACCCTGAACATGTACCCCAGAACCGAAAATAAAAGTTGATGAAAACTAAAAAACAAAAAAGTAAAATGAGTTAGGGAGTGTTCCATCCTCTTCAATTTTGGGGGGAAAGTTTGAAAAGGGTTGGCATTAGGTCTTCCTTAAATATTTGGTAGAATTAACCAGTGAAGTCATCAGGTCTAGGGCTGTTATTGTTGGGAGATTTTTTGATTACTGATTCAGTTGCCCTACTAGTTATAGGTGTATTCAGATTTTTTATTTCTTCGTAATTTAGTCTTAGTAGGTTTTCTGTTTTTAGGAAAATTTTCCTTTCATCTACATCAAACAATTTGTTGGTGTATAATTGTTCATAATAATACTGTCTTATAATCCTTTTTATTTCTATAGAATCAATAATTTCCCCACTTTCATTTATTTAAGTCATTTGAGTCTTTCTTTTTTTCTCAGTATGTCTAACTAAAGGTTTGTCAACTTTCTTGATTTTTTTAAAGAACCAACTTTTAGTTTGATTTTTCTCAATCATTTTTCTTTTCTTTATTTCACTGATCTGTGCTCCAATTTTTATTATTTCCTTCCTTCTGTTGGTTTTGGGTTTGTTTTCTTCTTATTTTTCCAGTTATTCAAGTTGAAAGCTAGGTTGTTGACTTGAGCTCTTTCTTGTTTTTTAATGCAAGCATTTATTGGTATAAATCCCTTGCATTTTTTTCTTTGTGTCTCATAAGTTTTGGTACATTGTGTTTTCATTTTCATTTGTCTTTAATTATAATTTGTCTAATTTGTGTCTATATCTAATTTCATTTGTAATTTTTTTATCCATTGGTTAAAATGCAATTCTCATCAAAATACCATCATCATTCTTCACAGAACTAGAAAAAACAATCCTAAAATTCATATAGAACCATGAAGGAGTCTGCATAGCCAAAGCAAGACTAAACAACGAGAACAAATCTGGGGGCATCACATTACCTGACTTCAAACTATACAACAAGGCTATAGTTACCAAAACAGCTTGGTACTGGTAAAGAAATAGGCACACAGACCAATGGAACAGAATAGAGAACCCAAAAATAAAGCCAAATACTTACAGCCAAATGATCTTTGACAAAGCAAACAAAAACACAAAGTGGAGAAAGGACACCTTATTCAACAAATGGTGCTGGGATAATTGGCAACCCACATGTAGAAAAATGAAATGGATCCTCATCTCTCACCTTACACAAAAATCAACTCAAGAGGGATCAAAGACCTAAATCTGAGACTTGAAACCATAAAAATTCTAGAAGATAGCATCGGAAAATTCTTCTAGACATTGGATTAAGCAAAGAGTTCATGATCAAGAACCCCAATGCAAATGCAACAAAAATAAAGATAAACAGATGGGATTTAATTAAACTAAAAAGCTTCTGCAGAGCAAAAGAAATAATTAGAAGAGTAAACAGACAACCCAAAGAGTGGGAGAAAATCTTCACAAACTATGCATCCAACAAAGTCGTAATTGCCAGAATCTACAAGGAACTCAAACAAATTAGAAAGAAATAAACAAATAATCTTGTCAAAAGGTGAGCTAAGGACATGAATTGACAATTCTCAAAAGAAGACATAAAAATGGCCAAAAAACATGAAAACATGCTCAACATCACTAATTATCAGGAAAATGCAAATTAAAACCACGATGCAATATCATCTTACTCCTGAAAGAATGGCCATAATTTAAAAAATAAAAAATAATAGATGTTGGCATGGATGTGGTGAAAAGGGAACACTTTTACACTACTGGTGGGAATGTAAACTAGTACAACCACTATGGAAAACAGTATGGAGATTTCTTAAAGAACTAAAAGCAGAACTACCATTTGATCCAGCAGTCCCACTACTGAGTATTTATCCAGAGGAAAAGAAATTGTTACGTAAAAAAGACACTTGCACACACGTGCTTATAGCAGCACAATTCTCAATTGCAAAAATATGGTACCAACCTAAATGTCCATTCACCAAAAAGTGGATAAAGAAAATCTGGTATGTATATGCCACAGAGTACTATTCAGCCATAAAAAGGAATGAAATAATGGCATTTGTGGCAACCTGGATGGAGTTGGAGACCATTATTTTAAGTGAAGTAATTCAGGAATGGAAAACCAAATATTGTATGTTCTTACTTATAAGTGGGAGCTAAGCTATGAGGACACAAAGGCATAAGAATGATAGAATGGACTTTGGGTACTTGGAGGGAAGGTTAGGCAGAGGGTAAAGGATAAAAGACTACACATTGGGTATAGTGTACACTGCTCAGGTGATGGGTGCACCAAAATTTCAGAAATCATCACTAAATAACGTATCCATGTAACGAAAACCACCTGTTCCACAAAAACTATTGAAATAAAATTAAAAAAATTTAAAACGTCAACACAAAGAAACTTATAAAGTAATCCAGGGAATGAAGGAAGAGATTAATATCTTAAAAAGACATCAATCAGAGCTTCTGGAATTGAAAAACTCACTTGAGGAATTTCAAAATACAACTGAAAGCTTTATCAATAGACTGGACCAAGCAGAAGAAACAATTTTAGAGCTTGAAGACCATCTTTTGAACTAAATTTGGCAAAAATAAAGAATAAAGAATTTTTGTAAATGAGCAGTCTTTGAGAAATATGGAATTATTTAAAGCAACCAAACATATGAATTATTGGCATTCTGAGAGAGGAGAAAAAACAAATAATCTGGAAAATATATTTAAGAGAACAACCCAAGAAATCTTCCCCAATTTTGCTAGAGAGGTAGACATCAAGATACAAGAAACATAGAGAACACTTGCGAGATATTATACAAAATGATCCTCACCAGGCATATAGTCACCAGATTGTCCAAGGTCAATGCTAAAGAAAAAATCTTAAAGGCCACTAGAGAAAAAGGGCAGATCACATACAAAGGGAATCTTATCAGGTTCACAGTGCACTTCTAAGCAGAAACTACAAGCCAGGGATCTTGGGGCCCTATTTTCAGCGTTCTTAGAAAAGAAATTCCAACCAAGAATTTCACATCCTGCCAAACTAAGCTTCATAAGCAAAGGAGAAATGGAATCTTTTCCAGACAAGCAAGCACTAAAAGAATTTATTACTACTAGACCAGCCTTTCAAGAGATCTTTAAGGGAGTTCTAAACATGGAAAAAAAAGAATGATATTTGCTACCACAAAAATACACTTAAGTACGTAGCCTACAGACCCTATAAAGCAACCAAATAATTGAAACTCTAAAGCAAACAGCTAACAACTTCACGATAAGATCAAACCTCACCTATCAATATTAATCTTGAATATAAATGGTCTACACACTCCCACTTAAAAAGAGCAGAGTGGTAAATTGGATTTTTTAAAATGACCCATCTAGTCTTCTGTCTTCAAGAGACCCACCTCACACAATGACACTCATAGGCTCAAAGTAGAGGATTGGAGAAAGATCTACCATGCAAATGGAAAACAAAACAAAAAAAAGCAGGGGTTGCTATTCTTTTATCAGATAAAACAGATTTTAAACCAACAACTGTAAAAATGGACAAAAACTACCATGTATTACATAATGATAATGAGTCCAATTCAAAAGGAATATTTAATTATCCTAAATATGTATATGCATCCAACATTTGAGCACTCAGATTCACAAGACAATGTACTTTTAAACTTACAAAAAGACTTAGCCACACAATAATGGTGGGGGACTTCAACACCCCTGACAGCATTAGACAGATCATCAAGGCAGAAAACTAACAAAGATATTCTGGACTTAAACTTGACACTTGACAAATTTGGCCTAATAGACATCTACAGAATACTCCGTCCATCAACCACAGACTATACATTCTTCTCCTCTGCACATGGAACATACTTTATGATTAACCACATGTTCAGCCATAAAGCAAGTCTCAATATATTCAAAATGTTGGAAATTATACCAACCATACTCTCAGACCACAGTGGAATAAAAATAGAATTGATGCCAAGAAGATCTCTCAAAACTACACAATTACATGAAAATTAAACAACTTGATCCTGAGTGATTTTGGATAAATAACAAAATCAAGGCAGAAACTTAAAAATTCTTTGAAATAAATGAAAATAGAGACACAACATACCAAAATTTCTGGGATGCAGCAAAAGCTGTATTAAGAGGACAATTTATAATACTAAATGCCTACCTCAAAAAGTTAGAAAGATCTAAAATTAATTATCTAACATGACACCTAGAGGAACTAGAAAAACAATAACAATCTAATTCGACAATTAGAAGAAGAAAGGAAATAACTAAAATCAGAGTAGAATTGAATAAAACTGAGACCCAAAAATCCATACAAAGAATCAACAAAAGCAAAAGTTTGTTTTTTAAAAGAATAAACAAGATTGATAGACTGCTAGCTAGATTAACAATAAAAAAGAGAGAAGATATAAATAAAGCACAATCAGAAACAACAAAGGCGACAGATCCTATGGAAATACAAAAGATCCTCAGAGACTATTATGAATACCTCTACACACGCAAACTAGAAAATCTAGAGGAAATGGATACATTTCTGAAAACACACAACCTCCTAAGATTGAATCAGGAAGAAATTTATACCATGAACTGACCAATATCAAGTTCTGCAATTGAATCAGTAATAAAAAACCTCCCAACAAGAAAAAGCCCCAGACCAGATGGATTCACAGACAAATTCTACCGGACATACACCAAAGAGTTGGTACCAATTTTACTGAAACTATTTCAAAAAATCAAGGAGGACAGACTCCTCCTATATTAGTCCATTTCTTGCTGCTATAAAGGAAAAATCATTACCAGCCACTACTAAAACACACTGAAGTACACGGGCCAATGGCACTATGAAGCAATTAGATAAACAAGTCTGCAAAATAACCAGCTAGCGTCATGATGACAAGATCAAATTCACACATAACAATATTAACCTTAAATGTAAATGGGCAAGATGCCCCAATTGAAAGACACAGAGTGGCAAGCTGGATAAAAAGTTAAGACCTATCTCATGTGCACAGACACACATAGGCTCAAAATAAAGGGATGGAGGAAAATTTACCAAGCAAATAGAAAGCAGAAAAAAGCAGAGGTTGCAATCCTAGTTTCTGACAAAACAGACGTTAAACCAACGAAGATCTAATAGGACAAAGAAGGGTATTACATAATGGTACAGGGTTCAATTCAGCAAGAAGAGCTAATTATCCTAAATATATATATGCACCCTATACAGGAGCATCCAGATTCATAAAACAAGTTCTTAGAGACCTACAAAGATACTTAGACTCCCACACAATAATAGTGGGAGACTTAAAACTCACTAAATATTAGACCATCAAGATAGAAAATTAAGAAAGATATTCAGGACTTGAACTCAGCTCCGGATCAAGTGGACCTGATAGATATCTACAGAACTCTCCACCCCAAAACAACAGAATATACATTCTTCTTGGTGCCACATGGCACTTAACTCTAAATTGATCACATAATTGGAAGTAAAACACTCCACAGCAAAAGCAAAAGAACTGAAACCATAACAGTCTCTCAGACCACAGCACAATTAAACTAGAACTGAAGATTAAGAAATTAACTCAAAAGCACACAACTGCATGGAAATTGAACAACCTGCTCCTGAAGGACTCCTGGGTAAATAATGAAATTAAGGCAGAAATCAAGAAGTTATTTGAAACTAAAGAGAACAAAGAGACAACATAGCTAATGCAGGGTTAACAGGGAAAATCTGGGACACAGCTAATGCAGTGTTAAGAGGGAAATTTACAGCACTAAGTGCCCACATCAAAAAGCTAGAAAGATCTCAAATCGACATCGTAACATCACAACTAAAAGAACTAGAGAACCAAGGGCCAAGAAACCCCAAAGCTAGCAGAAGACAATAAATAACCAAGATCAGAGCAGAACTGAAGGAAATAGAGACATGAAAAACCCTTGAAAAAATTTACAAATCCAGGAGCTGTTTTTCTGAAAAAATCAATAAAATAGATATATTTCTAGCTAGATTAATAAAGAAGAAAAGAGCAAATAATCAAATAGACACAATAAAAAATGATAAAGGGGATATCACCACTGACCTCACAGAAGTGCAAATAACCATAGAGAATACTACAAATACCTCTATGCAAATAAACTAGAAAATCTAGAAGAAATGGATAAATTCCTGGACACCTACACCTTCCCAAGACTGAATCAGGAAGAAGTTGAATCCCTGAATAGAACAATAACAGGGTCTGAAATTGAGGCAATAATTAATAGCCTACTAACCAAAAAAAGCCCAGGATCAGATGATTTACAGCTGAATTCTACCAGAGGTAGAAAGAGGAGCAGATACTGCTTCTTCTGAAACTATTCCAAACAACTGAAAGGACAGACTCCTCCCTAACTCATTTTATGAAGCCAGCATCATCCTGATACCAAAACCTGGCAGAGATGTAACAAAAAAATGAAACTTCAGGCCAATGTCCCTGATGAACATCGATGCAAAAATCCTCAATATAATACTGGCAAACTGAATCCAGCAGCACATCAAAAAGCTTATCCACCACAGTGAAGTCAGCTTCATCCCCAGGATGCAAGGCTGTTTCAACAGACACAAATCAGTGGGTGTAATTCATCACCTAAACAGAACTAAAGACAAAAAACACATGATTATCTCATGGAAAAGGCCTTTGATAAAATTCAACATCCCTTCATGTTAAAAACTCAATAAACTAGGTATTGAAGGAACATACCTCCAAATAATAAGAGCCATTTGTTGCAAACCCACAGCCAGTATCATACTGAATGGGCAAGAGCTGGAAGCATTCCCCTTGAAAACTGGCACAAGACAAGGATGCCCTCTCTCACCACTCCTAGTCAACATAGTATTGGAAGTTCTGGCCAGGGCGGGCAATCAGGCAAGAGAAAGAAATAGAGGGTATTCAAATAGCAAGAGAGGAAGCCAGATTGTCTCTATTTGCAGATAACATAGAAAACCTCATCTTCTCAGCCCAAAAGCTTCTTAAGCTGATAAGCAACTTCAGCAAAGTCTCAGGATACAAAATCAATGGCAAAAATCACAAGCACTCCTATACACCAACAACAGACAGAGAGCCAAATCATGAATGAACTCCCATTCACAATTGCTACAAAGAGAATTAAATACCTAGAAATACAGTTAATAAGGGAAGTTAAGGACCTATTCAAGAACTACAAACCACTGCTCAAGGAAATGAGAGAGGACACAAGCAAATGGGAAAACATTTCATGCTCACGGATAGGAACAATCAATATTGTGAAAATGGCCATACTGCCCAAAGTAATTTATAGACTCATTGCTATTCCCATCAAACTACCATTGACATTCTTCACAAAATTAGAAAAAAACTATCTTAAAATTCATGTGAAGCCAAAAAAGAGCCTGTATAGCCAAGGCAATCCTAAGCAAAAAGAACAAAGCTGGAGGTATCATGTTACCCAACTTCAAACTATACCACAAGGCTACAGTAACCCAATCAACATGATACTGATACAAAAACAGACACATAGACCAATGGAACAGAATAGAGAACTCAGAAATAAGATTGCACATCTGCAACCATATGATCTTCGACAAACCTGACAAAAACAAGCAATAGGGAAAGGATTTTCTAATAAATGCCCCTGGGAGAGAACAGGCTAGCCTGTTTTCTAGCTACATGCAGAAAATTGAAACTGGACCCCTTCCTTACATCTTATACAAAAATTAACTCAAGAGGATTAATGACTTAAATGCAAAATCCAAAATTATAAAAACGCTGGAAGAAAATCTGAACAATACCATTCAGGACATAGGCACAGGCAAAGATTTCTTGACAAAGATGTCAAAAGCAATTGCAACAAAGGCAAAAATTGACAAATGGGATCAAAATTAAACTAATTTAAATTAAAATAATCAAACTAAAGAGCTTCTGCACAGCAAAAGAAACTATCATCAGAGTGAACAGACAACTTACAGAATGGGAGAAAATTTTTGCAATCTATCCATCTGACAAAGGTCTTATATCCAGAGTCTGCAAGGAACTTAAACAAATTTACAAGAAAAAAACAAACAACCTCATTAAAAAGTGGGCAAAAGACATGAACAAACACTTCTCAAAAAAAGACATTTATGCAGCCAACAAACGTGAAAAAAGCTCAACAACACTGATCATTAGAGAAATGCAAATCAAAACCACAGTGAGATACCGTCTCACACCTGTCAGAATGGTGATTATTAAAAAGTTACGAAACAACAGGCGCTGGTGAGGCTGTGGAGAAATAGGATTGCTTTTACACTGTCGTGGGAATGTAAATTAGTTCAACCATTGTGGAAGACAGTGTGGAGATTCCTCAAAGACCTAGAAACAGAAATACCATTGACCCAGCAATCCCATTACTGGGTATATACCCAAAGGAATATAAATCATTCTATTATAAAGATATATGCACACATATGTTCATTGAAGCACTCTTCACAATAGCAAAGACATGGAATCAACCCAAATGCCCATATGCCCATTGATAATACACTGGATAAAGAAAAGGTACATATTTTCCATGGAATACGATGCAGCCATAAAAAGAAATGAGATCATATCCTTTGCAGGGGCATGGATGGAACTGGAAGCCATTATCCTACGCAAACTAATGCAGGAACAGAAAACCAAACACCGCATGCCCCTACTTATTAGTGTATGCTGAACAATGTGAACATGTAGACAGAGGGAGGGGAACAACACACACTGAGGCCTGTTGGGGGTGTGAGGAGAAGGAGAGCATCAGAAAAAATAGCTAATGTGTACTGGGCATAATACCTAGGTGATGGGTTGATAGGTTAATTATATTTCTGTTTAATTAAGCTATCTGTTGGAGATACACTGATAAGTTACACTTCTTGTTTTATGTGGAAATATAGGAATAAAATATTTTGTTTCATACTCACAACTGTGTTTTTGAGTCCAGGTTGATTTTATGTATGAATAAATTCAAGTTCTTAGAGAGGTGCTACTATTGCTGTGGAGGATTAATTTTTGTTTTGATACACCTATCAACCCAGCATCTAGGTATTATCTAGGCACACCATGGCACACATTTACCTACGTAACAAATCTGCACATTCTGCACATCCCGGAACTTAAATAAAATAAAATAATTGATGCATTCTCACTATAGAGACATATTTCAATTGTGAATTATGAAGGTTTTAAAACATAACCAATAGCAGTCTTCTTTGTTGAATTGTTTCTCTTCCTTTCTGTCTATTCTTGATAGAAGCAGAAAAATAAAAGGATCTCAGAAGTAAAAATGTGGCTGACTTAATAATAATTAATTCAAGAAAAAAATTTAAGGCTTACTATGTGGGAAATATAGGTAACATACAAGACTTGTGTAAATATGTAACATGTTTTAGGTAATGGGCATAATATGGGCAACGGTCCTGAGGCAGGAACTTGGAATTTCTAGGAGGTAGAAGTCAATGTGGCAAGAATATGATGAATAAGGGAGAGAAAAGAGGGACAACATAATAGTATAGCTTATCTGAGCCAAACAAAAATTAATCCTCCACAGCAACAGTAGCACCTCTCTAAGAACTTGAATTTATTCATGCATAAAATCAACCTGGTCTCAAAAACACAGTTGTGAGTATAAAACAAAATATGTTATTCCTATATTTCAATGCAACACAAGAAGTGTAACTTATCAGTATATCTCTAACAGGTAGCTTAATTAAACAGAAACATAATTAACATTCCATGCCTAGAAAAACAAAATAAAATAGTACATATCTTTTCATTGTGATTAGAGAATTGTAGGCAAAAAAGTCTCTTATCTTCTTTTATTGATTAAGATACCACCCCTATGCTATTGATTCCCATTTGTCCTTTACAATTTAGCTCAAAGACACTTCTGCAATGCTTTCTCTGATTTTACTAAGCAGATCCTGGCATTTCTTGTATGCTTCAAAAATACTTTGTTCATACCTCTTATCATAGCTTTTAAAACATTATTTTATAATTTATCTACTTTTTAAAATTACACTTTGTGATCTATAAGTGGAAGGATTAAGCTCTAGGTCTATTAGTGACCCCAAAGTGCAGTAATGCTTTAATTATTTTTATAATTCTTGAGTAATTTCCATCTTTCCCATTTGGATGTATTTGATTTGTTTGCTACTGCTTCCTCAGACAGAACCTAGCAGAGTCCCTAGCACATGGTAGGTGCTCAATAAATAATTTTTGAAAGAAAGGTGAATGGCATGCGCTAACTGTGCCACTAGGCTGGTCCTCCAGATCAAAGTAAATCTTAATCACTTTTGTGTTTCCAGTATCTAACACTACTGTTTTGTTGAATATAGTTTTCCCTATGAAATTTTCTCACAATGCTAGAAGTGGGCTTCTTGAGAGCAATAATTTGGTCTTTAATCTTTACATCCT
Source organism: Gorilla gorilla gorilla (assembly GCF_029281585.2). Classification (NCBI taxonomy): domain Eukaryota; kingdom Metazoa; phylum Chordata; class Mammalia; order Primates; family Hominidae; genus Gorilla; species Gorilla gorilla. The sequence continues at coordinate 77,331,884 of NC_073239.2, read as the reverse complement.
ATAGTCTGGTTTTTAGCATATGCTCAATAAATGTTTACTAAATTACTATATAACATTTAGTATATACTTGGTAAATGTATATGCAGATGATAACTTTGAAAAATAGTCTTCTTTGATATTCCTTAAAGTTATTTGAAAATACTTGAGGCCGGGTGCAGTGGCTCACACCTGTAATCCCAGCACTTTGGGAGGCCAAGGTGGGTGGATCACCTGAGGTCAGGAGTTCAAGATCAGCCTGGCCAACATGGTGAAACCCTGTCTCTACTAAAAATACAAAAATTAGCCGGGCATGACTGTGGGTGCCTGTAATCCCAGCTACTCGGGAGGCTGAGGCATGAGAATCCCTTGAACCCAGGAGGTAGAGGTTGCAGTGAGCTAAGATTGTGCCGTTGCACTACAGCCTGGGTGACAGAGCGAGACTCCATCTCCAGAAAAAAAGAAAAGAAAAGAAAATATTTGAAATTGAAATATTTTTGTTCTAGTGGATAATTAGTTTGACCTAAAGTATAGTTTTTCTGAGTTTCAAAAAACGTGTGGATATATTGAATTATTTTCTTTACATTTTCTTTGGGGAATGAGCTTGAAAAAAATTACCTAGGAAAAATTAATTGCAATTAGAAGTGAACTTCACATAGCAACCTAAACCCTAATAATAATGTTTTTTCCTGAATATCTTGAACAAAAGTAATTTTACTTCTTACTTGACATTAAATGGCATATTAGTTAAGATTCTCACATGTAAGTAACAGACACCCAACTCAGACTAGCTTAAACAGAAAAGTAACCAAAAATGTGGCTTTAGATCTGAAGAGAATCATAGACTTTGTTAATAAGATTTTCACTGATTCATGCCACTTCCTCAAAGAAGTCTTACTTCCCCTACCAAAGACTACTGGAATACCTGTTCTACATTTTCATAACACCCTGCATACCTCCTTCATATAACTTATCACAATTTTAATTATACAAAAATTATGTACTTAATTGTTTAATGTTTGTACCTGCTACTAGGCTGTAAGTTCCAGGAGGTGAGAGATTAAGCCTGTCTTGTTCGCCCTGTCTCCAAAACACCTAGCACAGGATTTTTCACATAAAAATACTTCATAAATATTTGTTGAATAAATGATTAAAATTCTTTTTGAAAACTACTGAAATTTGTAGGTCAGTAAAATCTAGAGAATTATGCCTCAGAAATTGCCATTAAATTTTTTATTGAGAAATGAAGGAAGCTCCTCTATGCCATATAAAAAGAAAAAATGTAACTACGTGGCAAGCTTTTTCTTATATTAGAAAAAGAATTACTTCTTTCTGGAAGGTACAGATGATCTGGACAGAACAAGGATTATAGAAAGTACACTGATGTGCTAGCTCTTTTGACATATGCTGTTGCCATTTTACTTATTTTTTAAAAGTTAATTAATTAATCGATTGATTGATTTTTAGAGATGGAGTCTTGCTATGTTGCCCAGGCTGGAATGCAGTGATATGATCATGGCTCACTGCAACCTTGAACTACTGGGGTCAAGTGATTGTCCTGCCTCAGTCTTTCAAGTGTCTGGGACTATAGGCATACACCACCACACCCAGCTAATTTTTAAAACATTTTTTGTAGAGACAATGTCTTGCTATGTATGTTCCCCAGGATAGTCTCAAACTCTTGGCCTCAGGTGATCTTTTGGCTTTGGCCTCACAAAGTGCATTTCACTTCTTACGAATTTTCATCTATTAATAAACACAACTAAGTATTCTCTGGTTTAGATAACAAGGGAGAATACAAAAACAACTAAAAGAGGGTTAACTTTTCATTTACATAATTTAACATCTTTCATGATCTGTTTCTTTCTGCCTGTAAAACTAAGACCAATCTAGAACAACTATTTGATTTCATGGGACATTATGTACACTGTATTTTCCTTTAGTTCTTAAAGGAAATGACACTTCAGAATTAAGATCATCAGAGACCAAACACAGAGACTAGGTCAATTGTAAGTACCGACATAATGTAAAACAGCTATTTGTATTTCTGTTTTTTGTCATTTATTGCTGCGTATTAGTCACAGTGATTACTTTGACACGGGAATGCTGAAGACTTAACAATTTTTTCCAGGATTTCAAATGTAGTTACCTTTTCTCTGAGCTATCAATATATGAGAGATGACATTTGATGGTCAATGCTTTTACCACATCTTTATGTTAAGAAATGAAATTGGATACAAATGCATGTATTTTTATTATAAGTTAATAAACACAGATTCCTAAACCAGTAATAAGACTTATTTTGTATTGTGATGTTCAAATTCCATACAGAAAGTTAGCAAGGACCATATTATGTAGACTCTCACAGGCCATGGTAAGGAGTGCAGATTTTATTGAGAGTGTAACAGCATGTCATTAGAGTTTTGAATTCAGGGGTTGGAATGAAGATGTAACCTGATTTGTCTTGAAAATGTTAGTCTGCCTGCTGTAAGGTAAAATGACTATAAGGATTCAATAGTGGGGTCTGGCATGGTGGCTCATGCCTGTAATCCCAGTACTTTAGGATGCCAACGCAGGTGGATCACTTGAGGTCAGGAGTTCAAGACCAGCCTGGCCAACACGGTGATACCCCGTCTCTACTAAAAATACAGAAATTAACTGGGCATGATGGTGCACGCCTGTAGTCCCAGGTACTCAGGAAGCTGAAGCAGGAGAATTGCTTGAACTCAGGAGGTGGAGGTTGCAGTGAGCTGAGATCACACCACTGCACTCCAGCCTGGGCGACAGAGTGAGACTCCATCTCAGCAAAAATAAATAAAATAAAATAAAGAGGATTCAATAGTGGAACCATAGTTTTGATGACTACCAAAGACCCTTACATAATTTTCAAGTCTCACATTTAAACTGGATATGAGAATTTTGGAATTTAGAAGGCATGTTATAGCTCCTTTGAGGGACACCTAAAGAAAACTTTAGGCTTCCAAGTTATGAAAGACTGACTTGGTGGAATATTTGAAGGTTAAAATTTGTTTCTTATTAACTCATGTAGTTCACTCAGGACTAAAAAATATTTATGCCAACTGTATGCAAGGGGGGCCATATGCTAAGCACTGAACGCTTTGTGTTCGAAGAGGATATCTTAGAATTTGCATATACAGTAAAGGACATCAGTCAGCGATTGTTGCCATGGTATTTATTTTTAAAAAGTATGTGTTGTGTTTATTTGTTGAAAAGGAATTATGCCTCTTATTTCCAGTACTTATTTAAAACTGTTTTATTCTGCAGTCTAATTAAAATTAAGATCGTGCTTAAACTAAGTCAAATAGGTTTTTGTTTCTGTATGCTCTATCATTGTCGCCCAAAATGTGTTCTTCATGACATTACTGCTAACAGATGCTCTATGAAAATAAAAACTGCTTCTGTAGTTAAATAAGCTTTGAGAACACATGTCTTCTCTCAACAAATTAAAAATGCGTATTAGAAAATACAAAGTTCTAAGATGTTCCACAGTTAGGAAATTTTGTTTTTATATGTGCTGAATCTTCCATTTATCAATCTAGACTACATAATTTTAACTTATATTAACATCTCAAAGAATTAGTGTTCTATGAAACAGCTTTCAAAAATGTTATTCTAGGTTGTTCAGTTAGTCATGTTGTTTCCAGACGTTTTCTCTCATTCCAATCCTTGTTTCCTAAAAGTACTGTTTTAAAACCCACAAGGGTTTCTTGGCTTTTTCAATAAGCCAGTGCTACAATAGAGAAGAGTGAATAATTCTTCAGCTTCATATTCCTTTTTTTTTATTCTTGTTAAAAAAAAAAAAAAAAGAAGAAACATAAAACTTGGCCGGGCATGGTGGCTCATACCTATAATCCCAGCACTTTGGCAGGCTGAGGTGGGTGGATCACTTGAGGCCAGGAGTTCAAGACCAGCCTGGCCAACATGACAAAACCCCATATCTACTAAAAATACAAAAATTAGCCACGTGTGGTGGCATACGCCTATAGTCCTAGCTACTCGGGAGGCTGAGGCATGAGAATTGCTTGAATCTAGGAGTGGGGGTTGCAGTGAGCCAAGATTGCACCACTGCACTCCAGCCTGGATGACAGAGCAAGATTCTGTCTAAAAAAGAAAAAAGAAAAAAACTATAAAACTTACCATTTTAACCATTTTTAAGTGTTTAATTCAGTAATGTAGTCAGTAGTATATTCACATTGTTGTGAAAACAGATCTCCAGAACTTTTTGATCCCATAAATCTGAAAATCTGTATCCATTAAGCAACTTCTGTTTCTTCCCCCACCCAATCATCATAATTGTACTTTCTGTTTCAATGAATTTAACTATAGGCATACCTCAGAGATATTGTTTGTTCAGTTCCAGACAACCACAATAATGTGAATGTCATAATAAAGTGAGCCATACACATTGTTTGATTTCCCAGTACATTTAAAAGTTATGTTTACACTATACTATAGTCTATTAAGTGTCTTTAAAAATATACGTACGTTAATTTTTTAAATACTTTATTGCTAAATAACGGTAGTGATCATCTGAACCTTTAGTGAGTTGAAATCTTTTTGCTGTTAGAGGGTTTTACCTCTTTGTTCTTGGCTGCTGACTAATCAGGGTGGTTGTTACTCAAATTGGGGGGTGGCTGTGCCAATTTCTTAAAATAAGACAATGAAGTTTTCCACATTGGTTTACTCTTCCTTTCACAAAGGATTTTTCTGGTAACGCTGTTTGATAGCATTTTACCCATACTAAAACTTTTTTCAAAATTGTAGTCAGTCATTTCAAACCCTGCTGCTGCTTAATCAACCAAGTTTATGTAATATTCTAAATATTTGTTGTCATTTCAAAAATGTTCACAGCACCTTCACTCGGAGTAGATTTCATCTCAAGAAACCACTTTCTTTGCTCATCCAGAAAAAGCACCTCCTCCTCTGTTCAAACTATCATGAGATTGCAGCAATTCACCATATCTTCAGGCTCCACTTCTAATTCTATTTCTCTTGAGATTCTCCAACCTCACTTTGAGGGGTTCAAAGACCTCAGTGGAGGAAGTAACTTTGCTGATGGGATTACTTCCTCCACTGAAGTCTTAAACCCCTCAAAGTCATCCATGAGGGTTAGAAACAACTTCTTCTAAACTCCTGTTAATGTTGCTATTTTGACCTTTCGTGAATCACAAGTGTTCTTCATGGCATCTAGGATGATGAATTCTATTCAGAATTTTTCAATTTGCTTAGTCATATTAATGAGTGGAATCACTATCTATGGCAGCTGTATCCTTATACAATGCATTTCTTAAATCATAAGACTTGGAAGTTGCAATTACTCCTGGACTTATGGGATACAAAACGGATGTTGTGTTAACAGGCTTGAAAACAACATTGATCTCCTTGTACATCTCCTTCATAGCTGTTGCATGATTGGATGCATTGTCAGTGAGCAGTAATATTTTGAAAGAAATATTTTTTATGAGCAGTAAAAAAAATCTTTTTTATGAGCAGTTAAAAAATCTTTTTTATGAGCTTAAAATATTCAGTAAAACATGCTTTAAAGAAATGTGCTGTCATCCAGGCTTTGTTGTTCCATTGATAGAGCACAGACAGGGTCAATTTAGCATAATTCTTAAGGGCCCTAGGAGTTTTGGAATCGTAAATGAGCATTGGCTTCAACTTCAAATCACCAGCTACATTAGCTGCTACATTATCTGTTAGCCTGTCCTTCAAAGGTTAGGATGTTAGCCTGTGAAGCCAGGTATTGACTTCTCCTCTCTAGCTATGATAGTCCTAGATGGCATCATCTTCCAATAAAAGGCTATTTTATCTACATTGAAAATCTGTTTTTTAGTGTAGTCACCTTCATCAATTATCTTAGGTAGGTCTTCTGAATAACTTGCTGCAGCTTCTACATCAGCACTTGCTACTATATCCTGCAATTTTTTGTTATGGAGATGTTTTGTTATAGAGATGACTTCTTCCCTTAATCCTCATAAACCGACCTCTGCTAGCTTCAAACTTTTCTTCTGCAGCTTCCTCATCTCTCTCAGCCTTCATAGGATTGAAGAGAGTTAGGGCCTTGCCCTGGATTTTTTAAGGGAATGTGGTAGCTGCTTTGATATCCTATCTAGATCGTTGAAACTTTCTCCATATCAGTAATAAAAGCCTGTTTCACTTTCTTATCATTCATGTGCTCACTGGAGTAGCACTTTTAATGTTATTCAAGAACTTTTTCTTTGCATTCACAACTTGGCTAACTTTTTGGCACAATTTGCCTAGCTTTCAGCCTGTCTTAGCTTTTGACATGCCTCTCTAGCTTTTGATTTAAAGTGAGAGATGTGCAACTCTTCCTTTCATTTGAACCACTTAGAGGCCATTTTAGGGTTATTAATTGGCCTCATTTCAATATTGTTGTTTCTCAGGTTATAGGGAGGCCCAAGGAGAGGGAGAGAGATGGAGGACTGACTCGTCAGTGGAGCAGTCAGAACGCACATATTTATCAATAAGTTCACTGTCTTATATGGGCATGGTTCATGGTGCCCCAAAACAATTACAATAGTAACATTAAAGACCACTGATCATGGATCACTATAAAAAATATAATAATAATGAAAAAGGTTGAAATAGAGAATTACCAAAATGTGACACAGAGACATGAAGTGAGCACATGCTGTTGGATAAATGGTACCAATAAACACAGCACGTTCTCACTCATAGGTGGGAATTGAACAATGAGAACACATGGACACAGAACGGGGAACATCACACTCCGGGGACTGTTGTGGGGTGGGGAGAGGAGGGAGGGATAGCATTAGGAGATATACCTAATGTTAAATGATGAGTTAATGGGTGCAGCACACCAACATGGCACATGTATACATATGTAACAAACCTGCACATTGTGCACATGTACCCTAAAACTTAAAATGTAATAATAATAAAATTTAAAAAAAAAGAATTGCTAGATGCAGGGTTGCTACAAACCTTCAATTTGTAAAGAAAACTCAGTATTTGTGAAGTGCAACAAAATGAGCTATGCCTGTATTTATCATTGTTATATCTTTTTTGGTGAATTAAACTTTTATCATTATACAATGTACTCCTTTGTCTCTTATAACAGTTGTTGACTTAAAGTATATTCCACCTGATATTAGTGTAGTTACCATGCTCTGTTTTTGTAACCATTTGCATGGAATATCCTTTTCCATCTTTTCAGCTTTTAGCCTATGTGTGCCCATAGATCTAAAATGAGTATCTTATAGAGAATATATAGTTTGATCCTGTTTTTTATCTGCTTAGCCAATATATGTGTTTTGATTTGGGAGTTAAATCCATTTACACTTATTTGCTCATAGGAAAGGACTTGCTATTGCCATTTGTTAATTGTTTTTTGTATGTTATATTGCTTTTTTGTCCCCGATTTCCTCTTTAACTTCCTTTGTGTTTCACTGATATTTTGTAGTGGCATGCTTTTACTTCCTTCTCATATCTTTTTGTGTATATTCTAAAGATTTTTTGTGTGTGGTTGCCATTGCAATTACATAAAACATTTTAAAGTTATAGCATTCTATTTTAAACTGATAGAAACTGTAAACTGATAGAAACTTAAAGTTATAGCATTCTATTTTAAACTGATAGAAACATCTTAAAGTTATAGCATTCTATTTTAAACTGACAGAAACTTTAAACTGATAGAAACTTCAATCACATACTTATTTACAGCTCCACCTCTCCAACTTCATGTTATTGATGCCAAAAGTTATATCTTTATATATTGTATACCATTAATAAAATATATAGTTAAATTTATAGTTTTAAAATATGTTTTTGTCATTCAAATTATATGCACCAAAATTACAAGAACACAAGTTATGTTAATTGTCTGTATTTACCTTTACTAGGGAACCTTATATTTTTCAATGGCTTTGTGTTTCTTTCTACTTTCCTTTCTTTTCAACTTGAAGGGCCCTCTTCAGCATTTCTTATAGAGCAGTTCTAGTGGTAATGAACTCTTTCAGCTTTTGTTCACCTGAGAAAGTCTTAATTTATCTTTCATTTTTGAGGGACAGTTTTGCTAGACCTGGTATTCTTAGTTAACAGGTTTTTTTCTTTTATTACTTTGAATATATTATGCTACTCCCCTCTGATATGAAAGGTTTCTTCTGAGAAATCCACTGATAATTTTATGACAGTTCCCTTGTATATGATGAATTGCTTTTCTCTTGCTGCTTTCAAGATTCTCTCTTTGACTTTAAACAGTTTGATTATAATGAATGTTGGTGGGGTTCTTTTTTGGTTTTATCCTAGTTGGAGTCTTTTGAGCTTGTCAAATTTGTATATCCATTTATTTCTTTAGATTTAGAAAGTTTTCAGCCATTATATCCCTGCTCTTTTCTCCTTCTTAAATTCTATAATGTGAATATTGGTCACTTGATAGTGTCCTACATTAGGCCATTCTCACATTTCTATAAAAATATCTGAGACTAGGTAATTTATAAAGAAAAAAGGTTTAATCAGCTCATGGTTTGGCAGGCTATACAGAAAGCATGGTGGCATCTGCTTTTGGGGAAGCCTCAGAAAACTTATAATTATGGCAGAAGACAACGCAGGAACAGACATCTTACATGAAAGGAGTGGGACCGAGAGAGAATGAGGAGGTGCCACACACTTTTAAACAACAAGATCTCATGATAATTCACTCACTCACTATCATGAGAAAAGTACCGAGGGGATGATGATAAACCATTCATTAGAACTCTGTCCCCAAGATCCAATCACCTCCCACCAGGCCCCACCTTCAACATTGGGGATCACAGTTCAACATGAGATTTGGGTGAGGACACAGATCCAAACCATATCATACCACCCCTGGACTCTCCCAAATTTCATATTCTTCTCACATTGCAAAATTCAATTATGCCTTCCCAACAGTTCCCCCAAAGTCTTAACTCATTCAAGCATTAACTAAAATGTCCGAAGTCCAAAGTCTCATCTGAGACAAGGCTAGTCCCTTCCACCTATGGGCCTGTAAAATCATAAACAAGTTAGTTACTCCCAAGATACAATGGGGGTATAGGTGTTGCATAAATATTCCCATTCCAAAAGGGAGAAATAGACAAAAAGAAAGGGGTTACAGGCCCCATGCAAGTCTGAAACCCAACAAGCAGTCATTAAATCTTAATGCTCCAAAATAATCTCCTTTGACTCTGTGTCTCACATACAGGGCATATTGCTGCAAGGGTTGGGCTCCCAAAGACTTGGGCAGCTCTGCCCCTGTGGCTTTGCAAGGTTCAGCCCCCACGGCTGCTCTCATGGGCTGGGATTGTGTGCCTGCGCTCCTCCAGACTGAAAGTGCAATCTGTCTGTGGGTCTACCATTCTAGGGTCTGGAGGATGGTGGCCCTCTTCTCACTGCTTCACTAGGCAGTGCCTCAGTGGAGAGTCTGTGTCGGGGCTCCAACCCCACGTTTCCTCTCTGTACTGACCCAATAGAGGTTCTCCATGAGGGCTCCAACTCTGCAGCAGGATTCTGCCTGGCTTTTCAATACATTTTTTGATACATTTTCAATACATTTTTTGAAATCTTGGTGGAGGCTCCCAAGCCTCAATTCTTGCATTCTGTGCACCCACAGGCTTAACACCTGGTGGAAGCCACCAAGGCTTATGGATTGCATTCTCTGAAGCAACAGCCTGAGCTGTACCTGGGCCCCTTTGAGCCACAACTGGAGCTGGAGCAGCTGGAAAACAGGGAGCAATGTCCTGAGGCTGCACAGGGAAGTGGGCCCTGGACCTTGTCCATGAAACCATTCAGTCCTCCTTGCTCTCTGGGCCTGTGATGAGAACAGCTGCTGAGAAGGTCTCTGAAATGCCTCTGAGGCCTTCTTTGTAAATTTCTCCAGCCCACTTGATTTCCACCCCTGAAAATAGGCTTTTCTTTTCTACCATATGGCCAGGCTGCAAATTTTCCAAACTTATGCCCTACTTCTCTCTTAAATATAAATTCCAGTTTCAGGTCATGATGTGGTTTGGCTGTCTCTTCACCCAAATCTCATCTTGAATGGTAACTCACATAATTCCCACATGTTGTGGGAGGGACCTGGTGGGAGGTGGTTGGATTGTGGGAACAGTTCTTTCCCATGCTGTTCTTCTGGTGGTGAGTGGGTCTCGAGATCTGATGGTTTTAAAACCAGGAGTTTCCCTGCACAAGCCCTCTCGGCCTGCCACCATTCACATAAGATGTGATTTGCTTCGTCTTGCCTTCCACCATGATTGTGAGGCCTCCTAGCCACATGGAACTGTGAGTCCAGTTAAACCTCTTTATTTTGTAAATTGCTCAGTCTTGGATATGTCTTTACCAGCAGCCTGAAAATGGACTAATGCGGGTCATTTCTTTGCTCATAGATATAAGCATAGGTTGTTAGAAGCAGCCAGGCCACATCTTGAATGCTTTGCTGCTTAGAAGTTTTCTCTGGCCAAATACCTTAAATCATCTCTCTCAAGTTCAAAGTTCCACAGATTCCTAGAGCAGGGGCACAATTTAGCCAGTCTCTTTGCTAAAGCATAGTAAAAGTGACCTTTGCTCCAGTTCCCAATAAGTTGCTCATTTCCATCTGAGACTTCCTCAACCTGGACTTCATTGTCCACCTCGCTATCAGAATTTTGATAACAATTTAAAAAGTCTCTGAGAAGTTTCAAATTTTCCCTCATCTTTCTGTCTTCTTCTGAGCCCTCTACACTCTTCCAGCCTCTGCTTATTACCCAGTTCCAAAGCCACTTCCACATTTTTAAGTATCTTTATAGCAATGCCCAACTGTTGGTACCAGTTTTCTGTATTAGTCTGTTCTCGCACTGCTATAAAGAAATACCTGAGAGTTGGTAATTTATAAAGAAAAGAGGTTTAATTGACTCACAGTTCTGCAGACTGTACAGGAAGCATGGCAGCATGTGCTTCTGGGGAGGCCTCAAGAAATTTACAATCATGGTGGAAGGCAAAGCAGAAGCAGACACCTTACATGGCAGGAGCAAGACTCAGAGAGAATGAGGAGGTGCTACATACTTTTAAACAACCATATCTCATGATAACTCACTCACTCCTATCATGAGAACAGCACAGAGGGTATGGTGCTAAACCATTCATGAGAACTCCACCCCCATGATCCAATCACCTCCCACCAGGCCCCACCTCCAACACTGAGGATTATAATTCAACATGAAATTTGGGTGGGGACACAGATCCAAATGATATCATGTCCCATAAGTCCCCCAGGCACTCTTCACTCATCTTCATTCTTTTTTTCTTTTTGCTCCCCTGACTTGATGATTTCAGATGACCTGTCTTCCAGTTTGCTGATTCTTTTTTTTTTTTTTTGCCTGATCAAGTCTGCTGTTGAACCTCTGTAGTAATTTTTTTAAGTTCAGTTGTATTTTTCAGTGCCAGAATTTGTTTGTTTCTTTTTAAAAATAGTTTCTCTCTCTTTTTTTATATTCTCATTTTGTTCATGCGTTATTTTCTTTATTTCATTTAATTGTTGATGTGTTTTCTTTTATCTCATTAAGAATCTTTATGATGGTTATTTAAAAATTTTTCAGTTGCAAGATCATGGCTCACTGCAGCCTCAGTCTCCCTGGGCTTCGGTGATCCTCCCACCTCTGCCTCCCGAATAGCTGGGGCCACAGGGGCACACCACCACACCAAGCTAATTTTTGTACTTTTTACAGAGATGAGTTTTCATCATGTTGCCCAAGCTAGTCTTGAACTCTTGGGCTCAAATGACACACCCACCTTGGCCTCGCAAAGTACTGCACCTGGCCTATTTAAAATTCTTTGTCAGGCAGCTCATAGTTCTGCATTTCTTTAAGATCAGTTTCTGAATTTTATTTTATTTTTCTTTCTATTGGGCCATGATTCTTGTTCCTTTATATGCCTTATAATCTTTTGTTGAGATTTGGGTATTTGTAAAAGCAAACAGCACTCCCAGTCTTTGTGCAGATGAACTTCAATCAGCCTAGCTAGAGATTCTAGAGCCTCTCAAACCTTCTCTGATTTCTTGCTTCCCTTGGCATCTGCCTGCAAAACTGCAGCTCCAATGTATGGCAGTGCTTATCTCTGTTTTGATTGGCCTCCAAATTATGCCTTTGATCCATCAAGCAAGACCAAAACTAGTCCCTCTGGTGGCTCCCATGCAACTTAGAACACTGGATGCATGATTCACTCCAGAAGGAGTAGCTTGAGTTTGAGGGGTTTCCTCCTGGTTGCATTGCGCTAAGCCACATGGAGAAGGGACATGGATGAGCAAGCAAAACATGTGAACTTTCTTATCGCCTTTCACTTGAATCCCTTCTTGGTTTTATATTGGCCTGTGTGTTATAGCATCTCAACTGGTCTCATAATTTCTCAGAGGTATTCTGGTTCACATATCGTTGTTAACTTGGTGTCTCTGTAGGGGAAGGAAGGCCTGGAGCTTCCTGGTTCATCATCTTACTGACACCACTTCCCAGTTTGATATGTCTTTTGTTTGTTTGTTTGTGACAGGGTCTCACTCTGTCACCCAGGGTGGTGTGCAGTGGCACCATCTTGGCTCACTGCAACCTCTGCCTCCCAGGTTCAAGCGATTCTCCTGCCTCAGCCTCCCAAGTAGCTGAGATTACAGGCGTGCACCACCACACCCAGCTAATTTTTGTATTTTTACTAGAAACAGGGTTTTGCCATGTTGGCCAGGCTGGTCTAGAACTCCTGACCTCAAGTGATCTGCCCACCTTGGCCTCCCAAAGTGTGATAATTCTTTTGAAAATTTGACAATAAGAGATTTGATTTAAGTCTTTTGGTTGTTTAAAAAATACACAGTTTGAATAAACTACATGTTTCAAAATTTTACCAATAGTTTAAAAAATTTTGTAATGAATGGGTTCAAAACCTGCTTATGTGACCCTAGGATATTTCCTTAGTCTTAGTTTTCTCATAGGGTTTATGTGAACATTAATTGAGTTAATATACATAAGCACTTAGAACAGTATCTGATGCATGATAAGCACATATAAATCTTGTATTTGTTCCAGAAACATTGTCAATTCTCCTTGCTCTCTGACAATGGCAGTTTTATTTATAGGTAAGAACAAATTCTGTGTAATGGAATCATAATAGGTTTTCGATGTATAATTTTCATCTATGTTGTAGAAGGTAATGCTTTTTAATTTTTGCAAATACATAGTTACTATTCTATCATTAATGTCAGTCATCCTGCAGTTATTCAGTTCAACAAATACTTACTATGAGGTTACTGTGTACTGGAATATATACTCTGCTCTTCAAGAGATTACAATCTAGTGAGGGAGAAGGATAGGCTTTAGACTCTTTGTTTGTATATATGACTGAGTTCTTGAAACTCACGTATCAGAACTAACTCCAACTACAGTTTGTAGGTCTTAGGGATCTTCCACTGAAGCAGACTATTTAGAATTTCTCCTCCCCAAATCTGCATCCTGTAGTACACCTCTTATTTCTTTATGTTAAGTTTGTTGGCAGGGCACAGTGCTCACACCTGTAATCCCAGCACTTTGTGAGGCCGAGGTGGATGGATTACTTGAGGCCAGGATTTTGAGACCAGCCTGGCCAGAATTTGTTTGGCCAGAATATGGTCTGGCTAATATGGTGAAACCCCATTTCTACTAAAAAAAAAAAAAAAAAAAGAAAAATACAAAAATTAGCTAGGCGTGGTGGCACGTGCCTGTAGTCCCAGCTAGTCGGGAGGCTAAGGCATGAGAATTGCTTGAACCTGGGAGGCGGAGGTTGCAGTGACCCAAGATTGCGCCACTGCACTCCAGCCTGGGTGAGAGTGACACTCTGTCCAAAACAAAACAAACAAAAATTTGTTGCACTCTTGGTGTGAAACTTTTGAGAAGATGCTCCTTTCAAGAATGCTCAGCCTTCTGAGGATTGCCAATTAATCAGAAATATTAATATATTGGTGGAAGTGCCATTTTCTACCAGTGCAACTCTGTAAGTGCAAGTCTCTGTAAATATGATCATTCACTTTTAGAGTTTAGTGTTTTCTGAGGAAACAGATATTAAAATATCCAAGAGCTTCTCCTAAAACCATCCTGATTCAACTTTTTTTAAAGTTAAGAGGAAGCACCAGCTCTTCTCTCCCTCATGGTGGATGGGGCAGTGTAGCAGTAGCAGTAGGAGATAGGCATATAGCTTGGGAAGGCATAGGATAGCAACTACTTTCTCCAAAAGAACACTCCCTAATAGCCTCTTCAACCCCTCAGTACTTTTTTATATAGCCAGAAGATGAGTAATAGCTGATGTTTTAGAAGTACACAATCTCTTAGCATTTCCTGAATAGGCATCACACCAACTGACTTTAGACTGTAGGAGTATTTGGTACCTCTTATATTGAGGTTAGCCCTTAGGGATTCTCTGAAAACCCCAAGGTGACAGTTGACATTCTTTCTTGTTCCTGATTTTAAAATGACTTCTTCTAATGTTTTGTCACTTGAAATGATATTTGCTGTAAATTTTTGGAGATATCTTTAAAAAAAATCAGATTAAGAAGTTTCCTTTTATCCCAACTAAAAACTTATTTATCCCAAATAAAAACTGTGAGAGTTTTTATTCTTTTTTTATGAATAGTTGTTGAATTTTATCAAATACTTTTCTCATCAATTGCAATGATCACATGGGTTTTCTCTTTTAATCTTCTGATATGGTACATTACATTTATAGATTTTCTAATGTTAAAACAACCTTGCATTCTCAACATGAACCCAACTTGGTCATGATGTATGGTATTTGCAATATACTAAAGGACTTAGTTTTCTAGTATTTTGTTTAAGACTTTACCGTTTATGTTGGTGAATTCGTTTGGTCTGTAATTTTCCTTTCTCATACATTTCTTGCTCAATTTGTCAAATATATGTTATAAGACCCACTATTCAGGCTTTCTGTCTTCTTGCATCAGTTTTGATGTTATCTTTTTCTAATAATTTGTTATTTTGTCTGTTTTCAGTGTATTATTTTATTATTTCAAATTTATTAATGTAAAATTATTGATAGATTTATTGTATTTTCATCTTAATATCTGCTGTTCATATAGCTGTGGTTCCTGGTTCCTTTTTAAATTCTTACCAGTATATATTTATGCCTTTTTTCCTTATACAATCTCTTCAGCAGTTGTCTATTTGAGTAGTCTTTTCTAAGAAACAACTTTTGGTTTTGTTGATTGTCTCTATTTCATTCTTCTTTTTTATTTTATTAATTTCTACTCAACATTTTTTATTTCTTTCATTCTATTTTCTTTGGGGTTATTTGCCTTTTTTCTAATTTCTCAAGTTAGATGCTTAGCTCTTTAAATATAAGCCATTCTTCTATCTAATAAGATTACAAATTTCTCTTACAGTATACTGTTATTCCATAAATTTTGTGGCATAGTTATTGTTCAGTATTAAGTATTTTTAAGTGTTCTATTATAATATCATTTTAATCTATTTATTATTTAAAAGTATGCTCAAAAATTATAATGTATGTGGTTTAAAATTTATCTTTTTTCATAAATTTCAAACTTAATTACCTTATGGTCAAATAATATAATTTTCATATACAGAGTCTCTGAAGTTTCTTTGATGTTTGAATTATGATACTGTTTGTACAGTTCTAGAAATTTTTGCTTTACATATTTTGAAGTTACATTGTATTTTCTAGGCAGACAACATTTTATTATCATTTAGCGACCTTTTAAAAGTTATTTTTTTCAATTTAATATAACTATCACAGCTTTATTTTGGCATTTATATTTTTCCAAAGAGAGGATTTTATATGCTTTATTTGCTACTATTCAATACAAGCATCCTGCTGGTCAGAGTTCAAGCCAACTCAGCTCACAGGTGGCTGGTCTCTCTCGGTCCTGGCCCATTTATAGCTACCTTCTTTTATGGTACACCTCTTCCTGATAGAAGATAAATTCCATAGTGGCAGGAATGCTTATTTTGTTCTCTTTTTATCCTCAGCATTTATGACAGTACCTGGTACTAATTCGTGCTCAAAAAATTTTTAAGCAAATGAACAAATGACTCCATTTAAATTTTTTTCCACTGCTAACATAACTTTCTCACTTCTTTTTAAGCATTTTCACACTTTTGTTCACCTGTCTGGCTGGAACTAAAACTTTAACAATAATAACACTTTTTAAATACTTAACCACACTCAGGGGCTATTCTAACATCTGTGTATTAATTATTTAATTTTCAAAATCCTACCAGGCAGGCACAATCATTATTGCCATTGAAGAGAACCAGACAAAAAAATTATTTGTTTAAGGTTACACAGCTACAGCCAGACACGGTGGCTCATGTCTGTAATTCCAGCACTTTGGGAGGCCAAGGTGGACGGATCACGTGAGGCCAAGAGTTCAAGACCAGCCTGGCCAACATGGCAAAAACTCATCTCTACTAAAAATACAACAACAGCAACAAAATTAGCCAGGTGTGGTGGTGCATGCCTGTAATCCCAGCTACTCAGGAGGCTGAGGCATGAGAATCGCTTGAACCCGGGAGGCGGAGGTAGCAGTGAGCCAAGATGGTGCCATTGCGCCCCAGTCTGGGTGACAGAGCAAGACTCTGTCTCAATAAATAAAGAAAGAAAGATTATGCAGCTACTAAATGGCAGAGCTAGGATTTGAACTAGGCAGAGTCTTATCTTCTTACACTACCTATAAAGTGAGGTGTTCTGTGTTTTTTTTTTTAAAAAAAAAAACAATTATAGTTGCTTCATATTTTAACTCTCAGAGGCTAATCTTATTTCCCAATTCCCAAATCTTGGAAGTCACGTATCTCATTTTTGACCACATGAAACACTAAAATTCATTCCAAACTTTTAAAAAAATGAAAGAGGCTATTACAGTCATTCAAGTGAAGGGTGACCATAACTAGGTTGAGAATGGTGGTGATGATGGTGGGATGAACAGGTTTAAGAACTATTTAGGAGCAAAAACCAACACAACAGGCTTATGGACCCATATAGTTTTAGGTAAGCAGGAGGGAGATACTGTGGCTGACTCAGGACTTGAACATGCATAGTTGGGTAGAGAGAGTAGCAGGCACTGGGGAGCACTGAAGGAGGAAAAGATGGGGGTGAGGAAGAATCATGAATTCCATTTTGATTAGGTTGAGTAGTCACACATACAGGTCTAGAGCTCAAAGGAGAAGAGGAGGAGAGGGCCTAGGACTGAGCCTTGAGCAACTCTGACATTTAAAGGTCAGGAGGAGAAGAATGAGCCTGCAAAGGGAATAAAGAATGAACAGGTAGGAGGGTTGGAGGAAACAGGAGAATGTTGATTCTCAGAAGGCAAGGAAGCACTTTTCAGAAGCAGAAATGGTAAGTGCCCCACTCCAGGCCCATGAGAACTTTGGGATGCTCTTTCTTGCCTCCTGAGATGTGTGGCATCAATGCTCGTAGTTGGCTCCCACTCCACACTTCTGCTCTAGCACACTGGGTAATGCAGATAACTTCTTCCCCAGGCTTGCTGTCTCCTGAGCTTCCATCCAAGACAGGGCCTAGGTCTTCACTACTCTAGGATCTGGATCCCTGAAGTAATGGTTAAATGATGCAACATGCAAAATAGCTTTTTGAAATTTCAATTGCATATTCCACCCCACTGAGATGTATTTAGTCCTATTTCAAATATAATTTGCTTCAGCTGCTAGAATATTTACTCCAAGCTTTCAGAGGCTTTATCATGAGTTTTGGTTGTCTGTTGCTGCATAACGAACCACCCCACATATAGTTGCTAATCAAAATAACAACAGAATTCGTTTTGTTCATGAATCTGCAAGTTGGGCAGGTCTCTCTCAGGGACAGCCTGTCTCTTCTCCATTTGCAGCATCTTGAAGTTTCAGGCTAGGATCATTAGTTCACCAGGTCTGGTGCTGGGGCTAGAACCGCTAACACTCTTCAGGTATCTCTCTGTATGGTCTCTAGCATGGCGGCTTCAGGGCAGCCAGACTAGTAACCTGTCACCTCAAGGAGAGACAGAGATGCTGTTTACTTTTTGTAACCTAACCTCAGAAGTTTCACAGTGTCTCTTTTGCTGCATCCTATGCCTTAGAAATTAGTCATTATACTAACATATTAAAAGAGAGAGGAATTAGATTTCACCTTTGATGGAGGATTGTCAAAGAAATTGCAGACATGTTTAAAAACCACTGTACTATGATAGAAAAGGACAAATTAGAAAGGACTCAGAGCTCAGCTAGTTTAAAGCTTTGAGTTTTTCAGGTGTGGAAGCTGAAAGAGGGTAACTGAGTTGCTCAAACTGTTCACTCAAGGCAAGCATTGAGCTGGAATAAAAACACTTTCTTGCTGTGCCTCATGATTAAGACCTTTTTCCTAAAGATAATAGCAGTCCTTGATTACTACTGGGTACCTTTTTTTGATGGTTTTACTGACCAGTAAGGAATCTGGTATAATTACTATGACATGAAACCATATATAATATGTTAAATCATTATAAGAGCAGAAGCATCTAAGAAATATTTCTCCAAACTCTTCTTTAGCTTTTTGAAAAAGATTAATTGGCTTGCTTATATTAAAGTCACAATTTTTTAAGGGGCTTAAATGCAGTGATGAAAACTGTTCTTTAAGGCAGTTTCCAAATTTTACCTGTTTTGTGGCATTTTTCGGGATCAACCTAGTCAGTAATAATGGCTTTCACTCAGAGGCAGATTGACAGTAAAACTACTGAAGTGTTCTTTGACTCTCTTCTGATGTATTCACTGAGTTACACTTTTGTAAAATTTGCAAGAATAAGATATTTTAACTGTAATCAGTTAAAGCCAGTTGTGTGAGATGATATTCGAATGGCCAATGGCACTTTTGAGATCCAAATGAGGGACTGGTGAGTGGAGGGCACATTTTGAGTTTAACAGGGTATGTTTAGGTGGCTTGCAGTTGCTTCAGTGTCTATCTAAGGAACCCCAGAATGATGTCAGAATGGCTTTCAGTGTATTCCTGTGGCCCATTGTGCCTGCTCAGCCAGCACATGACAGGAAGGTATGAGGCCAGAGTCCAGACCACCCTATGAAGGTGTCCTATGGTGCTGTGACAGACAGCTCCCACACAGTTCCCAAGGATGCTGCCTCCTGTGTAATCTTCCCTGTGTAATCCCCTCCCTGTGAGTGTGGGTGGGGCCTAAGAACTCCTTCCAACTGAATAGTGATAGAATATCACTTCTGTAAGTAGATTACAGAAGAGACTGTGGCTTTGTTTTGCTAGCATGTTCCCTCTTGCTTGTGCACTCTGATGAAGCCCGCTGCCATGTTGTGAGATGCTCCATGGAGAGGCCCATGTAGAAAGAAATGATTTCTATAGTAATTATATGAAATAGAATTTATCAGATTCCCTTGTTTGTAGTCACAAACCTATAGGAAATCAACAAACACCAAGTGCATCTTTTACAGCTAATATATGAAAGAAACTTGATGGGGGTTTCCAGAATTTTCCTCAAAAAATACAGGGGGCAATATATTATAGAGGCACGTCAGAAAATTAAGCACAATTGTGATGTTTATGGTATATGTGAACTTTCTAAAGTTTGTAATTTCTTGTTATTTATTTTCTCAACCTAAATAAATATTCGTTTTCTTACCTAAAAAAAGTCTAAAAAACTTGGCACTCTAATAAGGAATTTTATTATTCAATATAGTATGTTCAAAAGGGAATTATCACTTTTTAAGTTGTTTTCAATATTTGGCGAAGAAATATTATTAAAACAATACATTTATTTTCTAAAAAGGCTGATTAGTCTGTTTTCACACTGCTGATAAAGACATACCTGAGACTGGGTAATTTATAAAGGAAAGAAGTTTAATTGACTCACAGTTCCTTCCACATGGCTGGGGAGGCCTCACAATCATGGCAGAAAGCAAAGGGGAAGCAAGACACATCTTACGTGGCAGCAGGCAAGAGAGAATGAGAGCAAAGCAAAAGTGGAAACCCCTTATAAAATCATCAGATCTGGTGAGATTTATTCACTACCACAAGAAGAGTATGCGGGAAACTGCCCCCATGATTCAGTTATCTCCCACCAGGTCCCTCCCACAACATGTGGGAATTCTGGGAGCTACAATTCAAGATGAGATTTGGGTGGGGACACAGCCAAACCATATCAGAGGCCCAGGAAAAAAATATGACTGGAGAAGCTGCTTTCTATATAGAAAGAGACCTCATATCTCAGCCTTTAACATGCCTGGCACGTAGAAGATTCTCAATAAATATTTCTGAGGAAAGGAAGGAAAGAATGAAAGAACTGTACAGTGTCTACCTAGGATCACAATCTGTCTTATATTGCAATAGATGCCTCATTATTACTACACTTTATCCAAAACACTTAACACAGCACTCTGAGGAGTAAACAAAAAATTAAAGGTAAAATGTATAATTTTATTTGGATCTAATGATCAGCATGCAAGGTTTTCTGAGAGTTCGAAGTGTAATACTTTTTGAAAAGTTAAAGTCTCTTAGCTATATAATAGCTATAAAATCACAAAGACATAAGAAAAATAAGCATAATTATTTCTATTTAAAATAACTTTCTAAAAGAAACATATTTGGCAAGGGCTATTGAACTTTTGATTTGATTAGATGCCAACATTATGTACTGAAGGCAGTAAAACAAATAGGCATATTCTATTTGTTATAAAGCTGTGTGAGGTCCCTTAATGCTGCATATATTCTTTTAAGTTGGACCACTTGCTTAGTACAGTTTGCTCAATGATAAATATAATTTTCAAATGTGTTTATTATTATATGAATTTTCACCAAGATCTTAGTGACTAAAGTTTATATGATGAGATAAATCTAAGTATCAGATATATTCTATTTTAAAAGGAAGACCATTATAAAACATCTTCCCTATTGATTGCATTTTTCTGTATCTAAATAACCTTTGCTTATTAGATATAGAATTATATTAAAGTAATAAGGCTAACAAGAAACACATAAAATATGGAGAAAAATGCAAACTAAAAACCTTTATCCTAACAAATATTCATAAATTTCTGAAAACAACTGCAAACAATTATTGCAGAAAAATGATTAATAATTAGTGTTGTCAGGTTTTTAACAAATGAAAAGGGGATATTCATATTCCTATTAGTGCATAGCTCTCATTATGCATACCTATGTCAATTAGCAAAACTTATTAACTAAAGGGCATATGTTTAGCAATAAATGAAAAACAGACTCCCTTTTTGCTGCAAAATCAAAGATAATCAGCCACCAAATATCAAAGTTTATTAATGAGCTTTATTTGATGCTAATTTTCCCTAATTATATTAGAATGACAAAACTAATTTAGTAATGGCTCCTGGTACATAATTATAACTATTTGTTACATTTCTTTAAATAGTTCATTAGGCTACCAAGGAAAAGGTATATAATTTCTAGACTTTCAAGCTTAAATATAAATTTTGAGCTTTTTATTCATTTCTAATGGTCATAATCACCTAAATATTAGAGAGTAAGACTAAAATTTTTTATTTCAAAACATGTTATAATTTTAGTTATATTTCCTTAGGGAAAGGCAATAAGTAGAAAGGCTCTAAAATTACCTGTTTTATTTTTGTTTCATCGCATAATGGATACAGAGAAATTAAACTGATAAGTTATCATTACTGAACTCACTTTACTCCATAATTTTAAACCAATGACTAGTCAAATCTCTACACTGTCCACTGAAAAGTTGAGAATTTATTAAAAAGGAGAGAAAATGAGAAAATTAAAAGTCAAGTTCATAGTAATTCTTCAAATTTGTTTTAGAGAGTTAGATTTTAATCACTGTAAGAAAACTACTGGAAAAAAATGAATCATAGGGATACCAGCTTTTCCTTTATAAAATAACTTATTTATTCACTAATTTATTGTTCAGTAGATATGATATGAACCCCTACTATGTACCAGGCACTGTACTGAATGCTGGGATTATAGTAGTGAGCCCAGAAGACATGATTCCTCCCATGACCCCTGCCCTCATGGAGCTTCCCCCTCATGAGGTGCTTTATCTGGCAAACTCATTCTATGGAGCCTCACAAACTGACTGCAATTTTAAAGAGTGTCTGATTATTTATATTTGGAGACAAAATCTTGTAAAACTATCCAAATAAAGTGTGAAATAATTCTATAAATTCAGTTAAGATGATCACTTAGCCTTTCTCAAAAACAAGAAGAGAAACCCCTTATTATTGACTGTGGTATGCTTTAATCAGCAAGAAGACCTAGCGTAGAGGCCATGTGAACGTGGCCTAAAGAAAAATGTATCTGTGCTCCATTGCATTCCTGCTATACAATCACTGAATCATCTTGGGCAGCTAAGACAACAATGGGGCTTGCTTTCTTCACTTATAAAATGGGAATTCTTTATAATCTATGAAGACTTTTAAGAAAAGTGAGATCATACACGAGTGCTCAGTTGAGCCATCTGCTTTGAGTGTTATTTTATGTTAGTTTATTATTGCTGGTCAATAGGAAAGATAAGGAAGCAATATCCTGAAATCAAGTCTAGCTCAATTTATTGCATAGGTTCAGGTGCTCTTCATAAGAAACTGGGGATTTTAGTACACTCTCAGAATACCAGAAATAAAAGTCTTCTAGCTGCCCTGTTGTGTTTGGTGTGATAGGGAGCAATGGACTAGGCCCACTTTCTCCAACAATGTAATCTCACCTCCATCATCATGCAAGTATAGATTTGCAGGCAGCCACATTTCATAGACATGTATTAGTCAAAGGCAAAGAATTAACACCCTCATAAAAGATGCAAAATAGGCCTTCACATTAAAGAGTACAAATTGATCAAATGAAAATGTAGTAAATGACATCCTAATGGTCCTTATTCTGGCTTCCTAATTCTCTGTGCACAAGATGCTTTTATGCGCCACTGAAGTAGAGCCATCACAACCTCCAACTAGCCCCAGTTAGTCTAATTACAGCCTAATGCTCTCCAAATATGTCTGGGATAAAAGCCTGCATAACCTGCCTTTCCTTAATTTAAGTGGGTCAGATTGAACATTTTAAAAAATCCAAACTGTAGTTTACAATTACAGTACACATAAAATATACATTCTTAAGAAAAATGTGCATTTAAGCTGTCTTTGGTATGGTAACCCGTCTCTGTACATAGATTAAGAATTTGCAAAACTAGAGGAGTTGGAGGATTAATGAGATCATGTGATTAAACTGCTGTAAAAACCCTCAGTGAAAGGTATTATTTTTATTCACCATGAACATGCAGTTTTGTCTTAAGACATGGAAAAAAATGAATCAGATGACTGTTTCATTATATTGTCAATATAATAATAATAGCTGATAAGCACTAATTGCTTTGCATATGTTAACTCATTTAATCCTATGAGACATAAAACCCTAATGAGACAGCCACTATTATTAGTACTATTTTAGAGTCAAGGTAACTGAGGCATAGAGAGGTTTAATAAGTTACCTCAGGTCAAACAACATGTAAGTAGTACACCTGGGATTTGAACTCAGGCAGTCAGCCTGTCTCCAGGTCACATCTTTACACCAGACTGCCTGTATGAATACAGAAATGGAGGTCAAGGCCTACTGACCCACATTTCTTAGTTCTTAGATTATGTCTGAGCACATAGAATGTCTAGGAAGGTCAGCGAGCCAGCAGTGGAGCCATCTAGGCAGGAGCAGTGTTGAAAATCATGCCACAGACCTGGTCCTTTAAAGCCATCTTAGTTCTCCCTCTGGGTCCAGCACCACATTTGAACCGCTGACATCAGCCAAGCTGAATTCCGGATGCTGCTGCTAGAATGAATTCTGCAAAGTCCCTCCTTTTTTTTTTTTTTTGCATCCCTAGGTTTTGCCTCCATGTCTAGGCTCCATGGCTGATAATAACCACAGAGAATACATCCTGCAAAGATATTGGAGGCAACACCATGTGCTGAACAATTATATAACCTCCAAAAAATAAAGTAATTTTTAATTTTTATAATGTGTCACCACTGAGAGGAATTTAAAGTCACCAAGAACATTTCAATTAATTAGGCCCAGTCAAGCGGTAGAGATAATGGCCAAAAGAAGTGTTTCCTCAAGGATGTATTTTCCATTCAGATCAGCAAAAAGTACCTTGAAAATTCTCACAGGAAGTGAGGCAATATCTACTGTGTCTACATCTTTCTTTGCACTGCAGAACGTTTCGCCTCATATGACGCTAATGGAGAAAAAATAGTTTGTTGTTTGAGTGAAAAGACTAAATAATGATAAATTGGCTGCCTGAAGTGCAGTAAAGAAGAAACAAATGGATGTGTGGCATTAACAGAGTTAATTATAGATGCAGATTAAAAGGCAAGATTAAGTAGTGGAAGAAAAGCAGAGTCACCTTCGGCCCAGACCCGCCAAGCAGCGGCGGTCAGTCACCTAGCAACAAGTTTCCTATCCCTGCTGTGCTCTTTAATTCAGCAAATCTGCTCAGGATGGCGGGCTGTTCTCCTGACAAAACGCATTATGTAGGAGACCGAGGGATACAAAAATCCACTGTACACAGCACTCTGCTCCCTATTGACCACTGATCCTTTCTCTCAATCCACAAAAGAGGCTCACATAATGCCCTGAAAGGAGAAGAGTCTCCACAGAGAAAACATTTGCTTGTAATTGAGATTGACTACATAATGAAAATGATGTTCTTTTTAAAATTCTGCTTGTTGAGGCCACACTTTTTGTCTCCTGGCACTCAAAACACATCCCTGCTGGGAAAAGGGGCAAACATTGTAAAAACTCAAAACTGTGATTTTTTTTTCCTTTGCATTTAAAACACCCATTCTGTAACAAAATGGCCAGGTCTGTCTCCCTAGAACTTAAATAAGTGATAAAAAGGTAAACAGGAAAACTTCTATTCAGAGTTGCAGTCACAAATGCCTGCTTTGCTGAAGGCACACAGGCGATGCATGCTCATTGATTTGCACACCAGCTGGACAAAAATGACAGACAGATTTTGATTTCTTGATTATGCCCTCTGTGACGAGGCCATAAATTGCTGGTCAAAATTCAGTCACCATTTCAAAGATATGCATTTAAATACCCATTAAAATTTTAACCTGGCAGAGAGGAAGGGGTAACGACAAGAGAGGGCAGAATAGCTCATCTTCTTAATCTAGAGGACACAATTAAAGTGACCTGCATGGGGCTTAAGTTGATTCCCTATAAAAAGATTATGCTGGCGTCTTTGTTAAGAATCATCCAACATGGTCACACTTGTTTTAAAACCAGATCATTGGATTTATTAATTTTTAAATAATACTTAAAATATTTTAAATAGATTAGTAAGCATTACTATATGTGTCTGAGTTTCTACACTTCAAGGATTTTATAATACAAAATGATTTTCACAAAAAATAAATGGTTTCCCACATATTAACAACATACTCTCACTGAAACATGCATTCAACAAATATTCACAGGACACCCATATGTGCCAGACACTGTTCTAGAAGTTGGAGATCCAGAGATAAAAAAAAATACAGCCCTGGCCTTCAAGAGAACAGAGGATTATCATACAGTTATAGCACATATAAAGGGTACTGGGATAGAGTTTGGCACAGGGTCCTAAGGGAACACTTAGCATGATATATGGCCCAGAATGTAGGGGAAGGGTTATTAAGCTTGCAGGTAAAACTTTCTGGAGGAGATGACACCAAAGCTAATCCCTAAAGGATGTGTAGTTAATGACTGTCTAGATGAAACGGAAATTCTTGGCAGAGAGAACATCATACAAGATTCTAAAAAGAGAAAGATCATGGTATTTTAGTGACTGAGAGTAGGGCAATATGGTGGGGGGTTGGAGGTCGGAGAGGTATTTGAGCACCAGAGTGTACATAGCCTCATGTGCCAGGATAAGGGCTTTCCTTGAAGAGCATGGGGAAGATATGATAGATACTACTCAGGGATGATTAGAATTGCAGTGGCATTAACAGGTAAGTGTTTGTGATTTTTATTTCCTCTTCCTGGGGAAAGCTCCCAGGTAATGAAGGAATACAAATCCCCTACTATCAATTACAATTTTAGTTAGATGTAGAGTTCAGATTTTGCTAACAAACCTGATGGGAAAACGGCATTGTTGGTTTTACTGAGGAGTTGGAGGAGAAAAATACTTTAATTTCCAGGGTAGAGTCAATCCTTGATATCACTGAGGCTTTACCAGATTGGCACAGAGGATGAAACAAAGCAGAAAAACAGTTAAGGCATTTGTCCATTATTATTATGCTTATTAATGAAATTGTACCAGTGACTAAATCTGAATAACAGGGCAAAATGAGTTAATTTCTGGCTTGAAAAGTCTTAAAAATGAAAGTTGCTACGCCCCTATGATTAAAACAACCAACACTGTTATTTGATTGGTTATATGCATTGTGCATCTGGAAAAATGTAAGAGTGTATGGGACACAAAACAGATCCCAAAAGACTCATTTATTACTTACACAGAGACATGATTAAAGACATGTCAATACCTAATATAGCAATTATCTAGTAGGTGTCATAGGAAGGCAGGCATATGTACTGTTTGCAATCATAAGCACCTACCTGCCCTTTTTACCTCCATCTCTTCCCACACCCGCTGGGCAGTTTTGTCTAGAGAAGGCACAAGAGGGACAGCCTGGTATATCAGAACCAAAGATGAGCCAGTTCTAAGTGATGATTTTATATCTCTGCTAGATGACATATCCCTATATTTGCCACATTGCTGATGGCACCCAATATAAGGCTCAGCACAAGGCATTCCAGGCACAGGACCTCTTGCTTGGATGGTCTAATGTTTTAAAAGGCATGTCAGAACTCAAGAGGTAAAAAGATCGTGGAAAGGTAGCAAAATTGAAATATTGTGTGCTATAAGGACAGGAGCTGCTTTAATAGCCTACTAAGAGCCCTTCCATAAGCAAAGGAGCTCACCCTCCTTCCTTTGCCTGAGGAACGTTTGAAAATATATTCTGTGGTATAATTGGCCTAGAATTTTTCAGTAGGCCCTTCCACCATTATATTTCAGCAGAGACACCCCTGGGATCAAAAAAAATTTTTATCAAAATAGAATTCATGTTTTAGGTTTTGCTTCTGTTCCCTTCTAGGGCCCAGTGGTACATGATTTTGTTGTTTTAGTAGAATTAAGTGGTTTTGAATATTTACTTACTTATTAAAATCAGAACTAGTGTCTTGAACAGGAAGAGGGTCCATTTTTATCCTTTGCTATAGTAAGTGGTTGCTAAACTGATGCTGATAGGCTCAACAAACTTCAGCATTCTCCTTGCTCCCTTTTCCCAAAGCATATCTTTGCAAAAGTGTCATAGTGGGTATTTCACGGGCTACTCCACAGTAGCTTTCTTCTTTATTAGGCAGAATCCACTGGGAAAACAGGGTCACAACCATGCTGACCTAGGGGAAGATCAGCTCCCTGGAAAAGGTAAGTTTAAACTTCCAAATAAAAATGGGCCATTTCATGTGTGCATGATGAGCCACGTGGAATTTATGAAAGAGAATTATGTAAAGGGCAGTGGAAACGTAAGAGGTAGGGAGTCTCACTCCAGTAGTTTCTTTCAGAGAGCACACTTAATAATTTTGCAAATATTATCTTCTCACATTTATGTCTAATCAGTTAAACAACATTATCCACCCTCTTAGCTTTCTCAAAGAAGATTATGTGACATGTAGCATTCACCAGTTTTTCTGAAAAGGTTAATAGTTCACCAGCCGAACTTAGAAGTAAACAGACTTGATCATTCCTAAAACCCTTGGTTGAAACGCGAGGGCTTTGTGTTGACAGCCTATGGGTTGTAATGAGTTTCTAGTACATTCTTAAGGCTTGTTTCTTTTGCCCTGTGAATGGAGAGAGCAAAATTATAGTCTCTAGGTGTTTTCCACGGTTCTTTCACATGCAGGCTTCCCGACACCAATTAAAGAGATTATGTCATCAAGTGAAAGGAAAGCTATAACTTGTATGTTAATGCTGTGATTACTTGAGACAGGGTCACAGGACCCAATAGCATAGCAGCTGACCTTCAAAAAATTAACTTTGAGCTCAATTCCTAATTAACCTTTTTCAATACAAGAAAGTAGAATTTCAGGCCATTGGTCCTAAAAAATATCCGCCTTTTCTTACACAATGAAATGTGTTACCAAAATCAACTTGTGATTGTCAAAAGATGTTTACCCTTGATAATGTTATTGTTAAGGATATATTTTTATTTCCACTCAAAATATATTGTCTGTATCTTCACAGTTAATAAAACTGCAGGGAACACACTTAAACCTACATAAATTTTAGTGTTATAATAAATTAATGTTGGTGCACAAAAATGACAAGTATTGTTCTTTCCCACTGCATCCCCAAGAATGGGGTTATTAATCAAGCGGACATAAATAAAAATATGTAAATTTTAAAAGATTATGTTGAAATGAAAAAATTTTATCACTTTAAGTTAGCGTTCTCTGTAATTCTTAAAACTGTGTTCCTACTATATGATGTATATTTTATTCCAGAAATTGCTCTCTGATAAAAGTGTTCCAATTATATTAGCTGTTATTTAGTCAGGCCTGAAGTTAATAGCTGATGGACTTCACATTTCTTATAATCTCTAGTACTTCTGGCTTAACAAAAGAGTAAGTAATTTTTAAGGTAATGCTGTATGGTTGAAGAGTTTGGTCCTCATAGTCATGGTTTGCCTCTGGAGATTATAAGGATTATCTGAATAAGTGATTTTTACACCATTTTGTAATTTCACTCTTATGACTTCTATATTAAAGCAGCATTTATCAAATTTAAAATCAAAATTAGTATTTTGTATACCATATAGTCATATTCTTTTTTGGGGGGTGGGGCCTCAATATGTTGCCCAGGCTAGTCTCAACTCCTGGCCTCAAGAGATTCTCCTGCTTCATCCTCCCAAAGTGCTGGGATTGCAGGCATGAGCCACCACCACATCAGGCCTATGCCACATATTTAGAAAATACTTTAAATGCAACTTGGATGTAGGTTCCACTAGCTCACTCATTTCTTCACTGCTTTTAATCCAGGCTGTAGATAACACAAGCCAAAATGTTGCTTTATTAATAATTATTCTGAAACTATAGTAACATATATACTTTTCTATTTTAAATTTTTCACTAGTTTTGCTATACCAGCACTTTAAATTTTGTTAGTATTGAGCACTGATGCACAAAATGCTATAATATTTAAAGGAAATGATTCATAATTATTGCCCTTCTGGCTAAATCAGCCCAATAGTCAGATTTGAAGTGGTACTGTGGTAGAAACAGACCAATGGATTTTTTAAAGGGCCTCCCAAAATGCCGTGAAATACACTGGCAAATATGAATTTTTCACATATTCGTTGCTTCACAAACAATGTATAGAGGAATATACTGCTGTTTTGTTTTATTGGTTGTGTTTCTCTTGGGGCATTCATACATATCAGGATTGAAAAGAAGAGCAAGAACCAGTAATAAGACACAATTAATGTCTTGCATAGGTTTCACTCAAATCAGAAAAATGACACCAAGGACATGGTAAGGAGCACAATAGAGAACAGTTAGGGCACAGCTGGAAAAGTTGCCTTGATATCTAAGTATACAATTGGCATTGATCCTTAGGCTTTCAGGATGAAACAGGAAAAAAAAGTCTTCCAGCTCTCAACCCAATCTGTAAAATAAACATGTAATGTTGGAAAAAGCAAACAAAAGTGCACATTTTTAAAGCAAATTTTATGTGGGTATGACATTGTTCTTAAAAAAATAAGGAAATAAATAATCCTGGAGGGGATGGTTCAGGGTCTATGAAAAATATGTGTGTGTACTTGTTGATGGGGAAATTGGCACAGAAGGGAGTTTAACCTGGTTATGAAATGGAATTTGCAATTTCAAGGAAAGGCAAAATGATTTCTACAATTACCATCAACACACTTGTTCTATTACTGGTGGATTCTTATACCGTTTAGTTCCTTTGAATTCATTTAAAAAGGAATAGTGTTATTACATGATTTGAGATATTCTAAATAAGCTCCATTCTTCAACTGCTGACTGCAGTGAATTAGAGAGCAAGTAGACAGCTAACTTGCACTATTAACATTTACCTTTATTTGGTCAGCTGAAATATATATCAGCTTGAAAAGATATTATGTCATTCTAGAAGCATCAGTTAATACATTTTTAATTAAATCTTAGCAGCTAATTGTGTAAAAATATTTGTAACCTGTAATTCTCTAAGTCCTTTTGAAACCTTTTTTCTGAAAAAAAGACAAAGCATATATAATTAGATATTTATATGTATAATCTCAATGTGCTTTTTTAAGATCAATTGATTTATGGATGCCTATGAACATATGGCAAATCTCATATCAAAAAATTAAATTCAGATTAAACATTTTCAAGTTCTTAAGTTATGTGATAGTAGGTGGTATAGTTTCTACAACTTAGAACCTAATTCCTTTAATTTACTTAAGACATATTTGAAGCAGCAAAATTCCACGATAATATGGGAAATTAGATAATCCAATGAAATTCATTGTAATGAGATTTGATCCTTGTACAAATGTATGTAAATATATATACATGTAAAGGCAAATTCATGTATGTATGGAAATGAATGTATATGTATGGATACACTATATGAAGATTGTATTTTAAGTAAAAAATCTCTGCAAATGTTTGGATGGAAACCCCTTCTAATCATTATTGGTGCTTGCTAAGAATGCATGAAAGCAGCTGAAGAAGGCATTAAACAAAGCATTTGGGAGCCTCAAGGTTTACAGATCCTTTAAATTATGACACCATGAAGTAAGATGCTATGAAGGAGAGGAAGGTTCTGATGAAGAGAGTCTTCTCTAATTCGCCTCCCTTTAGAGCCGCCCAGGATACAGCCAAGGAGTGTAATGTAATTTGAGCAGTTCCTCTAGGTTATCTCCCCAGAGCACCAGGCTAGGAGGAGTTGGAAAACTGGTGCTTAATAACGAACCCTTAATAAAGACATTCCTGGACCTAGACAGAGCTGTACTGTTCGTGGATTCATGCCACATGCAGCTATTAAAAATATTTCCTTAATGAGAAAAGGAACTAAAATGAGTAGCAAGCCAGCATTTCTCTCTCACTAAGTAGCACAGTAAGAGGAAAACAGAACTGAAAACAAAAAACTACTTTACAACTGTGTTAGATTGCTCAGGGGGGAAAAAAAGCAAGCCATGTGTTAGAATCAGCTTTTAGTTTGACAGTGGTCTTAGGTCTTTATATTACATATTATAATTGCCGATATTTTAATGAAACCTTAAATGCTAAGCTTATTTGAACTGATAATGAAGTTTTCAGCTGTTAGTTTCAAATGATTTAAAACTACTGAAATAGATTTGGGACTAGGATTTACTCTGCCACCTGCTGGCCATTTAAAATTAATGCTGCTCTCAGGAGCTGGCCACTTTGAACAGTGAGCCTCAACACTGGTTTGTGAAAAGGCAGTGCTATACTGGAGAAGAATTCACCTGGCCTGGGTGGTGCTGTCAATAGCACTGGATCTGATGTCAAGAAACCTGGGGCGAGGGATGGAGGTGGTCTTGCAGGAGCCCAGTTTTACCACTTCCTGTATAGGCGGCCAGTTGCTTAAGTCCTCAAAGGTTCCCTCCATAACTGGAGATGCTCTCCTTCCCTCTCCGTGACTGCCTCTATCCAACATCTTAGCCACCTCGTTTCCAGGACAGGTGTTATGAGACCTGCCTTACCTCAAATGGGAAAATACTTATAAAACCATCAGGCATTATAAAAAATATACATTGGTCAGAATTATGGACGAAATTAACAGTATGCGGTAATCCATTCTCTTCCTGCAATGTATATTTCATGTGGGCATTGTCACAAAGCTTTTACTCAAATCCAGAGTCTAGCTGGACCAGTCACCTTAGATTATCTTTGAAAAAATGGAAACGTGTAGGTGCATGCATATTTACTTAAATACTGAACTAGTTTCCTAACTCTGGCAGGTCCTCTGGCCTGTATCATCCTTGTCTTCCAAAATCACATGTTCCAATTAAAATGCATAAAGCTTCTTAAATTTGTGTTTGAGGCCAGGCATAGTGGCTCACGCCTGTAATCCCAGCACTTTGGGAAGCCATGGCAGGTGAATGGCTTGACCTCAGGAGTCCGAGAGCAGCCTGGGCAACATGATGAAAACCCGTCTCTACAAAAATAATAATAATAAAAAAAGCCGGATGTGGTGGCGCGTGTCTGTAATCCCAGCTACTTGGGGGGCTGAGGTGGGAGGATCGCTTGAGCCCAGGAGGCGGAGGTCGCAGTGAGCCGAGATTGAGCCACTGTACTCCAACCTAGGTGACAGAGTGAGACCCTGTCTCAAAAAAATAAAAGCGTTTGAATAGAGAGGGAAAGTGCCAGTAATCACAAAAACAAAACTATCTTCAGGATCTTTCCGAGTTATGCCAAATAGTATTCAACAGTTGCTTTAATGAAACTCAGGAAAACAAAACTGAGATACACAAAACATCACGGCCAAAATTGAATCAAATTGCCACATTGAACTTTCTTTATTTTTAAAAACAATTTCTTGATTTCTTGATTTCCTAGCTATGGCCTATTTCATTTTTAAAAGTCCCAATAAAATTTCCACAATTTACCCTTGGGAGGGACTCTGTTGTTGAGATTTAGTATAAATTTGCAGGTATTCACAAAAGGCAGGTCAGGCAAAATTACATTCTCCCCAGTTGCTTTATTTCCTCACATAAATATCCCTTAAATAGCTTTTTTTCATGCTCATGAACAGCGCTGCAATCACTTTCACAAAACAAACATAGAATTCTGAACTTAAGCAAGCCACTGAGTTTGCTTGAGGGAAACAATGTCTTCCTTGTCACTTGGTTTTGTCTTTTTTTTTTAAAGAAGAGGAAAGGTTTTCCCCTCTCCTGTTTTTAGACCACCCATGAAGCTTTTTATTTTTCTCATTTAATCTGAGAAAGGGGAGAAAAGGAGACTTGTTGCCCTTAGCAGTGCTTGGGCTTTTCTCCCAATAGCGTCAGTTAATTATTTTAACCTGCTGACAAGGGTGGCCAGGGCAGCAGGCGTGGGAGGGAGGGGAAACAGGTGTTTCAAACACCTGCATTTCTAGGCTTAATTGCTCTGAAATCTTCTGGGCTCTCAACTGCATTCTCCTTTCTTCACAGAGGCTCAGAGGGAGGGGTTCATTTGTGGAGTCCTTAACTAATTGTGGCATAAATATGCAACCACTTTTGGCTGAACAAATTATTTTCTTTAAAATGAACTCCAGGTAAATTTAATTAGAGAAAAAAAGGTGATTGACAGGTATTACTCTGAATGCAATGATTAAAAGTCCTACTGTTGTTAAAAGAAAAAGGCTGAGTCAGGAGTCAGCCATATTCGAGATGTTTTCTTCTTGTGCGGTGAGTTCAGGTAAGAACACCCAGATCAATGATTCTGGAATTCCTCATACTATGGGAGATGTCTACCACAATTAAGTACCAAAAACTGGTTTTTTAGTAGAATGCATGGAAAAATCTGCTTTTAAGAAATGTTGAGATAATTTGTATACCAAAATGGGTATTTAATGTGGTATTTTATATTTAAATGTTTTCATAAACATAGCTTATAATAATTGAGTGCTTACCACATGCCAGACACTTTTTTATATGTACTGTCTTATTTAATCCTCACAGTAACACTATGGGATAATTCTCATTATTAGCCTCATTTTACAGCTGTGGGAGCTGAGGCAAAAAGAGGTTAATTAACTTATTCAAGGCAGACAGTAAGTGGTTGAGTCAGGATTCAGACTCAGGCAGCAGAGTCTATGACCTCTGTTTGTGTCATTCAATCAACAGAAGTCAGTAGCTCATAAGTCTCCCAATACTGAACTATTCTCTAGGAGGTTTGCTTCTTGATTCCTGAGGGTGGCTGAGATAAGAGAGTGATTAGAACTTCGGTACTGAGCAAAAATCTCTAAGAGATCCGTTGTCAAGCCCAGAGTTGTGAAAATAGCCCTGGGTCACACACTGTGTTATTTAATAAATGGTGTGGGAAGATTCTAGAAGCATGGGTGTCAGGTCAGGAAATCTTGATTGCAGTTCTTACTAGAAAAACTGATTATTCTGTAACTAGTCCTCCTGCTCAATGAATAAATAATCTGTGGTTCAGAGAAATTAATGGAGATTTGGTCAAGCTTTCACAATAGGGTCAGAGTCAGGTGCAGTATTATAACCCAGAAACAATGCTTCAAGGACACCGACTTTTTATTCCCAGTGACCAATTTTTCTTCCTTAGGGGAGGATAATTATACCAATCAGTTAGACCAACAATTAATTGACCTTGCCATATGACTTACTTCTTGTATATTGGTGAAAAGGGCAACTGAAATGGAAATATAATCTGTTGCCGACATTAATGTTTCTCATTGGGCAGCAGCTAACACATGCTCACTTGGCACAGGAAATCAAGATCAACACTGGCTGACTCTGTCAAGTAAATATTCTAGCCTCAGACAAGGGAGCTTTAGTTCTTGCTTCCGTTTTCCTTTCTGCCTATCCATTTTCACCTATGCATTTTCAGGGCCTGGAGGTGTGGAAAGAGGGAAATGGGGTTGCCCACTGGAAATGCCTGGAACTTCCCTCTGCTTCCTGACAGATACCAGACACGGCCCTCTATTAGGCCTGGCTCAACAACCATTTCCCTTCTTGCAGCCTGTTCCCAGACTCCTTTAGAACCACACTGTCACATGAGAATGAATATCAATGACACATATTAGATTATGAAAGGGAAGAGGTGCACAATTGCAGCATGAATCGTGTGTCCAGACTTCCACTGAGACACACCAGGTCTTAATGTAGGAGGTTACAATACAGATTAAACGGGAAATTTCAGAGAAAGCCCTATGTTGCAAAGAAAGAAAACTTACGTGATTGGTTGTATCTCATCTGAAAGCCAGATGTCTGGTGTGCCAGACAAAATTTGAGAATGGAAAGAACTCACTCTAAGAGCACCTAGTTTAGTCTTGGGAGGTCCACCCAGGAGTTTTAAATTTCTTTGACCTGTTACAGTACAGAGTTGTCACCTAATTGCCTTTTCCCACACTTGCATTACCGTACTGAGTATTGGAAATCAGTGTTCCTCAAATGTTAGATGTGCCTGCAAGCCACCTGGAGATCTTATTAAAATAAGGATTCTGACTTAGGAGGTTTCGGGTGGGCCTGAGAATCTGCATTTCTGACAAATTCTTAGCTGATTTTGGTGCTGCTGGTCTGTAGACCCTACTTTGAGTAGCAAGGTGATAGAGTAACCTCAGTGGGTTTAGGAAGGCAATTCTGTCCTATTTTTTTGTATGAATAAATTTACAGTCTTAAGAAAGGTATTTTTAAAAATTATAATTACACTTTTATATACTAATGAGTTCTACTATCATTGTGTGCTCTTTGTTATGCTTGACCTGTGGTTTTCAGATAAAATAGTTAAGAGAATTTGAACTGCAGAATTGATGTCTAACTTACTAGATTTACATACTTAGGAAGTTTTTGTTGATTTTGATATATAAGTCTGTATTTTGGGTGTTTGAAGTATTTGAGATAATTAGATATACTCAATTTATAGTTGTGGTTTGAAAGGTCTAAGGGACTGTGACTATGCAAATGGTATAAAAATTTAGGGGAATTTGATCTTTTAAATATGAGTTAACTGAACATTGAAGAATAAAACAAAGAAAGAAACACACTTAAATAACTTATAGGCCAAGTAAGAAATTATAATTAAAATGAGAAAATATTGAAAATGGAATGACAACAAAATACTACATTTCAAAACTTGTGATATAAAGCTAAATTGATAATTATGGGTAAATTTATAGTTTCTAATACTTATTTAGAAAAGAAGAAAGACTGAACATTAGAAGTCAGAAAAAGCAACAGAATAAATTGAGAAAGAAATGAAAAATATTAAAGAGCATAAATTAGTGCCATCAAAAACAGATGGAAAAATATAGAGAATCAACAAAGCTGAAACTGACTATTTGAAAATACTGATAAGTTGCAAACTTCCACAAAGATTGATAAAGTGAAAAAATGGAGAACACATGTAAGCAATATCAGGAATAAGAAGGAAACATAGCTGCAGATGCTGCAGAGATTTTTTAAAAAATATGAGGACATTATGAACAACTGTTTGCAAATACATTGGAAAACTTAGGAGAAATGGATCAGTTCTAAGGAAAAATACAAGCCATAAAACTGACTCAAGAAAAAATAAAAACATGAATGGTTCTATACCCATTAAGGAAATTGAATTAGTAGTTTAAAAATTCCACAGAGATTAAACACCAGACTTCCTCACTTTTAACAGTTTACCAAACCTGAAAGGAGTGTAGAAAAAAAAGAAAATACTCTCATACCTACATCTAAATGAAATTTCAGGTGGATTAGAGACTTAAATGTGAAAGGCAAAACTATAAAGCTTTAAGAAGATAAATATCTTCATAACGTGGTGATGGGAAACTATTTCTTAAAGAAGAGACTAAAAGCATAAACTATGGAGGGAAAAGACCCACAATAAAAAGAACTTCTTATCTCAAAATACCATAAAGAAATGAAAATGTGAGATAACATTTCACATCCCCCAAGTAGGCAAAAATTTTAAAGTATGACCAAACCAAGCATTGGCAAGAATATGGAAAAACAGAAACTCATGCACTGCTGGTGGGGTGTAAATTGTCACAACCACTTGGGAAAATGATTTGCCCTTATCGAAAAAGTTGAAGACATGCATGTCACATGACCTAGCCATTAGATATATATACACAAGGGGAAATGGTATATATGCACCAGGAAACACATACAAGAATATTCACAGCAGCAACATTCATAATAGTAAAAAAAACTAGGAAAAAAGCCCAAATGTTCAACCATATTAGTATAGATAAATTGTGATATAGTCACACAATGGAATATTATATAGTATTAAAAATGAATGAACTAAAATTACACACCACATAGATGAATGTCAGGAACACAATGTCACAGAAGAATATCTAAATCATCAGCAAGCATTAGGCCCACAGTTCTTTGCCTGGCACTCGAATCGTTCCATAATCCATAAAGCCTATTTAATCTGCCCAATCTCATATCCTTCCCCAAAGCACATTAAGTCATTGTGTCTACTAGGCACTGCTTTTTTCACGGTTCCTCTGGTATGCCATGATCTTTCCTCCTCCCTTGACTTCCTTTAGATGATCTCCACATGTGGAGTAGACCCTCCTTTCCTTCTCACTCACCAAATCCACCCAGGTCATCAAAGCCTAACCGAGCTCCACGTCCACATAAAGCCTTCTGTAACTGCCCATGGTCTCTGAACTTCTGAGTTTACTGTCAAGACCATGAAGTTTTGTGACTAATTGTTTTCTAGGTAAATTTAATTTAACAAGTATGTACTGAACTCCCATTATGTGAAAGGGCTAGTGTGAGGTGCTGCAAGAGGGCATTGAAATTAAACAGAAAATAGTCTCCACTCTCCGGTTCTAAAGTGTGATCTGTAAAAACCAGTTGGGGAATGAAGCAAAGCTGTATGGCTAAGATAGCTCTTGAGAAAGGTCTAAAGCAGCACAGTGGTTTGGGCATGGAATCCACAGATCTGGGTTTCAGTCCTGACTCCAACCCACACACCAGCAGCGTGACCTGGTGCAACTTTACTTTTCTCTGCTTTAGATTCCCATCTGTAAAATACATCGTGGTATTTCCCACTTCCTAGGTTGTGGTGGGGATTACACAAGATGATGCACTATGATGTGCTAAGGACAACACCTGACACAGAGTAAGCAGAGAAAAATCGTGGCTCTTAACAAGGAAGGTGGCTCGGATCTTCACAGATGGAGATGGGGGCGAGGTATTCAAGATTTAGAGAGGAGGCAGAGCTTGCAGCAGGGAAAGTTGCCTCCTGTTCACAGTCCACTTTGCTGTGGTACAGAGCTGAGACAAAAGGAGTCCAGGTAAGGGGGGGTGGTTCAAGTTATGTCGCACAGAAAGAGACTGGGTCTGAGAAGTGTATGCTTAATTCTGTGGGTAAGTGTATGGGGCAGGTTGACAAATAGAACCATGCTTGCCCCTAAGAAGGCCCTGAGAAGTGAGAAGAGCCTGGGGAAACTGATTGAAATCATGTAAAATTTTACGGTTTGGGCTGTGGTACAAAAATAATAATGCCATTAATGGTCAAAACTTGTAAAAATATTAAGTTTACATTTTGCTTCTATGAAAGC
This sequence comes from Gorilla gorilla gorilla, assembly GCF_029281585.2. Lineage (NCBI taxonomy): Eukaryota > Metazoa > Chordata > Mammalia > Primates > Hominidae > Gorilla > Gorilla gorilla. The sequence continues at coordinate 77,293,609 of NC_073239.2, read as the reverse complement.
ATAAAAAAGAATAAAAATGGACACAGGCCTATTGGAAATTTGTAGCTTAAACATTCACTTAACTAAAACAACAAACTTTTTTTTTAATTATACTTCAAGTTTTAGGGTACATGTGCATAACGTGCAGGTTTGTTACGTATGTATACATGTGCCATGTTGGTGTGCTGCACCCATCAACTCGTCATTTAACATTAGGTATATCTCCTAATGCTATCCCTCCCTGCTCCCCCCACCCCACAACAGGCCCCAGTGTGTGATGTTCCCCTTCCTGTGTCCATGTGTTCTCATTGTTCAGTTCCCACCTATGAGTGAGAACATGCGGTGTTTGGTTTTTTGTCCTTGCGATAGTTTGCTGAGAATGATGGTTTCCAGCTTAATCCATGTCCCTACAAAGGACATGAACTCATCCTTTTTTATGGCTGCATAGTGCCATAATAAACATACGTGTGCATGTGTCTTTATAGCAGCATGATTTATAGTCCTTTGGATATATACCCAGTAATGGGATGGCTGGGTCAAATGGTATTTCTAGTTCTAGGTCCCTGAGGAATCGCCACACTGACTTCCACAATGGTTGAACTAGTTTACAGTCCCACCAACAATGTAAAAGTGTTCCTATTTCTCCACATCCTCTCCAGCACCTGTTGTTTCCTGACTTTTTAATGATCACCATTCTAACCATTCTAACTGGTGTGCGATGGTATCTCATTGTGATTTTGATTTGCATTTCTCTGATGGCCAGTGATGATGAGAATTTTTTCATGTGTCTGTTGGCTGCATAAATGTCTTCTTTTGAGAAGTGTCTGTTCATATCCTTCACCCACTTTTTGATGGGGCTGTTTGTTTTTTTCTTGTACATTTGTTTGAGTTCATTGTAGATTCTGGATATTAGCCCTTTGTCAGATGAGTAGATTGCAAATATTTTCTCCCATTCTGTAGGTTGCCTGTTTACTCTGCTGGTAGTTTCTTTTGCTGTGCAAAAGCTCTTTACTTTAATTAGATCCCAATTGTCAATTTTTGCTTTTGTTGCCATTGCTTTTGGTGTTTTAGACATGAAGTCCTTGCCCGTGCCTATGTCCTGAATGGTATTGCCTAGGTTTTCTTCTAGTGTTTTTATGGTTTTAGGTCTAACATTTAAGTCTCTGATCCATCTTGAATTAATTTTTGTATAAGGTGTAAGGAAGGGATCCAGTTTCAGCTTTCTCCATATGGCTAGCCAGTTTTTCCAGCACCATTTATTAAATAGGGAATCCTTTCCCCATTGCTTGTTTTTGTCAGGTTTGTCAAAGATCAGATGGTTGTAGATATGTGGCATTATTTCTGAGGGCTCTATTCTGTTCCATTGGTCTATATCTCTGTTTTGGTACCAGTACCATGCTGTTTTGGTTACTGTAGCCTTGTAGTATAGTTTGAAGTCAGGTAGTGTGATGCCTCCAGCTTTGTTCTTTTGGCTTACAATTGGCTTGGCAATGTGGGCTCTTTCATGATTCCATATGAACTTTAAAGTAGTTTTTTCCAATTCTGTGAAGAAAGTCATTGGTAGCTTGATGGGGATGGCATTGAATCTATAAATTACCTTGGGCAGTATGGCCATTTTCACGATATTGATTTTTCCTACTCATGAGCATGGAATGTTCTTCCATTTATTTGTATCCTCTTTTATTTCATTGAGCAGTGGTTTGTAGTTCTCCTTGAAGAGGTCCTTCACATCCCTTGTAAGTTGGATTCCTAGGTATTTTACTCTCTTTGAAGCAATTGTGAATGGGAGTTCACTCATGATTTGGCTCTCTGTTTGTCTGTTATTGGTATATAAGAATGCTTGTGATTTTTGCACATTGATTTTGTATCCTGAGACTTTGCTGAAGTCGCCTATCAGCTTAAGGAGATTTTGGGCTGAGATGATGGGGTTTTCTAGATATACAATCATGTCATCTGCAAAGACAATTTGACTTCCTCTTTTCCTAATTGAATACCCTTTATTTCTTTCTCCTGCCTGATTTCCCTGGCCAGAACTTCCAACACTATGTTGAATAGAAGTGGTGAGAGAGGGCATCCCTGTCTTGTGCCAGTTTTCAAAGGGAATGCTTCCAGTTTTTGTCCATTCAGTATGATATTGGCTGTGGGTTTGTCATAAATAGCTCTTATTATTTTGAGATATGTCCCATCAATACCTAATGTATTAAGAGTTTTTAGCATGAAGGGTTGTTGAATTTTATCAAAGGCCTTTTCTTCATCTATTGAGATAATCATATGGTTTTTGTCATTGGTTCTGTTTATATGCTGGATTATGTTTATTGATTTGCGTATGTTGAACCAGCCTTGTATCCCAGGGATGAAGCCCACTTGATCATGGTGGATAAGTTTCTTAATGTGCTGCTGGATTCAGTTTGCCAGTATTTTATTGAGGATTTTTGCATGGATGTTCATCAGAGATATTGTTCTAAAATTCTCTTTTTTTGTTGTGTCTCTGCCAGGCTTTGGTATCAGGATGATGCTGGCCTCATAAAATGAGTTAGGGAGGATTCCCTCTTTTTCTATTGATTGGAATATTTCAGAAGGAATGGTACCAGCTCCTCCTTATACCTCTGGTAGAATTCGGCTGTGAATCCGTCTGGTCCTGGACTTTTTTTGGTTGGTAAGCTATTAATTATTGCCTCAATTTCAGAGCTTGTTATTGGTCTATTCAGAGATTCCACTTCTTCCTGGTTTAGTCTTGGGAGGGTGTATGTGTTGAGGAATTTATCCATTTCTTCTAGATTTTCTAGTTTATTTGCATAGAGGTGTTTATAGTATTCTCTGATGGTAGTTTGTATTTCTGTGGGATTGGTGGTGATATCCCCTTTATCATTTTTTATTGCATCTATTTGATTCTTCTCTCTTTTCTTCTTTATTATCTTGCTAGCAGTCTATCAACTTTGTTGATCTTTTCAAAAAACCAGCTCCTGGATTCATTGATTTTTTTGAAGGGTTTTTTTGTGTCTCTATTTCCTTCAGTTCTGCTCTGATCTTAGTTATTTCTTGCCTTCTGCTAGCTTTTGAATGTGTTTGCTCTTGCTTCTCTAGTTCTTTTGCGATGTTAGGATGTCAATTTTAGATCTTCCCTGCTTTCTCTTGTGGGCATTTAGTGCTATAAATTTCCCTCTACACACTGTTTTGAATGTGTCCCAGAGATTCTGGCATGTAAAACAACAAACATTTATTGAGACTGCACCATGAGCTGCCACTGTTCCGAGTGCTTTATCTATAAGTATTTCTCTCATTTAAGCATAACAATCCATAACAATTCCATTAGTAGTCACAATTTCCAATAAAGTTGGCAACAACCATTTTTACTGCTAAAACCATTCAATACAAATATAAGAAGGAATTTCATCACCAAGGAAGCTGTGTGAGTGACTCACTGCTATCAGTGACAAACCTGGGTAGCATTTCACTGACTCTCATCTCTATTCCGGGAGGTGGGCAGGGAAAAGGGGGATGTTTAAAAGAAGGACTTGAAATGCCACTTGGAATTGAAAATGGTTTCTTGCTTTCGTTTTTAAATTATCATAGCAAATAGTTAATCATGTAACAAATTATAGTTATCATCTAACAAAAACATAGGCAAATTGATTTAAAGGGTAAGCTAAGTGCCTCCTAGTCTTTGAGTATTTGAAAACCCAAACATGCTTCCAATCCACTTGTGTACCTAAACTAGATGAGAAAATCCCTTAAAGATCTTCTGGGTCTTATCGGTCAAAGACGTGGAAATGGATTTCCTTCCATCACATGTTCTTTACTTTTGGCTTTGAGTCCCTTTGTGACCCTGCCAAAAAGTAACAATTCTAGCTAGAATATATTGCCGGGAATTCTGCAATAATGTAAGGTATATAGCTTCATTGACAAAGAAAAATCCCTTCCTAAAAATAAGTTTCAAAAAGAGTTCTTACTTTTGCAATACACTGTGATGCTATAAAAATAAATAAATAATCGCCATGGTTTCCTTTCTTTAAAAGAAATAATTTCTAGGTATTCCAATTTTTGCCATCAAATGCCACAGCTTATGAGATAGTTCAAAATGCTGTGCAATTACTTGACTTCCAAAAATGCTTCCTTAAAATGGAAATAATGGGAGTTAATATTTCCTATCGAGGCAGGATTCTCAACACCACTGACAGCAACTTTCATGTGTGTTTGAGAAGTGGGCGCTGGTCAAAACCATAGACAATCTGGGCACAGAAACATGCTGCCCTGTGAGAAAGACTTTATTACTAATGGTGATAGCCCTGTTTGTCTAACTTAAGAAGCACATATATATTATGAGAATATAGAAGTATTACAATCAGTGTACGTTCACTTAACTAAAACAGCAAACATTTATTGAGACTGCACCATGACCTGCCACTGTTCTGAGTGCTTTATCTATAAGAATTTCTCTCATTTAAGCATAACAATCCAATGAGGCAGGTAATATTATCATCTGCATTTTACAAATGAGGAAACTAAGGCTTATGCAAAAGAATTGTCTATGGGTGACAGGTGAGTAAGAGGCTCACTCAGGGCATCAAACCCAAGTTTGCTTCTCTGATACCTAGACTCCGAACTATTGTGAGGCCCCACGTCCCTGAAAGCTCAGGTGCAGTCATCTTTGTTACTGCCAAATGCTGGCCTGGAATGCACCTTTACTTGGCATGGTAATAAGATTTCAGCATAAGCAGAGCTCATTCCATCCTGCTCCTCTTTCTAGAGAAGTGGGGTGCAGAAAGGTGAGGTGATGGAGTTGGAACTACATCTCCTTCTTTTCTCTCTGCTGCTGTTTGCCCAATACTATGCTTCTCTCTGCCGTTTACAAACTTGCTGAGTTTATTGACAGCTACTCTAACAGCTTTACCCTGGCAAATCTATCAGAAGGGGAGCTTTACTATTAGAGGTCTCAGCCCAAAATCTCCTTAAGCTGATAAGCAACTTGAGCAAAGTCTCAGGATACAATCAATGTGTAAAAATCACAAGCATTCTACACACCAATAACAGACAGAGAGCCAAATCATGAGTGAACTCCCATTCACAATTGCTACAAAGAAAATAAAATACCTAGGAATCCAACTTACAAGGGATGTGAAGGACCTCTTCCAAGAGAACTACAAACCACTGCTCAAGGAAATAAGAGAAGGCACAAACAAATGGAAAAACATTCCATGCTCATGGATAGGAAGAATCAGTATTGTGAAAATGGCCATACTGCCCAAAGTAATTTATAGATTCAATGCTATCCCCATCAAGCTACCAATGACTTTCTTCACAGAATTGGAAAAAACTACTTTAAACTTCATACGGAACCAAAAAAGAGCCCTCATAGCCAAGACAATCCTGGGCAAGAAGAACAAAGCCAGAGGCATCACACTTTCTGACTTCAAACTACACTACAAGGCTACACAGTAACCAAAACAGCATGGTACTGGTACCAAAACAGATACATAGACCAATGGAACAGAATAGAGGCCTCAGAAATAACACCACACATCTACAACCTTCTGATCTTTGACAAACCTGACACAAACAAGCAACGGGAAAAAGATTCCCTATTTAATAAATGGTGTTGGGAAAACTGGCTAGCCATATGCAGAAGAAAACTGAAACTGGATCCCTTCCGTACACCTTATACAAAAATCAACTCAGGATGAATCCAAGACTTAAATGTAAGATCCAGGACCACAAAAATCCTAGAAGAAAACCTGGGCAATACCATTCAGGACATAGGCATGGGCAAAGACGTCATGTCTAAAACACCAAAAGCAATGGCAACAAAAGCCAAAATTGACAAATGGGATCTAATTAAACCAAAGAGCTTCTGCACAGCAAAAGAAACTATCATCAGAGTGAACAGGCAACCTACAGAATGGGAGAATAATTTTGCAATCTACCTGTCTGACAAAGGGCTAATATCTAGAATCTACAGAGAACCTAAACAAATTTACAAGAAAATAACAAACAACCCCATCAAAAACTGGGCAAAGGATGTGAACAGACACTTCTCAAAAGAAGACATTTATGCAGCCAACAGACATATGAAAAAATTATCATCATCACTGGCCATCAGAGAAATGCAAATCAAAACCACAATGAGATACCATCTCACACTAGTTAGAATGGCGATCATTAAAAAGTCAGGAGACAACAGATGCTGGAGAGGATGTGGAGAAATAGGGATGCTTTTACACTGTTAGTGAGACTGTAAACTAGTTCAACCATTGTGGAAGACAGTGTGGCAATTCCTCAAGGATCTAGAACTAGAAATACCATTTGACCCAGCGATCCCATTACTGGGTATATATCCAAAGGATTATAAATCATTCTACTATAAAGACACATGCACAGTGTGGCACTATTCACAATAGCAAAGACTTGGAACCAACCCAGATGTCCATCAATAATAGCCTGGATTAAGAAAATGTGGCACATATACACCATGGAATACTACGCAGCCATAAAAAGGGATGGGTTCATGTCATTTGCAGGGACATGGATGAAGCTGGAAACCATCATTCTCAGCACACTATCGCAAGAACAGAAAAGCAAACATTGCATGTTCTCACTCATAAGTGGGAGGTGAGCTATGAGAACACATGGATATAGGGAGGAGAACATTACACACTGGGGCCTGTCAGGGGGTGGGGGGCTAGGGGAGGGATAACATTAGGAGAAATACCTAATGTAGATGACAGGTTGATGGGTGCAGCAAACCACCATGGCACGTGTATACCTCTGTAACAAACCTGCACATTCTGCACATGTACCCCAGAACTTAGAGGATAGATAGATAGATAGATAGATAGATAGATAGATAGATAGATAGATAGATAGATGTTGCTATATATATATATATAAAATAGAATGATTTATAATCTATATATCTATATGTTGCAAAATAAGGGCTTCCTAAGCTCAAATCCTCCTAGGTCAAGCATTAGTTATCAAAGGCAGCATTATCACACCATGACTAAGTAAATCACAGACCTTCTGTTTTGAAGAGTAAGACTGCATTATCAACCAGTCTCTCTTTCACTGATATTGGTTGGAAGAGGAATTGAATTGCTTGCTAAGATTGTCCAAAGCTTCCCAGATTGGCTGTACCACAATTTGGCCATTTTGCTCACATGAACATGACTTAGATTAGAAGAAGATGTCCTGCTCACACAGCTATTTCTTTCCTCTATGACACAGAAGATTTCTGGAAAGTGGAGCTTAGCCACATCCACCATCCATTCAACAAATGGCAGTGAAGTTTCTGTTGGACATTAGGCAAGTGCTGGCTTTTCACAGTTATAGTTTCCATGCTTATGGGATGAAATCTTCCAGGGGAGACAGACCATCAAACAAGTAAGCGCAACAAAGTATAACAATGAGAAGGGACAGTTGAGAGGTTTCTGTGAGAACAGAGGAGGAGCACCCAGTTCAGAACTGGGGGGCAGCAGGGACACCTGAAGGAACAATAAGAATTACTCAGTAAATGGCCTGAGGAAGGGAGAGGGAAGAGATAAGACAGGCAGAGGAGACAACATGGCAAGGCTCAGAGATGAGACAGCATGGTACATGCATAGAACTGGAAGAGGTAGCCAAGTTGTTTGTATTCACTGATTTACGTAAGGGCTGGGGATCCTCCTGTGAAAAAGATTTTATCCTTGTCCAACTTGGGTTTGGAAATATACAGCTATAATCAAAACCAAATTGCAGGAAACGTGGTGGGAGCGCCCAAGAAAACTGATCACCTCCTCACCAACTGGGGAAAGCTGAGAAATGTGGGTTACATACAGAAGACATCACTAGCATGCTTAAATGTGATAAACTCTTGGAGCACAAAGGTGGTGTGCGGTTGAATCCTCTGTACTGTTTACTATATGTCTTCCCCAAATAAAGTTTAATAAATATTTGACAATTTAATGACTGACTGTATGTCTTTCTATTTGATGTTCCTGGAAGAAAACCTCCAACCATGAAGGCATGAGAATTGTGGTGACCTGGAATGGGTTATGACCTCCAGGTATGCGCTTGGAGAGAAATATGGTGACTCTCCCTGGATACCAATTTTCCTTAAAGATTTTTTTGGACAAAATTTAAACATTTGACCTGCTATATAATTTAAAGCATTTTACATTGAAGGAGACATGACTATATTAAGGAATAGCATATTAAAAAGCACATCTAATCTATAGTGTATAAATAATTTGTGACATAATATAAAACAGAGGAAAGCAAGTGGTTTCAAAGAAATTTCAGGATTGCACAAGGACACCTGGAACCTCCCCTCCCCTTGATCCTCTTGGAGTCTGCATCTTTACTGCCTTCAGCCAGCAGAGGAACTTGAATGGAAAAGTCTGAAAAGCACTCAGAGTGGGGGTGAGGGTAGTCAGGAAATAGAAGCTCTAAACGTTCTACTTAATAACAGTATTAACAACAACCACTTTCTCTTTAATAATAACAATAGCAGCAACAAAAACAACAGCTAATGTTCATCAAATACTAAATGCTAAGTACTTTTAAAAAATAATTGTTTTTATTGATACATATTAGATGTATGTATTTTGAGGGTACATGTGATAATTTGATTCATATAATCAAGTCAGGGTAATTGG